>NW_004955476.1:10042230-10076023 GCF_000276665.1 Chinchilla lanigera
CCACAAATCATTTTTCTTTCCCTTTGAGCATCTCAAGAAATTTTTATATGTATTCATAATATTAATGGAGCTGAGTTAAGTGTACAGAGATGTATATTTTATTTAACTCTTGAGAGCTTAGAGAATAATCCTTTGTACCACCGACAGGACCACCTCGCTTGCTCCTGGGCTCTGGTGTAACTTCACAAATCCCTGGAGGAGCACCCGGCGCACCTGCAGGCCGGGAGGAGGGGACAGCAAGCCGGGGTCCTGGAACCGCAGCAGCCCCTTCCCCTGGGAGGACCTGGGGGGCTGAGCCAGTTCAGGGTCTCAAGTCGCTTCTTCTGAGTCCTCAGGCTCTTTCAGAGCTCCTTGTAAACAGATTTAGCTCAATGGTAAAGTTAAGTAGTGGGGCGAAAAAAATCCTCCACGTATAAAAGCAAATGAGTTTTTAAAGAAAAGAAAATAATCTCTATGAGAAATTACTTCTAAATTATCCATGTGGAAATTAAGCTAGCTCTTGTTAACATTCCCATACAAATGCGTTTTGATTAAGCCAAACAAATAAACCAAAAAAAAAAAAAAAACCCTAAAAGTAGGCATAGTGATTTATCTGTGTACTCACAAATACTTTGCTCTCCTCTGCATTTTTCAGTGCTTTTTCCTGCTTTAGTTGCTCCATCTCCTTTAACCTCCCCCCGTGCATGGAGAGGCCTTCCACCCTAGACTGAGCGAAGTCCAGCTCACCCCACGCTGGAACCATGTCCGTCCCGCTCCCACCCGCTCCGGCTGGGTCTTGGCTGGCCCAGTGTGCCGAGCGCCCTTTGAAACTGGGGGCGCTGGGAGGGGACCGATGCGGGGGCCGCGTGAGGCCAGGGCGCCTGTGAGCCTGTCCCAAGCCTGCGGTGGCAGTTGGGGCTGGGGTTTCCAAGTTAGCGTGCTTTCTGGAATCAAAGGGACTGGGATGCTTTTCATTTCAGAGGGCCCCGATACCGAAGGCTTTTTCTTCCTAAATTTTACTAAGACTTTCGCAATGAATTGAAGTGTAGGAATGAAAATTGATAAAATATTCACGACAACATTGTCATGCTATATATTTCCCACATGTATGCAGAGATGGACGGATAGACAGACAGACAGATGCAGAACACACAGTATTACCTATCAAATGCTGCGCTTAACAGCACCCCAGGGTTAAAGTTAGAGCAAGGGAAATGCAGCGCACTGGCCAGCATGTACCCTGACCTGTTTGTGAAGAGCGAGGAAAGTCCTTGTGGATGATAGTTTTCGCTCAGTAGGAAAAGTTTTTATCCAGTCGTTGTAGACAAAGCCACATTTCATTTTGTCAAACAGAGAACGTACCGTCCAAGTGCCTTTAATAGAACGTAGTAGCATCACCCTCTGCGCACCAAACTGGTGAAGGAAACTAGGAATGGCCTGGCAAGATCAAACATAGAAAAATTTTTGTGTTCTTCTCATTTGATTCACATTCGTACCAGGTAGACTTTGTCAAATACCTATAGAGAAGAAGAGCTTAGTCATGCATGCAGAACAAAATAAAATAAGATTAAAAGCGCCAGGAAATCAGCCTGCTTCAAAAACCATTAAAGTGTGCCTCTCCCCAGCTGTACAAAAGTGTTAATTGTCGTGTTTCAGTCCTGTAAATATGTTGCCGCGCGGAGCAGAGAGCGAGGGTCCCTCGGCGTGGGGGCGGGGAGGGCCGACTCAATGGCACACTGTGAGGGACCTGCCTTGGGCAGCGCCTGCCTCGGCTCTCGGTGCCCAGAAATGCTTCGCGGACACTCCAGGCTGCCTAGCAATGGGACTCTCTACTTCTGGCGAGCTTGACAAAGTAAATACAACTATTGAACATAAGGCAGCGCCTAATAAAAAACAACAATCCCCCCTTGTAAACACCTACACTTGGCCGCATTAAAAATTCTTTCTTCATACCCAGGAACTAGCAGACCCTTTGGGGTGGGGGTCTCAGAGGAGGACAGAGGAGCTGGAAGACGAGGCTGCTCCACGAGCCCCCCACACCCGCCTCCAGGCTCTATCCGCACAGGGCAGCATGCGGACTTGGAGCAGGCCCTGTCCCCACGCATGTGCGTGCAGTGTGTGAAACTCCCACCGCCGCACCTCCCACAGGCGCGTCCTCGCACTCTGCCCACTGGGAAGGTTGTCGACCGCACCGACATTAACAAACCTGCGTGACCTGGAAATGACCGAGTTCGGGCCGCTGTCTTCTGACGTGTCCCGGGAGCCTTGTGCCCTCACACCTCGCCAGCCCCTGGCTGCGCAGCGGGTCGACGGTGCTTCTCAGAGTCTTGGGACTTAGGAATCCCCTCACCACTGTGTGTACACATTTAGCTGACAACGAACGGTTGACCCAGGAGGAGACTCCCGAGGAGAGTTAGGAGCAGACGTGAGTTTGGATCTAGCGCATACAAATGGTGGTTGTTAGCTTGCACTTCCTCCAGTGCTGTGTCCATACCGCTTTCAAAGGAAAAGGAAGGGGGATCGAAAAGGAGTCTCACGTAGTCATCCTTCACATGTTCCTAAAGGAACTTTTTGCAAGCTCAACACTTGTGTAAACACCAAACCGTCTTCACGTTCTTAAGGCACCAAAGGTGGTACCTGAGCAAGACACTGCCCCCAGGTCGGGTGGGAAAGGGCCTTCCCATTCAGCAGCCTGAGGTCCAGACACAGTAACTGTCTCTCCCAGAAAGGGCCCGACCTCTTCCTTTCGCTGTGAGTCAGCCACAGGCCCCGGATCTCCAGCACCAAATCCTACCCCCTTGTGAGCGCGAGGCGGCTCCAGGCCCATGGGGACGGCGGGCGCTGTATGGAACCAGGCCTGTGCTGGGTAGCTGTCTCATGGGGAGCTCTGAGAAACCTCCTGCAGCTCATGGTGCAAAAGCAGAGGGTTCCGGGGGCCATGCTGGCCAGGGCTGACTTCTCCAGCCCATGCAGAGGCTGGGGTGGTAGAGTCACTGGCGCAGGGCTTTCTAGACCCAGGTTGAGGCAACTGCAGTTGCGTTACTCCAGCCGTTACTAAATGATTGCTTCCAGTCCTGCTCATGTTGAAACAGTAATGGGAATAAAATGAGCCGAAGAACAAGGGGGAACCCAGAAGAAAACAGCACCTTCAGCGTGCGCGCGGAGAAAACTCCGAGGGAGGGAAAGCGCTGCAGAGGGCAACGTCCCCTGCAGATGTGTGGGATAAAGAAGGCACGGAACAGGACCCCACCACTGAAAGTAGCGTCTCCAAGTGCACGTGCTGCGTCTGGCGGGGCTCTTGTGACTCGCCTGCTCCCAAGGGCCCAGCCCCCGTAACGTGCCGCTCGCGGTACCCCCGACACTCCTGCTGGAGCGTCTCCTCCCAGGACGGCTGCCCCGTCACCAGACAGGACACCGAGAGTGCCTCTCCACACCGGAGGAGGCGGGCGGGATGCTGGGCTGCGCGGCCTCCGGAATCAGGAGTGCACGGGGGTAACTGCCGCGCTCCCCCGGGGTTCTCTGGGGTGGACTGTGCGCTTTGCGGCAGTACTGTTTCCGTTGCTGACAGTGTCCCCACAAGGGCCAGGGGTGTCGCCGAGGGACAGCACACTTGCTCTGGGTTGGAGCCCAGCTCGGGAGGGAGGGGCCCTGCCTGCTGGTGAGGAGGTGGGTGGCAGTGCCCTGGCCCGCTCAGACATGGGTGTCTGCTAGCTTCCTTGCTGCCCCTCAGCCTTGAACACTACCCCAGTCAGGGGCACAGGGACAAACCGCGAGGGAGACACCTGCCTTCCGGGCCGCACCTGGGGCCCCTGACGGCTGCCTGCCGCCAAAGCTCTTCATGCCTCGGGGCTGTCTCTCTTGTGCCCCGGCCCGGCCTCCTTCCTGCAGATCGTGCGTCCCTTACCAGCGCCTTCTCGATGTGCAGCTCTGTAGCAAGGCCTCCTGCCCCACCAGGGTGATGCCAAAAGCCAGCCCGCTCACCACAGTCAGTTTCTGAAAAGCAGCTTCGCCATCCGGACTGCCCTCTGCCCATGCCCGCTGTGCTGGGCGTCGTCAGCTCTCCTCGGGCCTGAGCCGTGTGAACATCGCTGTCCGTCCCTTCTGAGATTCGGTGCCTTAGAAGCGAGGTTTTCCTGTCTCGGTTAGAAATCTCCGGCGCAGCAGGGAGTCCAAGTGCAGGCGGTGGACCAGCCTGCCCGGGGTGCATTTGAACTCACCGACGTCCTGGGGTCTCCCTGCTCCTCTCCTGGTTTCCAGCTGGCCACGTGGTGCAAGGGCAGGTTGGAAATGACCCCGCCTCCCCTGTTCTTGCACTCGAGGGAGAGTGACTGTCCGTGTCCGCCATAGCTCAAGACAGTGTGCAGCAGGTCTCCGTGCAGGCCCGCCCCGCACCGGTCTGCAGCCCTGCCTGCTCCGGGAGAAGCTTCCCGGCCCGTCCTCCTCTGGTCAGCTCTCACCAGCTACCCCCAGGCCACGGGATCCCCGCTGGAGGAGACGATGTGGACGTGGAGGCGGCAGAAGTTTCAAGGTTTGGGACCAACAGCTGCTTTGGGGGCCGAGTGACCCCCGGGTTCTGTGCAGGCCGCAGCTTCTCCAGCCACTGCACTCCTCGCAGTCGAGGGTCCTGGGTTTGTTTCCTTCCCTTCCATCCTGCTTGGGGCAGTCACAGCCCGAGCGCTTGCCCCAGAGGCACTCAAGGGCTCATCGCAGGACACGATGCTACCCAGTCACACAGAGTGCCGTTCACTGACTGAGGCTGTTGGAATAGCCGGAGGGCGGGGACACTGCCACCCACCCGGCCCAAGGAAGCCGCCGGCGCCCCTCAGCCGTTCCCACAGGTGCACCCAGGCCCTGCGAGCGATCCCTGAGCACCAGACCAGGCACGGGCTGCTGTGCGCCCCCAAACCCGTGCAGCCCGCCGCCAGGTCCGCCCCGCTGCTGTGTCCCTGGGAGCTGCGCTGCCGCTGCCCCAGCTGCTCACCGTCTGCAGCGTGGCTGGGGCCCAGACCTCACAAGGCCACTGCCGGGGCACAGGAGCTCAGGTGCGTCCAGACCTGTGGCCCCCGAGCACCAGCCTTCCGTCAGCTGGGACCGTGAGCTGAGAGCAAAGGTGCCAGGACGGCACGGGGCCTTCTCCGTGGTACACCCAGCCCTTTGCATTTGTTAATTGCAGACAGGGGTGTCTGTTACCAACGTCCAGACAGACAGGATGTAAGCTAGGCTGTTGGTGCAGACTCAGAACTGCTGTGTTGTAAGTTGTGCGTCACGTCATGGATGTCCACAGAAGGGCCCCCGCTGGGTGGGCCGCATCCCTCTTGGTGGCAAATGGGTCAGGAGAGCCAAGGCTCTGTCCATGATTTTGCTCTGCCCTCCTCACGTGGTCCTGGGTGGCTGCTGCGGCACCATCCCTCATCCCCACATTCCAGCGTGTGGAACAAGTGAGCTCAGGTTTGTCCCTAACATTTGCAGAGCCACAAGCAAGAATGCAAAGAAAGGACCACAAGACTATGCCTGCCTGAAAGTTCAAGTTGTGAAGCTAATGTGTTGTCTTCCTCACAGATACACGGCCCAAGAAAGCCCAGTTTAAATTTCCGATTGAGGTTCCACTCCAGATCCTGGAGACTGGGGAGCTGGGTTACAGCCCCGCCCACAGAGGACCACTGCAGCCTGCATAGCCACCGTGGCCACATACCCTGCCCACAGCAGGCCTGGCCAGCGACCAGGGCCGCCCCCTCAGGGAGGAACTGCAGCCCTCGAACTACAAGGTCCTGAGTACCCAGAGCGCATTCAGGAAAAAGAGCACAGAGCGGGACGCGGTGCCACACACCTGCAATCCCACCACAGGGAGGCCGAGGCAGGAGGATCACAAATACAAGTTCCACCTGTGCAATTTAGCAAGCCCTTGTCTTAACATAAAAATTAGAAGGGCTGAGTGGTTCTCAGTGGTGGAGAGCCCCTAGGTTTAATCCCCAGTACTACCTAAAAAAAAAAAAAAAAAAAAAAGGTATAGAGGCTCTATGCACGTTGCTTTAGCCCTGCAGTTCTTGGCCCACAGGGAGAGCTGACTGAGGAAGGCTGGATCAGGGCATGGGACCGGGGCCTCTCCCCAGGCCTGGCAGCCGTGCTAGGGGAAGGGACCATGGCTGGAGCCCACTCCACTGAGGAGGGAATGGGGCATAGTCACCCAGCGCGCATGGCCAGGGAGCTGGGTGCAGCTGTGCTCTGGGAGGGCGCCCTGCTGACGTGTGGGTTCCCCCACACTGCAGAGGAGAATAGCTGCTGGGGTGAGCCAGCGGGCTGTGAGCACACACATGCCTTTTCAGAAATCACACTGTGTTTACACAAGCGTGTTCCGCAGCCGGCTTCGGATGAGGGTGAAGCTGAGGCTGGTTTGGAGGCTGCTGTCACTTCTGCGTGACAGTTCGAATGATCGCACACCTGAGCATTGTCAGCACGGCCCGCACGCGGCAACCCACTCGGAGAGCTGTCTCGTTCTCGGGCCTTGCAGGAGGAGCTGCGTGGGTTTTAGCTCAGAGGATCCAGCATGGCTGTGGCAGTCAGCGCAGCGGTTCTCATCCGAGACACACAGGCCCGTACAGCCACAGGAGCCTGACCCTGTGGCCCGAGCGTGTGGAGCAGAGGCTTTCCAGAAATCCTGTGCTCCTGCAGAAGGCGTGCTCGCTGGTCCGAGGGGAAGGGCGAGGCTTCGGTCCTGGCCTTGTTTCCACTGCCGGGATTCGCCGGGATGGACCAGAGCGTCTTCCTTCCCCATGTGACGTTTTTGCCAATGCAGGATAATTGCGATGTAATGTGACATTGCGCTAGTCACAAAGCAGCCCCAGCGCGGCAAGGTAGAATGCAGTGACTCGGCAGCAGCCCCCTGGTGTTCTCACGGCTGCAGCGGCGCCCGGAAGCCTTGTGATCCACGGCGGCCCTCGATGGGGAGGCAGGCAAGCGCGCCCGGCCCGTGTCCGTCCTGTCCTCCCTGTGCCCTGGTGGGACCCGGGCGGCCCCGGGAGGGGCAGGTACTTGGCAGGTGGGGCGCGGACACCGCTACAGCGCTGCGCTGGGCTGCTGGGACGTCACAGTCACGGGCTCAGCAGCCGGCCGGAGGCCTGCAGCCAGCCGCGGCCACGTGCTTCCACTGCTCCTGGGAGGCACCGTTCCCTGCAGCCCTTGTGGAACGGGGACGTGTTACCGGTCGCCTCCCGGGATCCGTCGCCGTGGACTTGCTGAGCAGCTTTCGTACTCATCCCCGGTCCCCTTTTCGGGGTGCTGGGCTGAGGCCGGGGTTCCAGTGTGCACTAGGCAGGCACCCCAGCCCTGAGACCTGCGAGGCACGCCCTCCGAGCCTGCCTTCGGCCCAGCGACCTGCAGTCAGGGCTGAGGCCCAGGCCCGGGGAGCCACGGCTCCAGGGCTCCCTGTGTGCGGTGCCTCCCCACAGCCGGCCTGCGGGAGCGGGGCGGGGGGCGCCGGCCTGGGCCAGCGGTGTGGGTCGCTCCCTCGCCTTGCTTGGGCAGGTGTAGGAGAGAGCGCCTTTAAGACTCAGGCGAGAAGTCTGTCCCTGACGTTCCTTCACCCGTAATTCTACGGGCCGTAAGGACACGTGGGAAGGACAGATGTCAGCGGGAAGGTGGCCCTGGGCACCTCTCGGCACAGCCACGCTCTGAGCCTGCCCGGGAGCCTGGCGGACGGCGCTGGAGAAGCCGTGGACCCGCTGTCGGCCAAGGCGTGGCGCCTCGAGACCTTTGACTCCTGATAAATGCGCTTGTCCTTGTGTCCTCTCCCTGTCGTCGTCGTGGTCTCCCCACCGTGGTCAGCAAGAGGCGCAAACACCTGAGTGCATGCTCAGAGCTTCGGGTAGCACCACAGCCTGCCCTCGCTCCGGGGCGGCCCTGCGAGGAGTCAGCGCCCCTACACGGACGGCCCAGCTCCTCCAGGCCGCTTGGGGAGGGCGGGGAGTGTCCCTGGGCACCTGCGCCGGCCGGAGAGCCGGCCATGGCGGCTCCGAGAGGGGCCCGCGTGGACCCACACCCCCCGCGGTGTGTTCGCCTTCACTAACAGCAGCATGTTTGAACGAAAAGGAACTCAAGCCCCGATGCCTCCTTCTGTGATGCCGAGCAGGCAGAGCTGTGGCTTTGCAGGTCAGGAGTGGGAAGGGTGCAGACCCAGCTCCGTCGTCCACTGAGGGTCGCCATGCGCGGTTACCTGCTCTCAGAAGCAGCCGGCGGGGGGTGGGGCGGGGCGGCCCAGTGTGAGTGCTGCGCCTCTTCACCTGGGTTCGCCTGCAGCACCTCTCGCACCAGGCCTCGCTTGCCTCGGTCGTCCTTTGCCGTCTGTCCGGGGGTCCGCGTCTGGCGAGTCTGGCAGGCTGCGGGGGAGGAGAATCGGGCGGCGCTCTGGGCAGGGAAGGGCAGCCCTGTGTCTCGGGCACAGTCGTATTGCGGGCTCAGAAGGCCAGGAGGACCTCCGTCTGGCCCTGGGCTCCTGAGGTGCCCCTGGGCAGCAGACTCGTGCACCCTCCTGTCCCTTCGTGTGGGTCACCCCATCACCGGGCCTGAGCGGGAGTCTTAGGAGCTGCCCTCCTGCCCCAGGCACAGATTCATCGTTTTAGAGGAAACAGAGGCGGCGGCGGCGAAGAGCGTGTCCAGCAGGGTCCACTAGCCCCTTCCTCCAGAGTGCAAGGAAAGAAACCAAGCCAGGGTATTTCACCTTGGGTCCTGGTCTCGGGGCGCAGTATAAATCCAGAAAGGGAAATGCTTTGGTTAGGCTGAAAGCTGAAAAATAGCATCATCGCACATGGAGCCCGGGTGACTTTGCTGTAGTCTGCTTTTATTTACACTCTCACTCCGTGCAGCCCGGCTGTCTTCAGCTGTGTCCCCCGCAGCCTGAGTTGTCATCCAAAGGAGGTCGCAGAGCGCATTTCTCAGACGACAGATCTGGGTCACAGCAGCGTCTGAACACGCACACGTCACGTGTGAGGGGCCTCGGGAGCTTCAGAGGGGAGTCCTGACCCACCTGGCTGCCCGGGACCCATGCTCCCGTCCTCCTGGCCACTGCACCTCGGGCTGACACCTCGAGGGCAGGGGCTCCCAACGCAGGCTGTGCGCTCCTGAGTCTCAGTACCTGCAGAGGCAGGCAGTGCCCTCCAGCGCCCGGCTCCCAGGTGCCACCCTCAGGAAGCCCCACCAAGGAGCGCCTAGCAGCGCGGTCCATCTGTCACCCCAAACCTTTGCGCCCAGAGGTGCACGTGAGTGATGCCTGACTGTCCTTCCAAGCCTTGGGTCCCACATCACACCCGGCTGCCTTGGCCAGCTGGCTCCCGTCACTGCCCGTAGAAGCGGAGGGAGAGATCGGCACACGGGAGCACCAGCATAGGAGTCACCTTGGCTGGGTCCTGGCTGGAGTAAGGAGAGCGGAGGCCCGTGCCGAGCAGGTGCCCGCCCCTCCTCTGAGCGAGCCCATCCCCGAGTCGCAGGCCCCGCTCGCCTTCCTGCGCAAGCGTGCCATCTCTGCCTCTCCAGGCTGGGTGACTGAGTGTCCACCGTAAGGGCAGGGTTGTGCACGGTACTCCCTCACAGCTCCTCGCATATTCTCAGTGTGTGTGACCCCCCACTTCCTCAAAAGCCCCGCCGCCATCTGGCCTCACGTGGGAGATCCCGACCCACGTACACACCGCGCACACACGCCTCTGCAGGGACTGCACGCTGCACAGAAGCTTCCGGCCCGGTGTGCACCTGGCGATTTCCCTGTGTTCATCACGGTGATGACAAGATCTTGATCATGAAAACTCAGACACCACACAGGATCTGCTTCCTCGAGGACAGCAGTCAGGGGCCACACCCCAAACCTCCACGCCTCTGCTTGAGAGCCATGCTTGCTTCCCAAGTCCCAGCTGTCATGCTTTCCTTTCGCCTGACATCCTTTCTGGGACAAACTAGAGAGTAAAGAAAGGAAAGACTTAAAACAAAGAGCTATTTTTAGCACTTAGCAGACGTGCAGGTGCCGGGATGGAGAGTTCTGCAGGGAGGTCACAGCGCGCGTGTCACGGTGTTGCCTGACCTGCTGGCCCTGCTGACGTCTTCGCTGACCGTGTGCCTCTGTGACAGCCCTTTCCTCCCATATATATGTGCATGAAAAGGTAAGTCTAGGCAAACCAAAATCAGGGAAGATTTTCATAAATTATTTTAAATGCATTAAAATATTTTGATCATTTGCACACAGCTTGTGTTTACATGACAATAAATAAGCCTTTCATAGAAGAGACACTGGCTGGAACATATGTTTGTGGACCACAATATTTTGACACACACAAATACAAATGGCTCTGGCCTTTCTCTATCTTTTTTCCTTCCTTTTCCCTAATGAAGGGGCTGCCGGGGGAAGGGTCTTGGCCGGGTATCTCTGGGTCAGCTCCCCGAGGGCCGTGGAGAGCGCAGCTGGGCCCCTCAGCCCGCGCTGCAGTGCCTCCCCGAGCAGCTCTGCGCACCCTTGCGACCATGGGGTGGGGTCTCCAGGGCCCTGGGGTTGGGGAACCTGCGCACGCCCGAGGCCATCCCTGGAGTGGGCTGGGGCCTGTGCGTCACCTGCACACCACCCCACACACTTACGCCGCGCCTGCACCACCTGCTGCACGCTCAGGGTGTGGGTGTGTGTGTGCCACGCCAGCTGAGGGTGAGGACAGGCAGAGTCTGTGTGCACTCCGTGCAGACCCGGCTCTTCCCCAGGCATTTTCAGCTGAATCCACAGATGGGACATTCACCAGTAAAGAAAGCCAACCATTCCTTCCTTTAAATTTGGACTTCATGAAACCAGTTGTAAGCTCGGAGCGTGGGTAGTTAGAGGAGTCTGGGGCTGTCTGCAAACACAGACAGTTCTTGTGAAGTGCGCCTGATTCTCGCTCATTATGGTACTGGCTATAACTGTGGTCAGCAAGTGGGTCTGTGTCCATCAGCCGGGACCTGGGGAGGTCAGCTGGGTGGGGATTCAGAGCCACACGAGGCTGGACACGAGCCAGCACCATGCGCAGGAACACACCCATCCAGACCTGTGGCGGAGGCCGCAGCCGAGCTGCCTGCGCATGCGGAGAGCACGGCCCTCTGTGATCGCTGCCCTTCTCTCGGCCTGTTCACGTTTCTGAAAACTTTCAATGCCTAGGAAAAGTGCAGCCTTGAAACAGATCATCAGGTCAGTGACAGACAGGGAAGTGAGTGTTTGTGGGGTCCATAATTCCTGAAAAGCTACATTTGATTCAAAAAGCATTTTGGAGCCCTGGCAAAAACAAAATGGTGCCAGGGTAGGGGCAGAGGCTGCTATTACTCATGTGGTGTTTTCAGTCTGTACCTTCCCATGTTCTCCTCTCTACCGAAATAAAAAATGTCAGCACGTTCGGTTTGGCCTCCACAGCGTTCCGCTACGATTCTTGATCCAGTTTCTGCACTGCCTGTAAATTGTGAAAATCCACCAAGAACAGGGCCTGATTATCTGGGGCTCCAGCCTGAGGAATTGTCTTTAGCAGGGATTCGATATGCAAGACTAAATGCTGATCAGCAGAGCATAATATTGTCTTCTGAAATATGCTGGCAAGAGCAACACTAATTTTTCCTTCTTTCTCTCCTTCTCTGAAACCTCCCGCACAGCGCCTGCACTTGCCTCCAGACCTGTCAGACACGGTGAGCAGAGAGAGCAAACAGGATGTGGCAGTGCCCGCCCCGCGGCCCGGCCGGGGCTGCAGCGGGCTGGCCGAGGGCGAGAAGCACCTGGACTTCTAGGGCCCCTCCCGGCCGCTCCCGCACTGGCGGGCTGCTGACGGCTTATGTAAATACTGCTCCTACTGACGCGGGGAACGCTGCGAGGGTTACCAAATGTCTCCGCTGGCTCAGCCGGCTTTCTACACAGAAACAGGGCGGCAGAGACACTTGCATTTTGGAATTTGCCTTTTGCTGTGTTTAAAGAAAATCAGTGATTTATTTTTCAATAGAGACAAAAAAAGGGTGAAAAAAAATCGAGCTGCCTTTCGGTGGTCATTACTGTTTGTGTGCCAGGCTGCTCAGAGTCAAAGTGGAGCGCGTGTGCCGGGGGTAAATAAACATCATGAAATCTGTGTGTGAGAGCATTTCCTCTTTATTTCTGAAAAAGTCACTTGTCACCAGAAATGCTGATTTTTTAAAGGAAATTCTGTTGCTGACATATGGAATACATGTGCATTTGTGTATCCCATTATTAAAATGATGAAGACAAAATAATATTTGGGATTTGAACTCTATCACTGGTCTGGCAGAGCAAGTAATAAATAGAAAGAACTCGAGTGATAGCACAGGAAAACAAGGGTGCTCTTCTGTCCAGGAGTCCTAAGCCTTGAAGTCCACACCAGGAACCTGTGTCAGCAGACACAACGCGGGATTGAAATTCACACTGACACCTTGTTCATGCCGGGCCCAGGGGGAGGGAGATACAGGAGGGGCTTGGAGCGAGGTTCACAGAATACAGGTCTAAGACAAAGCGGAGAAATGAAACCAACTCAGATCGCCACTTCGTCACGTAAAGCCTTTGTTAATGATGAACATCGGTGAGTATGTAAATTTCTGAGCATATGAACCTGTCTCTTGGGGGGTGTAGCCTATTGAACCAGCTTTCATACAAAACGTGGGGTGTTGAAATCCCAGTTCCATTTTCTCAAAGCCTTCTACAAATAATGGACAAAAAGTGAAAGTGAAAAAGTAACTTGCATATTTCAGTCAAGCATCTCAATCTTTTAAAACATATTTAACCTCCATGGGGAGAAACTGAATTTTCCAGAATGCATTTTCAAATGTATTTGAGTATTTTGAAGCAGTTATAACTAGCATTTTTAAGCGATTTGCTTTTAATATACCACAAATTATACTTTATTTGCTCTTGACAACATTGTAGAAAACAAAGACTAGGTTTTTAAAACTGTCTAACCAGTATGATGAATGTCAGTCATTTACAAAAAAAAGCCCACTGTAGCATAAACATGCTGTATACAGCTTTCACTCGCAATTGGAATAATTGAATCGATGACAGCGATTTGCCAGGGTGTCAAATCCCTCCATCACACCCTGTCACTACCAGTTTATTTTTTGTGATCAAAATCAAAAAGACAACTATTTTGTCACCCACTATTTCATTAGTACTAAAAAATCAGGTTTCTTTTTTTTTTTTTAGAATGTCTGGTTTATTTTTTTCATCTCTTTTAATTCTAAAGACACAAATTCTTCTCCATTTTCTTTTCAAAATAAAGTTCCAGGATTGATCTGTCAGTTAAAATTAAAGGGCTTTTCTAGTAAGCAAAAGTGTTTTTAAGATGTAAAGCAACTTCAAAAATCAGTTCAGTCCCTAGATAATAAATAATGTTGTACGGGTTCCACAAAAGCTTCGCTGTGGCCTTTGAAAGCATTGGGAGCATCTGAATAAATCCAAATGAATATTTTAGTCGAGTTATTATTTTAATAACTCTAACCTTTTCCTTACCACGTTGTGGTTCGTTTTATGCAAACACACAACAGAACAATTACACAGCATTTGACTCTGCAAAGGAAATGCGAGGTCATCAGATATGTAAATTGCTTGTCAAAATACTTAATAGGTCATTGATTTACTTCCTCATACCATATCTATAAAATTAACAGCCAATTATGGTTGCTATATGCTGCACGAATGGTAGATACTATAAAAATCCAGTGTACCTGCTTGGAGCCTCGTGTGAGATCTGAAAGGAAACTTTCTGAACTCAGTAAAGTGCATCTTGAACAACAAAGGACGCTGGGCTTTCAG
This sequence comes from Chinchilla lanigera, assembly GCF_000276665.1. Taxonomy (NCBI): domain Eukaryota; kingdom Metazoa; phylum Chordata; class Mammalia; order Rodentia; family Chinchillidae; genus Chinchilla; species Chinchilla lanigera. Next base: position 10,056,008 of record NW_004955476.1, read on the forward strand.
CACGTCGGCTTTGCTTTTCCCGACTGCAGCACATTCTGTAGAAGAGGAAGCTACTCATGCTGGAGAGCTCACGTTTGTGCTTTCCTCTGATAAAAGCCAGCTCTAAAAACGTTTCCCTCACTCCTGGAAACTTACTCAAAAAAATAATGGTCTTTAAAAAGGCTGCTGTGGGAGCTGGGATTTAGCTCTGCAGCACAGCGCCTGCCTGGCAAGCACAAGGTTGTGAGTTCGATTCCCGGTACCGGAAAAAAAAGACCAAAAAAAAAAGGCTGCTGTGTGTATGCATTCTCTTCTGCTATATTGCAAAATATATATTCTATTAACAGATTTTTCAGTCACCAGTTTGACTCAAAGATATAAATACTTAAGAGCAATCCCAGTGTAATGTCTTGAAATGTCCTCACATCTTTTAAATGTTTCCAGTAGAGGAACTTCAGGGCTCCTTGTGTTCATTTCTTACGCTAGAGCTGCCTTTCTTCCACGTGAGGTAAATATTTTGACTACCACAGTCTGCTCAGGTACTGGCCTCTGAGCCCTTCTGAATTCCTGTTTAGTGGCCAACAGCTAACACCCAGTCCTCTCACCCTCCGCTCCATTATTCTTTCTCCCCACCTCCAGGATCTCCAAGCACTAACCCAAGACATAAAAATCCTTCACCGGAAGACACTCCAGTCAGTTCTGGGCCACCTTTTGACATTCATGATTGAGACACACATGCAGGCGCGCGCGCGCGCACACACACACACACACACACACGGGGGGGGGGGCTTGCTCGCTTGTCCCACCCCATCAGGAGCGTCACCCTGAGATGCCACGCGCCTGCCTTGCAGAGAGAGTCCCTGAGGCAGCATGGAGACTGGGCCGCACTGACTCCGCCGTTAGGCTGGGAGCTGAAATGCAATCTGGCCGTTCGCGAAGGAGCAAAAACAAAAAGAGGTGTGCTGCTGAGAAACAGGTATATGTCTGGCCCTACTGAGGCAAATACAGCGACCAAAAATCGCTGTGTTTGGCTTTTTGTCTTTCTAAACTTAAGATGCAGAGCACAAAGAGGTGAGCAGGTGCTGGACACGCTGCTCAATGACACGTTCACAGCCAGCGCCGAGCTGCACCAGCGCGGCCCCGGTCGTGGCGGGAGCAGGGAGAGAAGGCACGGGAGCCCGCGTGTTTGTGTGTCTTAGACAGGAGGTGACGCTCTGCAGGAAACGCATTCTGGGGACGTCATCCCACTACACGGCGCTTTCCACCTAGCATGAATCCGCTCTCATCTGTCCTCCTGGCTTCCCTAAGTCAGTCAAATTTGGAGAAAAGCCGGGCTGCTGGTCCAGTGTTTCCACTGAGGCCTTCGTCCTGGAGACCAGCATCAAACTGTCCCTGCAGCTGTTCCACTGGTAAATACATAAATGCACCTATCAGCAAATAAATCAACAAAAATAAGTCATCACATCAGCGGGTGAGGGGCCAACTGCCAGACATAGCCACCTGAGTGTTGGTCTGCTGTCCCAGAGTCCTGGGCAGTTCAGAGGGACATTGCCCATCCTGGGGTACAGCTGTAGGGAGGCAGCGTCCCCACCCTGCTGGGTCAGGGCTCCTGCAGTGGGGTGGCCGCTCCCAGCCACCCCTGAGGACCTGCATGCGTCCTGGTGCACAAACAGCCACTGCCCACCAGGCCCAGCCTTGTGCCCAGGCTGGGGCCAGACCCCGCCCCACGTCACAGCACTTGGAAACTGTGCCTCCTTTCCGGGAAGATGCCGCCACTCCCGAGTCTCTGAGAGTCCCCTGGGTACTGCCTGAGGGAGCAGGGGCTGCAGGGTGTCAGGAGCAGAGCCATTTGCACGGGCCAGTGCCCCAGCAGGGCGTGTGCCCACATGCCACACACACACACGCACACACGCTGCCAACACAGGAGGCGCCTCTGCATGGGAAACGTCTGCAGAAGGACAGCGCCAGCGTACAGCAGGCTGGGGAACCGGACCCCAGAAGCTGCTCACAGCGTCTCCTGAACTGCAGGGCGGCAGGTGCCGGGCTAGGTTGGGTTCCAGTCCTCCAAGTAATTTCTGCGTTTTGATCACCTGCCCTCAGGGATTAAAGAAAAGAGCAGAACAGACTGCAGTTGGGAGGAAGGCGTCTCCTCCCCAGGGGCCTGCGAGTGCAGGCGTCCCGCCCTTGCCGAGTTCGCAGAGGGAAGCTTCTGTTGGTTACGCCTCGCGGAGTGGACAGGCCCTCGACACCAGCCACGCCTGTCTTGCTCCGGGCTTGGCTCCGCGCGAGCTCTCCTGCCCTGTGTGCGGCCGCTGTCACTGCAGTCACAGCTGCTTTCCAGGTCCGGCCTGGGCTGCAGGTGCAGGTGCCAGTGCCGGTGCCGGTGCCAGTGCCGGTGCCAGTGCCGGTGCGCAGGCCTTCGCTGCTCGCGGACCCGTACCGTGTCCATGTGTCCCGCCCATTGTGCCTCAGCACGCTGCGTCCCCACCCTCCACCGGCCACGGCGGCATGGAAGCCAGGCCCACGGCAGCAGCTGTGGCAGCTTGGTGGGGACAGTGGCCCTCGTGAGGGCGGGCACAGGCCAGGGAGCAGGCGCGGAGGAGGGCGACCGCTCCCAGGCTCTGGTCGCGGAAGCCCTTGTGGAAACAGGCGAGGGGGCAGTCTGCCCGCCTGCAACGCGCTGGCCCTGCCTCGAAAGCAGGTCCTCAGGCTGCGCCCGCGAGGAAGGCCGTGGAGACAGCCCGGACCGGCCGCCGGCCGCCTGCCGCCTGTGCACCGTGGCTGAGCTGCATACGGGGCGCACGGGCGCAGCCACACAGCCCCAGGGGAGTGTTTTCTACTTTGTGCTGTCTGGGAGAACTATTTCTTTAAGGACCCTCAGGATGTAAAACAGAGTATGTCTGGAAGGAACCATTGGCTTAGAATGTTCATCTCACATGGAAACAAAATTTGTAACACCACGCTATAAGGTTAAAAAGAAAATGGTATAATAAAGGAAATACAAAGGCTTTGGCATGGTTTTTACAATCAACAATGGTTAATTCTGATATGTAGTTGTGAACAACTTCAAAACACTTAAGTTTAAAACTCTTGCAAGCACTTTTAATTGATTAGGAATGAATTCTAGATGCACAAAATGGTTGGACTGTGAACAGTAATACAACTAGATCTACGAACAATTAACTTTTGCTGGCCAAAAAAGAAACGTATGATTGCATGAAAATGTGTATAAAACATCTATAGAGTATTCTTGTCAAATATAAATGAAATTAACTTTATTATAGAAATCATTCTGAGGATTTCTAGGGAAGACAAATACTTACATTTTGACATAAAACAAATTGGATTATATCGAAGACACACTCTACCTTTTAGCTATCAACTTTTTTCTTCCTTGAATTTATATCTTACCCTTTTTTTGCACATAAACTTCATCTGTTAACAACCTTTGGAAAACCAACATATTTCTTACATAAATGTAGTGCATGTCGTTCCAGGTTTAATTATACGCAAAGGAAGGATACAAATGTGGAGCATCGGTCCATAAACTGTGAACAGATGGGTAGAAGGACTCGATATAGCCGGATAAAACTCTTAAATTCATGGCAAATCTCGTTGATCGTGGTTTCCTTTTTCTTTTTCTTTTTCTTTTTTTTTTTTTTCCTTTAAACAACCTCATGACCAATCCGGGTCAAACCCTCGTCCAGTCTACATTGTTCTTTTGTTTTTCATTATAACATACAAATGCCCATTTACAAATAATACACCAAAATGAATAAAGGTTTGGATACCAAAATGAAGATTTGTTCCAACTGAGATCGCGCCTTCGTGTGCAGAGGTCTCGTGTGCGGCCCGGGCCGACCCAGGCCCGCGCGGGGAAGTGCTTCAACGCCTTTCCGTCCTGCTTGTACCTTTCCCGAGCGCCCCGTGTGGCCACAAAAGTCACTGGCTGAATAACTCAATTTCCTTTGCTTTCTTTACTGTAGTCTTGGCCAGTACTGAGACATGTCAGGTTCACTTCCAGGAACCTGGACTGGAACCGACACGCCGGGAGAAATGAGACCTAGAGACATGGCGGAAAAAAACAAGGGACACTCACGGAGGATGAATTTGTAGGCTTTGAAAAATCTCCAATACTTTCTAACATGGTTTACTGTATTTCTAAAAATACCACAACTCTTCCAAGCTGGGCGTGGAGGCACACACCTGTCATCCCAGCACTTGGGAGGCTGAGACAGGAGGACTGCCATTGAGTTAGAGGCCAGTCTGGGCTGAACGGTGAGTTCAAGATCGGCCTGGGCTAATAGCAAGACTCCGTCTCAAATAAAATAGAATAAAAGAAAAATACTGCAGGGGGCTGGGGATTTAGCTCAGCGGCAAAGCACCTGCCTGGCAAGCGCAAGGTCGTGAGTTCGGTTCCCGGTACCGGAAAAAAAAAAAAAAAAAAAAAAGAAAAATACTGCAGTATCTTTCAAACAGCAGCACCATGAGAAACTAGACAACATGTAGTACAGACGGAGCTAGAGTCCCAACCCCCAGCCCACAGAAAAGGAAAAGGCCTCTGTGTGATGTATGTGGGTGGTGCCCGGAAGACAGCGTGGAGCCGCCTGCCTGCGTGGCAGGGAAGGGCACCCGGGAGCCCGATGAAGCAGCTGTCTCCACAGCCTCAGCCGAGCCTTGGCCTCCGGCTTGTCTTCACGCGCAACTTTAGTCACCACGTTCAGTTTTTGTTTTTATTTTCAGAACCGGGAATCGAACTCACAACCTCGCACTTGCCAGGCGGGTGCTGTGCCGCTGAGCTAAATCCCCAGCCCCAGTCACCACGTTCAGGAAAAACGCCTTTCAGTGCACGTGGGCTCAAGTGACCAACGGATGTGACTCAGTCTCCCCAGTCGGTCAGTGTTGCCCAGAGACAAGGGAGCAGAGTCCACACCCCCTCGAGAGAGGCTCCGAGTCAGCCTGGAGCTGGACTGGCCAAAGCCGTGCAAAGGCCGGCAGCACGCAGCCGAGGGCGCCCGCGCTCACCTGTGGACGTGGCGCCCGACGCGCCCATGGGCTGGCTGTTCATGTGGGTCTGCATGTGCGGGGGCGTGTAGGTGTCGTAACTCCGCCCGTTCACCGAGGGGCTGGTGGGCAGCATACAGGAGTACGAGGAGGTCTGGCTGGGGACGGGGGGCTGCAGGAGACGGGAGACCTGGGTCACCGAGGAGCACGACCCCGCCGCCCTGGCGCTCCGCCCTGAGCTGCGCCAAGAGCTTCGCACTGAGGTCAGGCTCTGCTGGCCACAGCCAGGCTCGAGTTGCCCACACATCCACTTCCAGAAGCTGGAGCCAGGCGTGGTGGTGCACGCCTGTCATCCCAGCGCTTGTGAGGCTGAGGCAGGAGGACTGCCATGAGCTCAAGGCCAGCCTGGGCTACAGAGTGAGACCCTGCTTCAAATCAAACCAGAACAGAACAACTCGGAAAGCTCCGTGCAGACACACGACGGCTGGCGCGGTCCACGGCTGGCCATTGTCCCCCGGCGGCGCCCTCAGACAGCCTGTGGCATGAAGACTCAGTTCCCACAGCCTGCCTGTCTCCTTGGGAACCCAGCTCTGGGGCACGGCGGGTGAGATGCCGGGGCCTGGGGAGCCTTCCCGCGGGAACGAGGGTGGGGCTCTTGGGAGACACAGTGACGTGTGCTGACCTCAGGTGACCATGGCCAGAGCAGCACGAACCAGAACCGCCGTTCCTGACGCAGAGCAGCCCTGGGGGCTTTTCCCTAACGCTGTGCTGCTCCCGAGAGCCCCTCCCGGCACTGAGAACTGCGAGAGCGAGGGGAGGCCCCTGGCGAGCTCTCGGGATGAATTAACAGAAGCGTTATGCTGGCCGCGAGGAGGGGATGGGGCCACTCTGCTCTGCGCACGGAGACCCCGTTCTCGGGGTGACCCTCCAAGAGGGCTCAGACAGCAGGACTTGGCTGGCTTGTGCGAAACGGCTGGGGATGCTGGCCAGCAGGATGGACGGACAGACAGACAGATGGACAGACCGACCGGCCCCACTCCAGAAGCCAAGTTCAGTCTTCTCCAAACAGTGGGCTCAGCAGCCATCATCCTCTGCTGTCCCGGTGCCCGGGCTGTCAAAGTTCTGTCCACCGAGTGACTCGGCAGGCCCCGAGAAACACGCTCAGCCACACGCCGGCAGTGCCCGCTCGAACCAGCTCTGAGCGGCACCCGGCTGCCTGACCCCGTTGTTTCCTCAAATACAGGACACATGCCTGATGCGGCACTGTGGCCTCGTCAGAGCAGAGGACGAGCGTCCAGTTCAGAGGCAGACAGGCCCCGCGGGCCTGCCACAGGTTCACTCGTGTCCGACGCCTAGACCTTCCGGGCAGCGGCAAGGCGGCCGCAGGAAGGGACTGCCAGCCCTTGCGTGCACATCGGCAGGCTGGCCACCCTCAGATGCACGAAGGCGAGCCCTGCCCAGTCCCCAGAAGCCCTTATCTCGCCTTTCTAGCCGAGTCTGAGGCCCTTGAGACGCTGCTCTGCTGTTCCCTGGATTTGAAAACCAGCAAACCTCTCGGGGTGGAGAACAAGCAAGCAACCTGCGCGACCTCCATGGCGGGGCAGCGCAGTCTCACGCCAGCCGCCTCTAACGGTGCCCCACGAGGAGACCGGAAAGCCGCCATCCGGCCACCAGCTGGAGTGGGGTTTTCGCTTCCACATCAGGAAAGCACCCAGCAAGCACTCTCGTTCACCGCCGACCCAGGCAACTCCCACTCCCAAGCCCGGCCTAGCGCACAGGAGCGGGCTGGGGCCAGTGACGCCTCAGGCAGCGTGAGCAGCGGCAGCCCCGCCGCTTAGGGCCAAGCCGCGCTGACTCCCGCGAGTATTTCTGGTCCTCCTTTGTAAGGGGCTGGGCTGGCCTTGGGGTCCTAACAGGTCAAACCGATCTCCATGGAGAGGAGCCGTCCTGCCTCTGCGGCCCGCGGCTGGCAGCACCCCACTCACCTGCATCGGCAGGTTGTTGGCCATGGTGAAGCTGGGCATGGGGGGCAGCGCGCTGTACGTGTTGGTGAGGGCTGTGTCTGTCCGGCCCAGCATGGAGCCGGACGCGAAGGAGGACACTGCGGAGAGACGTGGGGGGCGGGTGAGCGGCACCGCCGGGCAGGGCCGCGGGAGGGGGCGCGGGGCGCCGGTTACCGGGGGTGGTGGGCTGCGGGATGGGCTGGTAGACACTGGTGCTGAAGCTGCTGCTGATGGGGATGTGGCTGGGGGTGCTGCTGGCCTGCCTCCGCTGGTTCCTCAGCTTTTCCTCTCTTCTCCACTTGGCCCTTCTGTTAGAAAACCAGACCTGGAGGAGAGAGAGGGGAGGAGAGGGGAGGGCGCGGCTCAGCCCCGGGCCTGCCCCGGCAGCCTGGCTGCACCCCGGGGGCGCCGGCTTGCAGCGGAGGGGCCCGCCGCCCCCACCCAGGCCCGTACCTGTATCCTTGCTTCAGGCAGGTCTATTTTGGCCGCTAGTCTTTCCCGGGCAAACACATCAGGATAGTGGGTTCTCTCAAACTCTGCAAGAAGTCAACACCGCGTTGGTCTGAGGACATAACGGTGCGGGCCCAGCCCTGGACCCAGCCCACTGCCACACCCCACGTCTCCAGGCTCCTGCAGGCTGCATCTGTGGGCGAGCCTCCCCCACCAGCGCAGGTCAGACATCTTTGGAATGAGATCCAGTGACACTGCCATAAACAGATCGCCACTTCCCCTTTCTAAATCAAGCTCCTTGCCTTTCAATTAGTGGGACATGAAAAGAAGAAAGGAGGTGCACCTTGAAAAGATGCCCACAGGAAAATAAAAAGACAGAAAGAAAAGCAAGCTGTCTCAGTCTGTGTGGAGCCCAGGCTAGATCTAGCCTGTCCTGAGGAGTGGCGCCGGCCCCGACGCCCGCCGACCATCACCTTTCTCCAGGGCCTCGATCTGCTCCTGGGTGAAGGAGGTCCTGTTCCGCTGCAGCTTCCGCTTTAGCTGCAGCCGCATCTGCGCCTCGTCCGAGTCCTCCCCGTTGGAGCTGATGGAGTTGGTGTTCTCCCCCGCACCTTCCTGCTGCTGGCACCCATCTGGATGGGAGGGAGGGCCGTGAGAGGCCAGGAAGGACCCACAGCCAGCCCGGGGCCCGGACAGAGTGGCAGGGTCAAAGGCGTCCCCAGGGTAGCGAGGTGGCCGCTTCCTTCCTGGAAGGACGCCGGCAAGGCTGGGTACCTGGCTGCCACTCCTGTCCTCTGCGTTTACCAAGTTGAGGCTTCACTGTCCACAAAGACAAGTGGCGTTTCCCCAAGTGATGAGACAGTCGCTGAAGCCGAAGCAGCCCCGACTCCCAAATGTCTCCCCGCCCTGCCCCCCGGAACGGCTCTACCTATCGCTGTGCTGGGAAAATACAAGAGTGATGTGCACGATCTCAGCTGATCTATAATCAGTAATTCCCATCTAATCAATTAGATGTTGATAGGTTTGTAGAAAATGCTATTAAGAAACCAAACCAAGCTTGTAATCTTTAAAAAAAAATATTTATCTAGTTTTTATTTGAATTCTGCACAGTCAATTTCATTTTAAAGGTTGTGAATTTAGAAGTACTTGCATTGTTCTGCAGTTTTATTCAACTATTGTATGAGTGCGCGTCGCCTTGACACCTATTACGAGCACAGCTGTAATTATATCATCACCAAGAACAGGCTATAATTGCTGAAAATGGAATTTTATATTTAGATAAAAGGACTGTCCATTCTTTGTAATGTGTTGCACCAGAGAAAAGTAAGATTTCTTTTAAATTTTTAACGTGTAATTTTAAAAAAGAAATAGAGTTCACTAACTCACTCAATATGCTACGCTGCAGCTGAATCCTCGGCATCTGGCTTAAGTGGTACATTTTTAATTAGGGCATTTCTACTACTTTTAATGTAATTTCTATCATTACACAGGGGAAAGTTTTATTGTTTTCCTTTGCCGTTTGGAGGGCGACACGAGCGCTCGGGCTGCCTCTGTCTCCCACCTCGCCTGTCTGAGGGGAAGGACGCCGGGCCACGCAGGCCCGACTCTGGCTCCTGCGGCCCCCGAGGGACACCCCCGGGGGACGGCGGACAGGCAGCTGCCGGGGAGGGGTGGGCGGCCCGGTGGGAATCCACTTGGCCAGGAATATCATTTGTAACGGGGACACAATGGGCAGCGCCTTCAAAGAGCCCAGGGAATTGTGACAGGATCTAGTGGGATCCTTTCAGGAACTTTGAAATGTTGTAAAACCCCAACTTTCTCCCCCATTTAAACAGGCGGATTCATCGGCACTGGCCACCATATGGGCCCTCGGAGATCTATTGAGATGACCACCAAGACTTGAATGGCGCGGAGCCGCTTTTCAGGGAGCACAAAGCCCCGTGAGTAAGGGAAACTATTAAACTCCTGGGCAGGAGCGTTGGCAAACTTCCGTGGGCAGAATTTTGAGGCCACAATGAGCGCAGACAACAAAAGGATTCTCTTGAGGCGTGCAGCGGGCCACATTGTGTTACAAGAAGCCAGTCAACAGACTTTTCAGCGCAGTGTGTTAACCCCTCGGCTCTGCTATCATTAATCACTGTCCCGAGCAGGGCATGGGGCCTTCCCCATGCAGGATGCCGGCCGCTGGGGCTGGGGACAGGAGGGGACCGGCCCGGCTGGGGCGGGGGGGGCAGTGAGGGAGGAGGAGGGGGATGAAGGTTCAGGGGACCAGGGCCCACATAAAGATGGGGGCCTCCCTGCCCCACAGGGCGCCGGCAAGCAGAGGACGAAGGCTTGCGTGGGCTCCACAGTCAAGGGGTGCGGGTGCAGAGGGCCCAGAGGGTGACGGAGATGGAGGGAGAGAGACAGAGGCCAGCAAGGGGCTGAGGAAATGACAGGAAAGAGGAAGAGCTGGGGTCCCACACCTTCTCCCTGGGGCGCTGCTGGGCACAGTGTCTGTGCCCGGACTGCCCTGCCACTACTCCTCAGGGGGAGGACACGCAGAGCACCCCCACTCCACTTGGGTGTGGGCAGGAGGACCAGAAGGGCCTGGGCTGCAGCTGGAGAGCCCTGGCTTCCTGCCTTCCTGCCACTTTGAGCTGCAGACACAGCCGGGGCGCTGGGTCCCCGGGAACACCTTGCCCACAGCCTGGCCAGGCTGCCCGGTCTCCCGGGGCAGAGCAGCGACCGAGGTCCATGTGGGCACGTGCACGCGCGCACACGCACACACACGCACTCAGCACACCCTTCCACAGGCTCGCCACGTGTGCCTTGACATTCCAGGGGAAAATGTCAACAGGGAATGAGGAACTTGATTTTAAATCTTCTTTTTGAAACTGCAATTCAGGGCTAGCGAGGAGAAGCGGGGGCCAGAGGCCCCGGCTCGCAGGTCCGCACGCATCCGGGGGTCCCTGCATCTTGGAAAGTAGCAGCTGTCCCCAGCGCGCGGTGACAGTGCTCATTGAGACTAGGCACCCTCGGGCCCCCGTCAGGGGCCTTCCCCCCCTTCCGCCTTCTGACAGACTCGGGCTGGATGCCGCTCCCAGCCCTGCCAAGGCGAAGTGGGGGGCACCAACCCGCATCCACGCCTCGGGCCCTGCATGCCCAGCCCTGGGGATGGGATTTGTGTCCTGGAGGAGGAGGAGGAGAAAGAAAATCATTCCTTGGTTTCTTAGTGTCGCAATCAGTGAGGCGGAAACGGAGCAGAAAAAGATAGTGGCGGCACCTTCCCGGCTGGGCAGCTCTAACCCCAAGGCTCTGGGGATGGGGGAGGGGACCAACCGAACTCCCTACTGACCTGGTGACAAAGGAGGGGACCAAGTCCCCAGTGGTCTGGACACAAGGGCAGGGCAGTGTCTCCCTCCGGATCCCCAGCCCGGCCCGCAGGAGCTGGGCCTCAGGAGTCATCCCCTCAGCTGTCACCGTTTCTACCGCTGGGGCCTCAGGTGAGGAGGAACCTGTCCCCTCAGGTGTTGGAGTCCAAATCCCAGGATGCGGGGGGGGCCGGAGCGCACCGTGCCCATCCCCGCATCCCCACGTGTGCGGGGGGCACAGGTGATAAAAGTTAAGTGCCCAGAGCCCGCACCATCCCCAGGCCCCAGGTCACCACGGCCCCAGGATGCAACTGCCCAACCAGCGCCCCCTCTGGCGGGAAAAGAAGGGGTCTGCTTGCTGCGCCCAGGCCGGGCCCTGGCCCTGCGCCCTCCCCAGGACACCTGGGAGGGGACGCGGGACGAGTCTCCAGCGTCCCTGCAGTGGGCTGGTGCACAGGCTCGCTGCACTCCCGGACACCGCGGCCTCCTGGGCCACGAAGCCGCGCTGGGAAGCCAGAGGGAGCGTTGGGCTCCGATCTTCCCAGTGTCCGTCCTATATTGTTTCCTGCTCTTAAAACTGACATGTCTAATTGGCAATTGGTGCCGAATCGTGTCCAGAGGTCTCTTGTGGAACATTTCTACAGCTGTCTCCTTCAACTAGACGCTTATTCATGTCGCCTTAATGAGAAACAAAACGTTCTCTAATGAGCAATTACAGAGCGACAGGATTGTTCCCATAACAAATTCTTGCGAGTGACAGAAGCATCCTTTGTACCAGATATTCTGCATACTGTTGCTGATTTCCCCTTCCCTTGCTGGCCAGTGGGGTACAGGACACAGAGCTCAGGGGCCCGCGGGTGCCCAGCCGGCTGCCTGGCGCCCAGGAGGGAGACGCCCCACCATCGACCATCCACCGTCCGTCCTTATCCCGCACGTTATCTCCTTGTCTCACACAGCGCTCCTTGATCCATTTTCCGGCCCACTGCTTCCCGGCCGCACCCAGCCCCCCTACTGGGGAACGGTCCTCCCCGACTCTGCCCGGCCCACCACAGGGCCTGGGGCCCTCGGGGCTCACCTCCATGCTGGGACGGTGGCCACCCACAGAGGTGAGACAGGTCCCCAGGGGCAGGGGGACAGGAGCAGGTAAAGGACAGGGGCTGGTGGAGGCCACAGGCCCCACCTCCACTTCCCATGAGCACCTTCGCTGGCTGCAGCCCCTCACCCTTGCCTGCACCGACTGGAGTCCGGCCGGGTGCCAGGGCCGGCAAGAGCAGCGCGGCACTGTGCTGTTTACCAGGGGCTGTCAGTGCGCTCACTCGTCACACTGCTGTAGAGGGGCTCCGCGCTCGGGTGTCAGATGTGAGTGGCAGGCCATGCACTCGCTCTTACACACGCACACGTGCTTTACCCACAGCCACACGTGCAAACACACACCTGCCACCTTCGTGCCACCCCTGACGCACATGAGACCCTCACATACCCAGGCCCGCCACCTACATCCAACGCCACTTGCTACGCCCAGGCCTCTGATGCAGGCCGCCAGTCCCCCCCAGTACCCACACAGGAGGGGCTGGCTCGGTGCAGGCGGGCGGCTGCTTAGCTCTTACCCTGCGTGGGCTGCCCAGGCACAGAAGTCCCCGGATACCACCCCGGGCGGGTGCCCCAGCTTCCGGTCTGCCCGTTCAACATCCTTAGTTTATCATACATGCCGTCTGCGCCCATCTGCTGCTTCTCGCTAGCCAGGTTGCGAAGGACTCTGTTTATTGATGACACCTGCAGATCAACGAAAGTCAGACCACACGGCAGCGTCTCCCACAGCCGCAACCGCCCCACGCCCGCCTCGCTCCTCGCGCCCTAAACGGAGTGGCTCTCCACGAGAACGCTCCAGCCACCCTGGCACAGGAGTCCGTGTGCAGCTCCATCCACCACAGAGCGCAGCCACCACTGGGGCAGGGAGGCCGGGCTGGGAAGAGGTGGGGGCCGGGAGCCCCCCTCCCCCGCACCGCGGGGCCTGACTTAGAGCACACTCTGCCAGAGGTGAGACCTGGTGCAGGTCCCCTCCACCGTGCGGTTTATTTCAGAGGAGGGGTGCGGGCCCTCTGAGGCTCAGGCAGGTGCCCTGCAGCAGGGCGGATCTGCCTTTCATTTGCATCTTCCTCCTTGATCCCAGGGCTTCCCCCAGCCCACGAGCGCCAGGCGCCCACCCTGGGTTTGCTGGAAGGGAACAAGTCCTCCACGCTGAGCCCCACTTTCCAGGAGGCCAGCCAAGCTCAGGCCCCCTCTGTGGCCCCAGTATCACTGGACGGAGGAGGAGCACTCACACTTGGTATGTTGTCGTTGGTACAGACACCCTCGGACAGCAATCTGTCTCGGATTTCCCAGGCGAAGATGGACGGGCACTCCCGCTTGTACTGCGCTATTTTGCTCACAACTTCCGGAGTTGCTACCCGGGGCTTACTGCCACCGATGGCCCTGGGTCGGATGGAGCCGGTCTCGTAATACCTGCCCAGGATTTTACTCACACACCCGTTGGACACCTGCATAGGGGAAGTGGACAGAAAACCACATTATTAATAATTTCAAGACAAAAATAAAATTGTGTAAGTATGCATTAAACAATGACAAGCTTACGTTTTGATTGTCCAGCACTTGGACTTTTGCATCTGCATGGGTCTATAACACAAAAATATACCTTCAATGGTACGAGAGCTCACTGTAGTGCTTTTCTTTCTTAAAGCTACATTGGTAGCCCTAAAAGCTACAAATAGGGTGATACTTTCAAACATCTTGCACTTAAAAAAAGAATCTTGAAAAATTGAAAAAAAAACTCTTCCTAACCACTGCTAGAAGATGCATCAAAACGAAGTCAAATTAAAATTTTTTGTGCTGACCTTGCTCGGAGGGGTGTTATGTTCTAATGAGCAAAGGGGAAAAATAAATTGAATATTTACTTTTTTATTAAAAATATGCCCAATTGAGGAAAAGGGAGTCGGGTGCAGTGGACTGCCTCTCCCTTTTCGGATGGGCGTGTGTTCTACATCAGCGCGAAGGCCGGGGGCACATCTCTCTGGGGACCCCGAGGAGCCGGGCAGAGGGGCGGCGGCCGCCCGGGCCGTTCCCGGCCCTCAGCTCTGTGCGGTGCGCGAGCTGTTGAGCCGTGGGCATCCCCACCGCGTGGACTCGGGGAGGGTGTTGGTAATGCACACATCATTTTGTTCTGAAGCAGATGAATTCTCTTACGCAACTGACTCAGGTTGAAAGAGACAGGGAGGACAGCGGGAGAGAGGGGAAGCCGGAAGGCGGGGTGAGGTGGGGCCGGCATCGCAGCGTTTGCAGGAGGAAATGAAGAGAGGGCGCGGAGAGTGGAGCCGGCAGGGGCCGGGAGGATCACCTGCAGAATTCGGGAGATGTCGCACGGCCGCGCCCCGCTGTGCGCGAGTTCCACGATCTTCTGCCGGGTGGAGTCCGGCAGTGGCCGCCCGTTGACAAAGACACCACCGAGCTGGTTCACACCACTGTGACCTGCGGCAAGGGCCAGGAGAGGAGAGGAGGGCAGGAGGGAGAAAGAGGAGCAGGAGGAAGGGAAGGGAGGAAAGAGGAAGAGGAGGAGGAGGAAGGAGAAGAAAGAAAGAGAGAGAGAGACAACCAGGATGCACCCTCAGCTCCCTGCTAACCCATGCCAACCTCGCGACCAGGTCCTTGCTGCGGGGCAGGAAAACCACACAACAGGACCAGCAGCCAGGCAGGGCACGGGCAGCCCAGCCGCGCACGCCGCCCGCCCCTTCCCAACGACCAGGCCTCAGAGCCCACGTTTGCCAAGGAGCCCAGGAGGGGACACCAGGACCCACTTGTGCTGCCACCCTGGCGCCAGCGGGGAGCGGGGACAAGCCCTCCTGTCCTCCCAGAAACGCCGGGGCGTCCCCACGGGCTGTGACCTGCCGAGCCCACCAGCCCTGGCGCTCTGCAGCCCCGGCGCTCCACACCCTCAGCCTCGGGGCCAAATTCCAGCAGGCAGTGGCATCACCACCTAAACTCTGGCGAAGCGGCTCGGCGCTGCCCAGGCTGGCTCGTTTTTGTTCTTTCACAGAAGGGAAGGGAAAGGAACTGAAAACCAGAGAGCCCCAGCGGGAGACCCCGTGCCCTCGAGGCCGCCTGACGAGCGCAGGCTGGGATCGCCCGAGCAGAGAGGTCCCTGCCCCGGGTCCCCAGTCACCACTGTCGCTGCTTCCACGGCTGCAGCCCGCCCCGCCCTTGGTAAGGACAGACACAGCCCAAATCCAAGAGGAGAGCAAGGCGAAGCCGCAGCCCGGTGCCGCCCCCGCACCCGCGCCCCGCAGCCTCCTCCCATTGTCTGATCTTGGGGACCAGGGAGCCCTCGCTGTGCCTGCTCCCCCAAACCCCAGTACACGCAGGCAGCTGGCCCCCAACGTCTGGCCGTAAAAATCTCCAACCTGCAGCCCGAGCCTAGAGCAGCCCTCCGGGAGAAGCGAAGCTGAACTCCGTGCGCCTCTCGGAGCCTCGCTCCTCTCCTCCTTGGAGCCTCCTGATAAATTGACTCCAGGAGCCTGAGCTTCTTAGCAATAAATAAGCTCCAAATATAGAAGAGGGGGGAAAATATGATGAGCCTCTCTGACATTTGTCTTTAAAATAAAACGAGCTGCACGTCAAGTTTGAGCTTAATTTCTGGAAATAGGCGGAAGTCGCTCCGGATCATGCACGGAAGGCTAATTGAAAAGATCAGTCGGGCGCTGGTGGCAGCCCTGTCACTTTCTGACAGTGCTCCGCTCCGGGAAATTGCATCGTCACGACAAACGGGACCGTGATAAAACGACCCTTTCCGTCCCTATTTGTAGATCACTCAGACAAGATTGGACTGCGCCCCTTTCCCCTGCGAGGGGCGCCGCCGTTTCAGAGTAGCCCAAGGCTGCGGCCAAGGGGGGTCCCCTGTGGGGGGGCTGGGGCCTCAGCGCAATGAGAAGTGACAGGCGTTTGGGGCTCTGCGCTGCGGCCTGGACGCGGCGGGGACCGCGCTCCTCCAGCCAGCAGGCCTCGCTGCTGCTGAGCCCCAGGGCCCCACCGGTCCAGCGCTACCCAGGGCGCTGCATCTGGGTCCGGGGCCTCCCGGGACCGGGGCTGTGGGGGCTTTGCAGACTTCTGCGCCTGGGCACCAGCTCGCGACGCCCAGGCCGTGGCAGCCACCCGGGCCTCACCGCGTGGAGCGCGAGCCATCCCGGGCCAGCGCCTCGCCAGCGCTGAAGAGGCAGCGAGGCCGCGCTCTGACCCGCCCCAGGTTAAGCCTCAATCATCGAGTCCCTCCCTGGGGACACCAAGCACTCGCCCAGTGGCGATGATTATGCGCCTCGAATTCGACCGCGAAGCCTCTAATAGGAAAACATATGGTGCCAATTTGGAGGTTCCGCGCCGCGCACACCAGGAACCGCAGCACCAAGCCCGGGGCCGCGCACGCTCGGCTACGAGGCCCGGCTGCCACCCTTGCCTCCTTGCACAGGAGCTGCCACCTTGCCTCCTTGCAGAGCCCCACGCCCACCTGCCCAGGTGCTGGGCGGGCCGAGCGCGGCAGTCTGGGCTCCAGGCTGCAGAAGAGCGGGCCTCGCAGGGCCGAAGCCTCCAGAGCAGACCACAGGCCCGCTCCGGCCCGACGGCACCACACAGGCGCAGCGGGGCTGGGGCCCAGGGCCCGGATGGGGGCACGGTGTCGAGGAGACCCAGGACGCTCAGGGGCAGCGGCCATGCAGGGCCTTTTCTGGTCAGCACAGGCGGCCCCCACCCTACCCACCAGGCCTGGCCAGCGCCCAGCCCCAGGCCACAGCCCCACCGGCTGGTCAGGACGCCGCAGCAGCAGTGGTGGCGGCGCGGCGCCCAGGGGCCTCAGCTTCCAGCTTGCCCCGCCCCACTCCCAGGCCCCTCTCAGGGGTCAGAGCCCGGGCAGGGGGGAGGGGGTGAGTTACAGGATTGGGGGGATGGGGGGCTCCACGGAGCAGCCAGCTCTGCAGGCCCAGCCCCTGCCACCCCTCCCGGAAGGCTCCGGCCTCCCCCAGCCCCCGCAGTCCCGGCCGGGCACTTACTGTTCTGCATGCTGGCACTGGCTGGGGGCTGCAGGGTCCCTCGGGGCTGGCGTGCTGGGCGCTGTCAGCAGGATAACAGGAGTTAAACCCGGGGCTGCATCAGGCAGGCCCAGCCCCACCCGCAACCTGGGCCCAGAGGAATCCGCCTTATTTAGAAACAGAGCCACTGGAGGGCTTGGGCCAGCCGAGGGTCACCTCCCTCTGCCTCCAGTGCAGGCCGAAGCTCTCCTTGGGGCTTCAGATGACACACCCCAGCGTCCCCAATCGAGTCCCGCCAGTCCTCCCATCGGGAGAAACTCTGACCTGATTTTGAATTTTTTCTTGTATCTGAACCCTAATGCAGAAACATTGTGAAACAATTTGTTTGGACTCTTTCACTGCAGCCCAGGGCAGCATCGCAGAACTTGCCTGAAATCGGGGATGTCTGTCCGCTCTCCGAATAAGAGGCTTCGCACATCTGCGCACCCCTAAAGTCTTCCCCCTGAGACAGAACACAGAGAGGGAGGGCAGGTGAAAGGTGAGTGACAGCTCCAGCCCCATCCGGGCAAAGCAGGCTGCAGGACGCAGCCACTCTTCAGGACGCCGGTCCCAGCAGGGCACCCACACTCCCGGTGGCCCACGCCACAGGGCGCCCCACCCAGCGGAGAAGCGTGCTCTGGGCCCGGCTTGGAGAACTGGGAAATCTTAAGAGTGAGGGTTTCATGTTGCAAAAATATCAAGGTCCAGGCGAAGGGGAAACCGAAACCAGAGGAGGTGGGGAGGGAGCCCGACCGAGAGCAGGAGAGGAAGGGGGCCAGGCCCGAAGTTTGCAAGTTGAGGGGAGGGAACCGCGGAGAACTTCACAGCCCGCCCTGAGGGTGCAGGCTGGCGAGCGGCTGCAGGGCTGTACGCTTCCTTCCCGGGGGTGTCCACCGCCCCAGTGCTCCCAAGCCTCTGGTTACGCCTTCACTGGGCTGCCCGCGGCTTCCGGACAGCCCCAGCCCTGGGGGGCTCCGTGAAGAGACGTGCGGCCCAGCTTCCCCCCAGCGCCTCGCTTCTCACAATCTGGGTGTTTAGATCGCGCCCCCTGAGCTGCACAGTGACACATGCTGTCCACCTCGCTGGCCGCTTAAAAAGTGAGAGCAGGAGGGGGTGAGCGTGGTCGGCAGAGCCTCCGGAGGCGAACAATGGCTGCTGTCCTCGCGCTCCTCGGCCCAGCGAAGCCCGGGCCCCCGCAGGTCCCAGCCAACAGCGCCCCGCTCGCGGGGAGCAGGGGACCTCCTCCCTGAGCCGGGCAGGAGCCGTCCGGCCTCAGCCTCCACCAGCCCTCCCTCCTCCCCTACAGACTCCTTCGGTGCGGGGAGAGGAGAAACAGCAACGTCATTTCTCCTTACAAATATCAGGGGTAATTGTGTTACTGGTGCGAGTTGTTGGGGCAGTAAAAAGATACAAGGGCGCTGTGGGGCGCTCAATTGGGAAGGGAGAGTGACAATAAAGAGCCCATTCAAGAGGTTCGCCCCCCAAAAGAGGCGAAATAACAATATAGTCACAGCTTCATTTCTGTCCGCTTTTTAAAAATTATCCTTTTTCTTCTTTCCCTGCGATGATTCTAATGCTGCCTGCCTGGCAGCAGAGAGTTCCAAGGAGCACATTTTTCTCTGGGAAGCCGTTTGTAGTCTGATTTTTAACTAACTGGGAAGCAGCCTAAAACTAGAAAAATAAACCTCACCAAGGACTCTTTCCCGGCATCCGATCGTGACCGGGTAAATGCTGCGCCGGAGCGGCCCTCGCCCGCCACCGGCTGTCCAACGCCCTCCCTCCTCTCCAGGCCAAACTGAGCTGCCCGAGTGGGAGGAAACCCAACTCCCACCCACAGGTCCCTCCCCCAGCGTGGGGCTCCAGCTCCAGGCCTTGTGGGCTTCCCTCAGAGGGGTGAAACTTCCTGAACTCCTGTCCCTGGGCCACGCCGCACACAGCACAAACGAATGCCCCCTTCCCAGCTGGTACTTTCTTGATGCCATTTTAGAAAATTCTCCAGCGGATCCCCGCAAGGCCTCGTTGATCCGTTTCCCAAGCCGCTGGGAAGACGCTAACATTTCCAGCACCGGCTCCGCTCCCTCCTCACCGGCTCTCGGCTAAGAAGCCATCTAATTACTTAAGTAATCAGTAACACTTTAAGCAAAAGCAACCTGGGAAGCGGGGCGCAGGACACCCGGAAGCAGTTGAGTCTCCCAGAGGCCTGATCCGGGCTGCAGCCCGAGCCCCTAGCCCAGCCTGGGGGTTCCTGCAGCTTCGTGGGGCCACGGAGCGGCAGCCCAAGTTGAAGGAGGTTCCAGAAATCTCCCAAGCCACCCCGGCCGTGGTCCCTAAGGCCGCTGCCCCCCTCCCCGTCCCCGCAAAGGCCCCAATGCCGCTTTGCTTTTATTAATTTTCAAAACCCAGCCCCAAGGGGTGAAGAGGAGAATACTCCTTCCCTCCTCCTGCCCCTGGGCCAGAGAGTAATTAGCAATTAGGATGACAAAGTTTTACTCTCCAGGGCCAAGTAAGATAACAACTAATCAAATTGCCTTCAGACGTCTGCAGAGGTCACAGGCTGTAAAAAATGTATCGGTAACGGCAACAACTACTATTCCCCTCGGTGCGCTGCAAGACTTGGAGGCGCTTTGCTTTCACTCCTGCTCCTGCCCCTCTCCAAACCTTCCCAAGCTCCAGTTAAACACCCAGAATGGCTTAGAGAGCTTTGGGGCGGGTGAGGAAGGGGGAAAGAAAGAAACCACATTTACTTTGTTTTTAAACTTTCTAGAAATCACTCAAGACTGAAGGGCCAGGTTTTAGCACTCGAAAAAGAAAAGCATTTCCACTTGAAATTCAACTCCATTTCCCCCAATTACACTTGCTAAAATTCAGGGCTATTATGGCGCAGGGAGACCGAGAAAATCTGCTCAGGGAAAGAGGCAACAACTTCGTGAACTTTGAAAAGACACTTTTCCTCCGGGGTCTTAGAATCCAAAAGCTCTCGAATTACTCCAACTAATTAGCTGGAGAGGAGGTGATCGGAGGAGGAGGGGAAGCCAAGGCTTCATATAGATTTTCTTTAAAGGCCACACAAAGAAAATTCGGCATTCAGACTACAAAAAAAAAAAAAAAAAAAAAAAAAAAAAA
>NW_004955476.1:10078713-10082004 GCF_000276665.1 Chinchilla lanigera
CCGATCGATCGCGCGGCTGAGCGCGAAGCCCGGGCCGCGGCGCAGGAGGAGGCGGCGCGGGCGTTGCACCGCGGCCTCGGCGCCGGATTTCGCAGGACCGCGACTTTCGGGAACCCCTGTCATTGGGGCAGCAGCGCGCGCTCTCCTTCTCCCACTTGGTACTTCTCCAGCGAGCAAGAAAGAAGCATGAACCCCACTGCGCTGGAGCGAGACGGGGGACAGGCCCCGTAGCTCTGTCCGAAATGGAGTCGAAGATCATTTCTACTACTCAGTTAGCGCCCTGTGGATTAGCACCTTCTTAAACTCTGCCTCCGAAGAAGCAGCCGTAATCTTGTTGCTATCCCCCACTTTGCGTCGGGTCTCCCCCGGCCCCACCCTCACTCCCACCTATTCCGGAGGAGGAAAGTTTTCACCAAAAACCGGAGGCTGCAGGAGCCGGGAGTGGAAGCCACTGACGTCACTGGTGGGCTAGGGCCGCCGGGAGGACACCTGGAAACTCAAGCCGGGACCGGGATGTGGCATCTTCCCAGGTGTCAGTGTTTGGGGGGCTCTGGTCCGAGGAGGGGGGCTCGGACCCTGAAGGAGACAGAGCTTGCAAAGTTTTAAGGGAGAATGGCGAGGGCACCCCTGCTGGCCTGGCCTGGTCCCCAGGACGCTGGGCCACCCTCCTTCTGCCTGCCAGGTGTCCCCCGCAGGGTGTCGGGGAGGGGCACACGGCAGGACCGAGGCCATGCGGGCCGTGATCATCGGGCCTTCCCATTGGCAGCCCCGTAGAAGGCCACCTCAGCCCTCTCAGGCCTGGCGCCCTCCTCCCTCATCCCTCCAGGCTTGCCGGTGAGCAGCTCCCAGGGGACACGCCTTGGGCTCTGAGTCTTGGGATCCAGGGCTGCCTACCAATGTCCCGGCATGCCTAACTCCTGAGGTCCCCGAGACCAGCAGAGACCGGCGCCCGCACCCTGAATCGGGAAGCGTGCATTTCTTTGTTGGAGCAAAGTCTGGACAGACACCTGCGTCACTCTACAAAGCCCCTGTCTCCGCAGGCCCCGGGCCGGTGGGTCCCTGCAGCGGGGAGCCACACAAGATCCAAGCGCTAACAGCGAAGGCCTTCGCCCAGCCCTCGGCTCCAGGGCCTCCCCTGCCTGAGCTGCTCTCTTGCACATCCCGCTCATTCCTGAGCACTCTCACCAAGCCCAGAGCCACCCTTAAGCCTCTGAGCTATGGCCATGCTTGGTGGCAAAGCCCTGGCGCCTCATCCTTCCTTGCCTCCTGCCAAGTGGTCGGCGTGCCGCTGCTCTCGGGCCGATCCCCTCCCTTGACACTGGGCGGCCAGCATCCTTCTGCTTCTGTCCCCCTCTCCCCTCCCTTGCTTAAAGCAACACTTTCCTGGGCGCCTGCCGCCTGGCAGCCGTGGGTCTAACTCCTGAGACCGCCACAGCACCGGACCACAGCTGGGGCTGGAGCTCCTGGGTGTGCGGGCTGCACCAGCTGCACCCTGGGGTTCTTGCGGACAGGTTCCCGGAAAGTGTGCTTTGCACTGTCAGCCCGCACGGACCCAGAGGCAGGAGTTCAGCTTCCCAGGAGTGGCAAGCCAAGGCCACAGTCCCTGTCCCTCCCCTGCTGCCTGTCGCAGGCCCCCCAAGCCCACAAGCTGCCCCTCTGGAGCCGGGAGAACTCGGGCTGGTCGGGCTTCAAGGCCGGAAGCAGGAGGGAGCAAACGTCAGGGCTGCTCTTCGAAGCGCACGGAGGCTAAGCGCATCCTGACAGGCTTTTAAAACGACATTGATTGGGACAAGCTGTTCCCAGCCCCCATAAGAGTTAATCTGCCTCTTCATCAAGGCACTCAGGGGTTCAATGTGAGCCTTATTAGTGACCAGAGAACAGAGGCGGTGGCCAGGGATCAAAAGCCAGGCTCCCAGGTATTTTGTCAGCCCCGGCTCTCACAAAATTGTATTTTCAATTAGAGAACAATCCGGGGCTTTACACCACTTCTAACCACCTCTCACAGAGGCTGACTTCCAGACCTGGCTGGGGCAGCCCAGGGGCAGAGGGGCCCTGATGCCTCCCTTCCGCTGCGGTTGTGTAGGCAGAGGGAAGCCAGGAACCATGGTACTACCTGGCTTCCCTCCCTCCAGGTCAGCCCCCTACGCTGCCACCGTGGGGCCCGGAGTTTCCAGAGCCCTCTTGCACCCTGGAGGGAGGCTGGGTCTCCTCCCTTCCCCCTTTCAATTCCTAAAATAAATACATAAACGCCTGGGCCCTGGGCATGTGAACAGCAATTCCTCCAATAATCCAAATTATAAGAGAAACGCAGGGAAGAAGACAAGCCAGCCACACCCACCCTGCCATCGCAGAGGGCAGCGACAAGGGCAGCGACAAGGCCACCGCCGAGGTCCCCTGCTCGCCCTGGGCGCCGGCGAGGACTCCGGTCAGAGGTAATTATGTCACCGCGCTTTCTCGCTGTGACAGCCGAATAAACACAATCTCCAATAAACATCTCTAATGAGGGAGGAGGCCCGAGGATGGCTGGTTTGATTTATGACTAGAGAGGAAGGTCCTCTTCCCACAGCGAGGCGGGCAACCTGCTCGCCGCCTGCTCCAGGAGGGACCCCGCCGTGGAGACCCAGGCCCAGGTAAGGCGCCCGGCTGGCGGGCCGGTTAGGGGTTGGCCACCCGAGCGAGGTGGGTGGGGGTTCTCCAGCGCCTGTTACAGGTGCCTGGGACCCACGCGTTCCTCCAAAGTGGCCCCAGCTCTAGAGAGGGGGAACGCGCGCGGGGCCTGCCAGCGGCTTCCCCAGCCTCCGGGGCGCGCGCCTCGCGCTGGACGGGGCTCCGCGGAGCCTCCAGTTGCTCCAAGTTTGGCGGAGTCCCCTCCCCTTCGCGACTCCGGGAAACTTTCGGCCCTGGCCGCACGTCCCAAGGCGGCGGCGGCGCAGAGCGCTGCACCCCGGGCCGGGTCCCCAGGTCCCCAAGGCGGCCTGAGCCGCCGTAACCGAACCCCTCCCGCTGGCTCCGGAGAGTCGTGGGACCGGCTCTGCGCCGTGCTCGGGCCCCACGCCCTGCTGCGCGTGGCCGGCTCCCAGCCCGCGTGCTTCCGGCCCCTGCTCGCTCGGACACGAACCTCGGTTCTCACACCTGTCGCCGTCCAGCCGGCCACACTCGGCGACCTCGGGAAAGCTCCGCGGCCTCGTCGCGCTAGCGGGGCGCGGCCGAGGACCTCCCCACGCGGGGATCTGGGCGCAGCCCGCCCACGCGTCCCCACTGCCAGCGGCGTGGCGACCCCCGCCCAGCGCG
>NW_004955476.1:10082279-10088336 GCF_000276665.1 Chinchilla lanigera
GGAGTGACAGCCGCGCGGCGCGGCCCGGCCGGGAGTTTAAATGTCCCCGGGAGGAGCGGGTGTCGCGGCGGCGCCAACTTTCCTTAATACCCGCGCGGCGCCGCGCTCATTGGCTGCGGGCGCGCGTGACGTCACGACGCGAGTCGGGTTCGGCTTGCGGGGTCCGGGCCGGGGACCCCCAATCCGGGCCAGGTCCGCGCGGCTCGCCCCGCGCCCGGCTCCCCCTCCCTACGGTGCAGGGACCGCCCCATCCACTCCGCGGCCGGGCCTGCCCAGCTATGGTCAGCGCTCCTTGGGTGGCCACCCGTCCCCTCTTCGTTCCCGGAGTCACTTGGTCAGAGGGACCCCGAGTGTGCCGGGTCGAAAGGGGCGACTTCTGGAGCTTGCCAGGGGGCTGGAGGCGCGATGGTCCCGGCCTGGCCTTGCCCGGCGGCGCCCCCATCCCTGCCGGGCACAAGGGATCCGGAGGGACGCACACCCCGCCGGCCTGCCGAGCCTGCGAGGGCTGAAAGGCCCCAGCCACGTAGAAAATGTAGGTGACTGTACTTCGCGTTGACTGCAGGGTCAGCTGTTGACTTTATGGCCGGAGAGGACGTGGGGAAGGCGCCGACCCGAGGTCAGGACTGTCCCTGCTGGGGTGAGGAAACTCCCGCGCTTGGGCAGGTGCCCAGGGGCTGGCCTGGTGTCAGCGCCCGTGTCCGCACCCTCTGAGGCCGAGGGGACAGCATGCGGAAGGGTGCTCCTCTTCTCTGCCTGCGGGGGAGGTCGGGGCTGGGGGGCAGGGCTGCTGGAGAAGTGGCAAGGCAGAGGGCATGGGGTCACTCGGGCAGCTCTTGGCAGGCCCTACCAGGTGAACACACCGGCGTGTGTGTGTGTGTGCGCGTGCACGTGTGCGTGCGCGTGTGCACGTGTGCCCGCATGCAAGCCAGGAGGAGGCCCTGGGGCCAGATCCCTTGCCCCTTGGGTGGTGGAGCAGTAACAGGGAGGCCAAGGTGCCAGGTCTGGAGGCTCCCGCTCCACTCCACGCACCTAGCTACAGTTGCGACCTCTGGACACCCTGGATGACTGTGCAGGGCAGCGGGCGACTGCCGTTGGCCTGGACCGCGGGCAGCTGGACTCGGAGGTCTGTTTCATCCGGCAGTTGAGGCCAGAGCGGATAGAGAGAGGAGGAGCCCTGGGCCTGAGGCACCTGGGCAGTGGCTCTAACCCACAGCACTGTGAGCCAGCGCTTCTCCCAGGGCAGTCAGTCAGGGCTACTCCGCCAGCCAGGGCTACACCCTCAGTGTCCTGCGCCCCCAGCCCAGCTCCGCCGCAGCCAGCACAGGTGGCTCCCCACGCTGGCCTCTCCTGTGACCCAGTTTCTCCTGCTGAGTGCCCAGCTGCCCTGCAGGACCCTGTGCACCCAGCTCCAAAGGTCCTGAGGTCGCCTCTCCAGCACCGTTCGCCTTGGGCGGGGCTCCAGGAGGCCTGGGTAGGCCTGACCAGCCCTCACTTTCTGTCCAGCATGGCCTCTTGCCCTGTCCTCTGTCCCCTGCCCCTGTCCTGCTATGGATGCTCTCAGGGTCTGTTTGGGGTGCAGGCCTTTAGTGTGTGGCATCCCTGCAACCCAGCAGGGTGCTCCAGAGCCATGCTGGAAACACCGGGTGCCGCCTGCTCATCGGGGCAGCCCAGGACACGCTCGAGGCTCCGGCTGTGGGGCGCAGGCAGGGGCGAGACCGGCTGGGCCCTGCACTCCGTCAGCCTGCGGCCACGCTGCACTTGCCAGGCACCGGCGGTGGGTAGAGGCGCAGCGAGCTTTCTCTGTGTGGACCTCGCCCGAACCCTCGTGCGGGGCCTCCACTCCATCCCTGCAGCCGCAGCTTTGGGCCCAGCGGGCAGCCTGTGGGGAGGGCACCTCCAGGAGCATCCTGGCCTCTCTCATGGCTGTGTGGGCCGCTGGGGCTCAGAGGGCAGGGGGTGCCGAGGTCACCCTCCAAAGGCTCCCCGCGGCAGGACATGGTGGGGTGCAAAGGGAAAGAGACTCCTCTCCTCCGAGGCTACCTCTCAGCATGGCTTGCCCAGGAGCAATTTTCAGACAGGCAGGGCAGCCCGGGCTCTGGTCTTCTTCTGCTGCCTTGCTGCTTCCTCCTCCCGCTCCTCCTCCTCGGCAGCTCTGGCTGCCTAGGTCAGAGGCTCCAGGGCCACCGGCCTGCCCTGCCATCCCTGACTGCCCAGGAAGCCCAGCAGAAGTCTGTGTGAGGTGCGGTAGGGGCAAGAGCAACGGCTAGAGAGCCGGTCTAGGGTGGAAGAGAGGGTAGGAGGAGGAGAGGGTCAGGAGAAGGAGGAGAAAGGAGGACAAGGCGGGTAGGGAGGAGCGCTCCAGCCAGCCCTAGGCTCGAGCCCTGGCCCCGTCCTGCAACCGGCCTAAGGCAGATCTCTGGGTCGCTGCCTCCTTCCCTCCTCCCCACTTCACCACTTTATGCAGATAAGCGGCCCCTCCCCTTGGATCTGGGTAGCGGGTGGGAATTGATTATTTCTCTTTTCATTGACAATGAGCATTGACTGTCCCAACAACTGAAAAGTAGAAATGGATTTTTCCCACTTAAACATTTCAATTCCATTTTACTAAGGCTGAACAGCAGCACATCCAATTAACTTCTTTTTAAAAACATAGTATTTCTGGGTGCACACCAATTGATACACGGGTATCGTAAAGCCTCTTCACCTAGAAATTAATAGGAGAAGCGGGAGAAGTCCCCGCACCATTGAGAAAATACTGTGTGTGTTTCTGAGCCACTTCAAGTAGCGATGCCAGCCGGCACAGTGCGCATGGCCGGGTGAAGCCAGCCGTGGCGTTGGCTCTTACTGCTCCTCCACTTCCTCCTTTTGTTTTTACCCTTTTTACATTTTAGACGAAAGCGCAGGAGCATTTTGTGAATCTGAACGTCGAAAAGGAAAATGTTTAGCAAAGACGCTGCCTGCCATCTCTTCAGCTCACTGGAGGGACGCGTCGCGGCCTGACTGTGCGCAGCTCCGAGTTCTCTGCTCTTCCGTTATCCTGTCCTCCTACGAAGAACCCTAAAAAGTTTCTCCTCCACCGTAAAAAGTTTCCTCAGGCCTTTGAAAAAAATATCCAGTCCTTCCAGTTTGCATTCCCAGTAAGAAAATCTCTTCTTCAATCAGTTCCTTCCTTCCAAGAGCTGGTAGGAAGTCAGCGCCCACCCCGTTTGACTTCTTTCTCTCCCTGTCCGTGTGGAGATGGAGACATTAGCTGAATTCCCTGAGGGTGATTGGATGCAATTCGCTGAAAGTCGACAGGCGCGTCCTGGATGTTAGAAATTCACTTTTTCTCAACCTGACAAGGCCGGCTTCGATCTACAATTGTATTTGAATGGGCACCGAGCGGAAAGATGCCTCGTCATTAAGCCTGCTTCTACTTTAGAAAATAAGGAGCAGCTTCATTTGCACACAAATGCTCATAAAACTCGGACTCCCTGCAACTCTTTAATAAAAAGGGATGGCTGTGTAATTTAAACTGGAGGTGAAAAGGGGACGGAGCGAGGGAGACGGGGGTTTCGGCCACGTCCGCTCCATTCCCCCCAAAGGGCTATGTGACTGAGTTGACTTTTTTACTTTAAATCTTAAATAAGATGTGAGTTGTAACAAGAGGATTGGCACTTACTTCGTGACCCTTATAATTGGATTAAATATAGACTGAGACGTACAAAAACACACCGAGACTGACACCTGCCAACTGGACTTCCTTATGATTGATGGTGATGCTTCGTGCTGGCACCAATAATGAAATAAATTGTACGGATAAAACAGCACATTTGTCATTTCCGTGCCACGAGTGAGGAAGTCAACGAGTTAGGCAAGCTGTTAGCTGACAGGCGTGAGCAGGAGGCAAGCTAAAGAGATAAATAAGGATTCCAGGCATTGACAGGACAAATTATAACTTGTCACAACCTTTTTAAATTCAGAAGTTTTCAATTAACATATATATTGCTGTTACATATAAGATAAGGGAGCGCCCACGTAAACATGTGGGCACAGGGACTCCCCCTCCTGGCGCCAGGGCCCTGGGCTCCAGGCCTCTCCGCTGGCCATGCATGGGCCAGCATAGATCCGCCGGCCTGTGCCTCGGCTCAGGCTGGGGAACATGGGACAGGGGCTGGCTTCATGAGAGAAGCACAGTTCGGGGAGCCTGGGCCTGGCCTGTGCCCAGCAGCAGCACACCAGCCCTGCCGCGTGTGCCTGAGCCCAAGGCGTAGACAGCAGAGACGGCCTGGGCCCGGCATTGGCAGTGACCTCCTCCTGAGTCTTGGGCATAGGCCTAGGCTGCAAGCTAGGGTGGCCCAAGGACATCCCTGGGCTCTGGCAACCCGGCTCCCACGCTGGCACCCTGGAGGAGGCCATGGAGAGGCTCTGTATCCCACCCAAGCGAGCCAGCCTGGCCCATGGGGGGGGGGACAAACCAGCTGGGGGTCTCTGGGTAAACTGAGGCCCTGCATACTGAGGTCCGGGGAGTGTGACAAAATGCTGGGGTAACCCAGGAGGTGCTGCAGGTTGGGGGTGGCCGCAGAAATTCTGGCAGTGTCTAGACCCCGAGGATGTGACCGGAGACCTCAGGAGGGCCTGCAGGCAGCCCTGGAACCCTCCCCACCCCAAAGGAGTAGGCCCTACCCCAAGCTGGGGTCTGGGTGGCCCCTGCCCCAGCAGCCTGTCCGTGTCCAGCTAGAGCACGAAGTTTGCAGTGGGAAGCTGAGTGTGCCCAAGCCTAGGCGGGACCCGGGGAGGGCACAGAGCAGGGCCTGGGCAGCGTGGCCAGCTGCCTGGTTCCTCTGGTTGGGAACACCAGAGACATGCTTCCAGACAGGCAGGCCTGGGTGCCAGGTTCCTCTGGTTGCCGTTGTCCCGGGTGCTCCCGCGGTCACCAGCCTCCAGCGCAGGACTAGGAGCCCGAACCCTCGTGCTCTCCTCCAGGGGAAGAAGCCAGCCTCACCGCGGAGGCTGCCTCAGATTAGCACGAACGTCCCCAGAAAGAGCGCTTGGCTCCGAGCTCCAGAGAGTCAGCGCGAACCTCCGGGCGCCTGCTCCACGTTCAGCCCCGCAAAGCCTCTGATTTCGTACAAAGACGGAGCCCAGGGAACAGGGAGGGAGGTGAGGAAAAAAAATCCAAGTTACACGGAATTAGTTGGAAGCAGCCGCATTCCCCAGCGACGGCAGCCATTAACATTATAATCTCAAACACCATTTTTTATGTAACACTATTGTTAGTAAATCAACTCCTCAGGTCCTCGGAGACGCTGACCCCTGGCAATTCAGTGAAAGTGTAATTATCTCCCCGAATCTTGGACAGATTTAAGAGATTACATTTCAACTAAATCTATATCAATGCTAATTCCCTCTCCCCCGGCCTGCAGGTGCTGGGCAGGGGAAAGGCGTCGGGCCCCCACAGAACGTGCCACAAAGAGGGCCCCGCTCGCGCGGCCGGCAGGGCCAAAAGAAATGAAGCCTCACATAAAATTACACCTTTTTTTTTTTTTGCTACAAAACCTGGTTCTTATATAGCAAAGTTAAACAAAGCAGCTATGCTAAATTAGCGTTACATAAAGGCGAGTTTAATGCTCGGTTTCAGTCCACGGGTGTATCTCTGATGGCTAATTGTCTATCAAAATTAAAGAGAAAAGAACAAATGATTCGTTATAAGAAGGTGTTAAAAACCTCCACAAAAGGACATTTCACAAATATAATATCCGCAGCTCGGGGATCGCCTGCGGGGTTGTTCGGGCCCCGGCCCTACGCAGCTATGGAGAAGTGGGTGCGGGTGCTATACGCCTGGCAAGAGCTCATTTCCTCCCGAATGGGTATAATAAAAACCTGAGAGGCCCCGTGAGTGTGGAGATCGGGACTAAGCCTAACCCGCGCCATCGGACGTGGGCTTCCAAAGCGACCCCTAATCTTTCAGCCCAGGCTGGGACAGGAGGGCGCTTTGCCATCCCCGCGCCGCAGGACACGGCATGCGAGCCCAGGGACGCGGGAGCCGGCACGGGCTGCAGGGACCCCGGCTCCCCG
>NW_004955476.1:10089046-10095644 GCF_000276665.1 Chinchilla lanigera
CGGCTGCGGGCTCGCAGTGCGCACGCGCCGCGTCGCCCCTCCCAGGCGGGGTCCCCGGCCGCACCCCGCGCCCCTGCGCTGCTAAAAAAAAAGACCATCTGGTAATTGTCTTCCTTTAGATCTTCCCTTAATTATGCTTTTAATTAAAGACGGTTCAAGGCACCGGACCACATGAAGGGCAGTAATTACAAATTACATTACACACCCGACAGATGTAGCGCGCTCTGCTGGGAAAAGGACCGGGGTAGAATCCGACTCAACTTCGGATAAATTAATCGGCGGGCGGCGGGCGGCGGGCGGCGCGGTTCTGCCGCCGTGGGCCGCGCGAGGACTTGGGTTTGGGTCGTGGCCGTTTTCATCTTTCTTTGACGTCTATTGATTTGGAGGCAGCTGCGAGCCGGTCACGGGGGAGCGGCGCAGTCACAGTCGATTAGCGCGACGGCTTAACGAGAGCCGGGCCGGGCTGGCGGGACGCGCGTGACCCGCCCGGCCGGCGCTGGTCCGGGCTGCCGCGGTCGCGAGGGGCTTTTCCTTCCAGGGCGCGCGTGGCAGGAGCTGCATGGCGGGGGACCCACGCGTGTCCTCGTCCCTGTGCGCCCAGGCCGGGCTTGGGCCGCTCCTGGACCTCAGGGACGCTGGGTTGGGAGACCCTGGGGGTCTCCATCTTGGCCTGTGGAACTGGTGGCTCGAACATGTAATCCCAGTCCTCCGGGAGGCTGAGGCAGGAGGCTATTGCAAGTTCCAGCCCAGCCTGGGCAACTCAGCAAGATGCGTCTCAAACTTTTTTTTTTTTAAAGGGGGTGGAATGTAGCTTTGCGCGAGGCCCTGGGTTCAAGCTCCAGCGCCAGCAGAAAACAAAACAGCCACTAACCCTGGCCGGAGGCCCCAGGCCCAGTCCTTGCTCGGCCTCCTTTGCAGGCGCGAGGTGAGGCTCGCTCACGCTCTCGGGCTGCGAAAGCACGGGGAGGGGCTGGGCCGCCGCCGCTCAGCTCCGGGCGGCCGAGGCTCCTCCTCCTCCGCACTCCCAGCCTCGCCCTGGCTTCCTAGCCCCAGTCGCAGTGGCAACCAGGGAGCCGTGGCCCCTATTGGAAGCGCCCCGCGGGGCCTCGGGACACTCGTGGGCGACGGACCACACCCACCAGGGCGGGAAGGTCAGGGCTTGCGTCCCCCGCGTCCAGCGCAGCACCTGTCACTACCTCCTTCCAGGTCGGGGCTGTGGGCGCGGTCACCTGGGAGGTTCGAGACCTGCAGGAGACAACAGGCCCCTCCTGCAGGGGACCCGCTGTCTGACACCTTTTCCTGATTCCCCGGAGGAAAGTTTTTCTTTCCATTCCTTCTCGTACCTTCGGTACAGTTGCGGGGAGGAATGTCAACATTTTGACCCGACCTCTGCAGGGACCTTTGAACCCCGGACCGCTGCAGCTCACCTGGCTGGGGCACATGCGGTGCAGGTGCAGACACTGCTGGTGACCTCTCACCGCTACCTGTAGGGTGAAGGGAAGCATGCCCTAGTCACTGCCCGGATCTCTAACGATGGCCACTCTCCAGTTGTCCCAGGACGGAAAAATCTGTGCCGCAGACCTGATAGGGTTGCCATAACATCTGATTTCCGGTGCTGCCCTCTCCTTGCTCCTGCTGCAGGCTGGGACTGAAGAATGCAAAAGTCACAGAAATCAGAGCTGGCACAATTAAGACCCCGCTGGACTCTGTGTATTTCAAGTGGGGATTTCTGTTTCTCTTGTGGTATTTAATGCAAAGCAGAGGTACTGGACCAGATATGCAAAACTCGGAGGAGCTAGGGTTAGGAAGCCAAGTAGTGCTAAGGCTTCCCTAGTTTCTGTGTGTAATGCAGATTATAAAATGTCTTTTCATCCAACATGAAGCAAAATTTCCAGGAGGTATGGTGTGTTGTTGAATTGTGCATGTGTGTAAGTAGCCCCAACATATCGATGTGGCCACATTTACAATCTGAAAGTATTTCCAAATACAGACAGCATATGCACGTTAAGGTCCACCCTGGTTTTTGTCACTAAGGTGACAACACGTTGTCCTTGATTTTTAAATACCTCACTGTCAGTGTTGGCTGTGCACATTGCAGGGCCTGAATGTTCAGAGAAGATCATCTGTACTGTGTTTATTTCTTTATCCAGTTTTTCTATGATATTAGAAGTATTTTAAATAAAACCTCTTGGCCATCTCTAAATCTCTTTTTGAAAAACACCTATTCTCCTACATTTATGACAAGCAAGGCTGGAAATGTTTGTATTCTTACAGCAACATTTTTATGAATAATGGTGGGAATTTAATGTGGCCCTGTGTGGCACCAACAATGCTTCAGTGCAGAGGAGGGGAAATGTTAGGACTGCTCCTCACATTGCTTTTGATCCTAATTTCTTTTTGCTGCCAGGAATCTGAATTGTCCAGCTCAGAGGCGGCTGTCCTCTCATCCTGAGTTCCTGTTGGGAAATTCCCTTGCTGTCTCCCCTAGGGCTCACCGATGCTGGAGGAATTTCAGTCCACCTAAATGACTGCGTGCAGGGTGCAGCATGGCCACTTTGGGTCTTATTGTTCCCTCTTTACAACCTGCTCAAAGATCTTCTGTGGTTGTTGTTTAAAACTCCCATTGTATCTGCTTCCCCCCAATTCCATGATGAAAGTGAATGGCTGTGCCATCCAGTTTGGGGCAACTCAAGCACAGAGAATGTGGAGGTTTTGTTCGAAGCCTCCCTCACATCTATTTTTGGATTCAGCAGCAGAACTAGGCTGGTGATGACACCAGTTCACGCCTCTGATTCCATCTGAGGCTTCTTAAAGCAGTTGGCTTGGAGTTTGTCCTGAGACAGAGGCACTCATGCACGGGTTGCTCCTCAGGGACCCCAGGAGAAGTAAAGCGCTGCAGCTCCTCTCCTTGCAGGTGCCCCTGACCTGCAGAGCAAGAAGTCTCCCCTTGTTTTCCTCGCTTGCATTGCTTTTGCTGTCCGTAAGCTGAAGCTGAGAGCAGCAGCCATATCTCCCTGCGGGTTTCCTGTGGCGTTGCCACACTCCCTGGAGAAACCGGAAATCCTGGGGCTGATGAGGGGTTACAGAGAGCTCCAGACATTTCGTTCCCTCTAATCCATCTGGGCAGATGCGTTATTGGCAGCTTTAGACCGTTCAAATGAGAACAAATAGTTGGACTTTGGTGGTGGAGGTGGGACGAATAGGAGCAGTTGGTGGAGTCTTTCCAGTTGAAAGGACTGGTTTCTATTCCCAAACCGTGGAACTGAGGGCAGAATTAAACTTCCCACGCAGTCCTTTTGAAGTGATTTCCTCTCCATTTTGGTGATGGTCGTGCATTTGGGGTAGAGGTTGGCACCATATTTACCACGAAACCTCACTTTGTCCCCAAGATCAGACAGCACCGAGTGGCTCGGATTCTGTAGCTCAGTGTGCCTGGCTCTCGCTGCTTGAAGCTCTCACACTCGGCAATAAGGAATCCCATTTGCATTAGATAATAAGAAGCAGGGACAAGACAGACGCTGTGCTGATTAAAAAAGGGCTTCGGAGCTCCTGAAAGCCAGAGCCACAATCACATTGGCAGGTCAAGCAAAAATCCCAAGATCAAATCGATGTCAGCTTTCTGTCACGGTGATGGACAGGGACCCACCAGAATGACACCCAGGCCCTCCTGTGGCATCAAGAACCTCACCATCATCGGTGAACCCGGTTTTGCTGTGGGTCAAACATTTCCCTGCCCACGTGGCCACATCTTACAGCATCCTTCCCTCTGACACAGGGTCGCCCAGGACAACGTGCCAACCATTCCCACTGCCCAAATAGCCGGCTGCTGGAGAAGGAGAAGAGGGGCAGGGAGAGGGTGCTGGGGCCCTGGCTGTGCTACAGGCTGACTCTTCAAGCCCCGCAACTCCTGGCTCGGGCCGGCTGTATCAGGTACTCCAGGTGCCTTCCTCCACTGCTTCATGTATTGAGTCCTTTTAATGTGATTAACTTTTTAAATCAAAAATACCCAGAAGGATTCAGGTGCTTCTGAATTCTGAAGTTCAAAAATTATTTCGCAAACATTTTTCCTCCTGCCATATCGTACAGCCACCAAATTCTTACCCGAAGGAAGCAATGGCTATGGCCAGCTTTTGTGTGTGGAGAGGATTTAAAAATACAGAACCACAAGGCCACTTAAGTAGATACCCTTCAGAGGCAGGCACCTTGAACTATATGTTTTTAAAAATGCTTTTCAGGTAATTTTGTGGGGTTGGGAGCTTTGAACACTGAGATTCTATGAAAACCTGTAGCATGAACAATACTATTCATTCTATCCATTCCCATCACGCATGTGAAGCGTTTTCAAAATCAATATATTTTTTATTCTTCTTGCAACCCTGTGAGATAGGTATTAGTTTTCTGCCATCTCCCAATTTTACAAGAGATGAAAACTGAGTGTTGTCCAGCATAACTCAGCTAGTAAACAGCAGAATCAATTATCCCACCCTGGGACATACCTGCTTTTACTTTGAGCCCTACCTTACACCATATCAACAAATAACATGCATCCACACTTTGACTGACTTATTAGCTATGCCGTACTTTGAAAGAATTTTGCTAATTTTGAATTTTATTAGAAATGCATTTTTTACTTTAAAAAGAAATAACAAAAACAAAGATAAAAACAATGAAAATGATACAGAATTTCAACACAAGATGATAGGAAATTAACAATGGTGTTGTATTACATATTGTTATCTTCAAAGTAGTTGCTCAGATAATCAGATATAGGCATGTAAGAATGATCAAACAATTAAACATTAATTGTTCCTTTCACTAAACCAATAGAAATTAGTAGTACAATTATCTTAGCTATTGTGTATATATAGGTATAATTTCCCTTTTTTCTTTCTTTTGTTCTTTCTCTCATCCAGTTGTTCTTTCCGTTTGAGCAGTTCCTTTCCCTTTCACACTATCTATTGTACCTTTCAGATTTTATTCACTCTTTCAGGTTCTAGTACTATGGAGACAATATGATGCTTACACATGCAGGTCTGGTTTATTTCACTTATGAGTATGGTCTCTAGTTGCATCCATTTACCTATAAAAACCTCTAGTTTATCTTTCTTTATAGATGAGTAATACTCCATTGTATAAAAATATCACATCTTTTTTATCCATTCCTCAGTTGATGGGCATTTCAGTTGTTTCCAAGATTTAGCTGTGACAAATTGCACTGCTATAAACATGGGTACACATATATCACTGTGGTATAATGTTTTCAGCTCTTCTGCAAAAATACCCGGAAGGAGAATAGCTGGGTCGAATGGGACCTCTAATCTTAGTTTTTGGAGGAATCTCCACACTGATTTCCACAGTTATGGCACCAGTCTACACTCCCATTAACAGTGGAGAAGGGTTCCTTTTTCCCTGCAGCCTCTCCAGCATTTGCTATTGCTTGAATTCTTGATGATAGTCATTCTTTCTGGGATAAGATGGAATCTCAATGTTGTTTAAATTTGCATTTCTC
Source organism: Chinchilla lanigera (assembly GCF_000276665.1). Classification (NCBI taxonomy): domain Eukaryota; kingdom Metazoa; phylum Chordata; class Mammalia; order Rodentia; family Chinchillidae; genus Chinchilla; species Chinchilla lanigera. Next base: position 10,094,556 of record NW_004955476.1, read on the forward strand.
AAATGACTAATGATGTTGAACATTTTTCATATATTTATTTGTCATTTGTATTTCTTCATGTGAGAAGTGTGTATTCGTCTCAGATGCCCATTTTTGGATTGGGTCTTTGAATTTTGGGAGCCTGATTTTTTTATTTTTTATTTATTTATTTTTTTGGTACTGAGAATTGAACTTGTGACCTTGCGCTTGCCAGGCAGGCACTTGCGCCACTGAGCTATATCCCCTGCCCAAATTCTTTATACGTTCTAGATAGAAGTCCTTTGTCTGAGGGACAGTTGGCTAAATTTTCTTCCTAACTCATGGATTTTCTTTTCACCTTGTTGGTGATTTCTTTTGATGTGCAAAAACTTTTCAATAAGATGAGATCTGGGACTGGAGATTTAGCTCAGTGGTACAGTGCCTGCCTGGCAAGCGCAGGGTTGTGAGTTCAATTCCAGATACCAGAAAAAAACAAAAACAAAAACAAAAACAAAACAAAACAAAACAAAACAAAAGATGAGATCCCACTTGTTGATTCTTTGAAGTATTTCCCATGCAGTTTCGTTTTTGTTCATGAACTCTCTGCCTACCCCTATGTCTTCAAGATATCTATCTACTTTCTCTTCCAGTAGATTTAGTGTTCCTGTTTTAATATTTAGATCTTTGATCCATTTGGACTTTAGTTTAATGCGTGGTAATAGAAATGGGTCCAGTTTTAATCTTCGGCATGTGGAGAGCCAGTTTCTCCAGCACCATTTATTAAACAGTCTATCTTACTTCCAGTGAACATGTTTGGTCCCTTTGTCAAAGATAAGGTGGCTGAGTGTGTTTGTGGTTGTGGCTGCATCTTCTAGTCTGTTCCATTGATCCTCAGGTCTGTTTTTTTGACAATACCATGCTAATTTTATCACAGTAGCTTTATAGTATAATTTCAAGTCAAGGATTGTGATGACTCCTGCCTTGCCTTTGTTGCCCAGGATTGCCTTTGCTATTCTGGGTCTCTCCTGGTTCCAGATAAATTTTAGGAATGTTTTCTCTAGATCAGTGAGGTATACTAATGGTGTTTTGATCACAATTGCACTGAATCTGCATAACAGTTTTGGGAGTATG
>NW_004955476.1:10096424-10098751 GCF_000276665.1 Chinchilla lanigera
TTTTGGTTTGTCATAGATGGCTTTTATCAGATTGAGGTAAAGTCCATCTATTCTGATTTTCTGTAGAATTTTTATCATGAATGAATGTTGGACTTTATCAAAAGCTTTTTTTGGATCTATTGAGATGATCATATGATTCTTGTCTTTGGCTCTGTTGGTATGATGTATTACATTTATTGATTTGCATATATTAAACCATCCCTGCATTCCTGGAATGAATCCCAGTCATGGTGTGTGATCTTCTTGATGATTTGCTGCATTCTATTAGCTAGTATTTCATTAAGGATTTTTGCATCTATGTTCATTATAGAGATTGGCCTATAGGTTTCTTTTGTGGTTGAGTCTTTCTCTGGTTTTGGTATCAGGATAATACTTGCCTCCAGGAATAAGTTAGGGAGAATTCCTTCCTTTCAATTTCATTGAAGAGTTTGAGAGGAATTGCCATTAAATTTTCTCTAAATTTCTTGTAGAACTCTGTGCTGAATCCAGTAGGACCTGGGCTTTTCTTTGTTGATAAGTTTTTTATTACATTTTCAATTTTGTTGACTGATGTTGGATTATTCAGGATTTTTATATCTTCTTGATTCACCTTTGGTAATTCATATGTATCTAGGAATTTGTCCATTTCTTCTCTTTTCCATCCTCTGTGAGTAAAGATTTTCAAAGTAAGTATTGATCTTCTGAATTTCTACAGGATCTGTAGTGATTTCACCCTTGTCATTCCTTATTGCATGGATTTGAGGTTTTTCTTTCTTTTTTTTGATAAGATTGGCTAGGGGTTTATCAACTTTATTTATCATTTCAAAGAGCCAACTCTTCAATTCATTAATTCTTTGTATTGTCTTTGTTTCAATTGCATTAATTTCCACTCTGATCTTTATAATTTCCTCCTTTCTTTGGGCTTTGGGCCTAACCTGCTTTTCTTTCTCTAGAAGCTTGAGGTACAGCATAAGGTTATTTATTTGTGCTCATTCTGTTTCCCTGATGTTGGAATTCACTGATATAAATTTCCCTCTGAGGACTGCTTTCATCACATCCCATAGGTTCTGGTAGGTTATATCTGCATTTTTATTTGCTTGTAAATATTGTTTAATTTCTTCAATTTTATCTGTGACCCATTGGTTGTTTTTTGTTTGTTTGTTTTGTTTCCGGTACCGGGAATTGACCTCATGACCTTGTGCTTGCCAGGCAGGCACTGTGCTGCTGAGCTAAATCCCCAGCCCCAAATCTGTAGCCCATTGGTTGTTCAGGAGGGTGTTATTTAATTTCCATGTCTTATGGAGTCTTTGCAATTTCTTTTGTTAATAATTTCCAATTTTATTGCACTGTGGTCCAATAATATGTATAGGATAACTTCGATTCCTTTGCATTTACTTAAGCATGTTCTATGTGCTAATATATGGCCTATTTTAGAGAACATCCATGTGCAACTGAGAAGAATGTATATGCTGATGTTGTTGGGTGGAACACTCTGTAAAGGTCTACTAAGTCCATTTGTTCATAAGTTTGGTTTAGTTCTGTTATTTCTTTGCTGATTTTTTCATCTAGTTGATCTCTCTGTTTGTGACAATGGGGTATTAAAGTCCCTCCTTACAATTGTGTTATTGCTTATTTGATTTTGCTTGTCTGTTAAAATTTGTCTTTTATAGTTTGGTGCTCCTGTATTTGGTGCATCGATATTTACGATTGTTATCTCTTCCTCCTGCAGTTTTCGCCTAAGTATGTAGTGATCTTCTTTATCTCCTTTGATCATTCTTGGTTTCCAGTTCACATTGTCTGCAACCAGAATAGCTACCCCTGCTTTTTTCTGGGTTCCTGTCACATGGAGTATTGTTTTCCATCTTTTGACTTTAAGTCTATGAATTTCCTTTTGAGTTAAATGCATTTCTTGTTACAGCCTATTGTTGGATTTTGTTTCTTGATCCACTCACCAGTGTGTTTCTTTTGAGTGGTGAACTGAGGCCATTTACATTAGGGGTTATTACTGACATGTATTGGCTTATCATTGTCATGTTATTTTCCCAAAGTTGGTTCCCTACTTTCCCCCTCTGTTTAATTGCTTGCCCTTTTTGGTGGTTCTTTTCTATTTTTGTTCTTGGAATTGTGGTCATTTTTATCTTTTTCTAGAATATCTTTCAGTACTCTTTGTAGAGTTGAATTTCTTCTGTTGTTCTTTTTTGTGGATGTTTCTTATTTCTCCTTGATTTTGAAGGATAGTTTTGCAGGGCACATCAATCTGGCCTGGAAGTTGTTTTCTTTCAGGACCTGAAATACTTCACTCCAAGCTCTTCTTGACTTGGTTTGAGTTGAGAAATCTGCCATGATTC
>NW_004955476.1:10099074-10112395 GCF_000276665.1 Chinchilla lanigera
TTTTTTTTTTTTTTTTTTTTTTTGGTACTGGGAATCAAAATGACGACCTTGTGCTTGCTAGTCAGGCGCTTGAGCCATTGAGCTATTTCTCCAGCCCTCTTTGCCTCATCTTGCAGCTGGTCAATTGTTATTTCCTGATTTCTTGTTATTTTTAAGAGATCCTTCCTTTCATGATTGCTAGCTGCAGTGCTGTCTTCCAGGTCTGATAGTCTATCTTAAGTTTTGTTCAAGCAGTTTTGCCAGCTTTCAATGGAATTTTTAATTGCCTGGATGTCTCTGAATCTGTTTCATGCATTCTAATTCTGTCCTATATTGCTCATTCAAGGTTTCCATCATTTTCCTGTGCTCCTCTATTTTTATCTATGTCTCTTTTTGAAATGCTGAATAGTTTTCATTGTTGTTGTCATTTTTTTTAACCTGAGAGATTATTTCTGATCTGATTTCTTCTATAGCCTGATGCAGTTGTTTCTTTTCTTCAGTTGCTATCATTTCAGAAATTTCAGGTGTGTGACTTCCAAGTTCTTCTATGTCAGTGTCTCCTGGACTTTTTCTAGGTGGGCTGGAGATCTTAGATTTTCATTTTGCACCTTCATTTTGTCATTTTCGAAGATCTCCAGGTTTCCCAAGACTGAGCATTGCTCCTGCAGTGGTGGCGGGAGGTGGAGTCTCTCCCTCCTAGGCAGCTCCCCAAGGCTCCCTAGGTTTCCTGGGACTCAGGGTTATTCCCGCATTGGCAGCAATAGACAGAGCATGCAGTCTTGCTGCATTATTTGTTTTTATAATCTAAACTTTACTACAGTGATATGTATTGTTGAGTTATAGCTAGGAGGTTGATATAACAAAGATTTATTTATTGGGTTTTTTTTTTAATTTTTTTTCTGGTACTGGAAATTGAACTCATGACCTTGTGCTTGCCAGGCAGGCACTGTGCCACTGAGCTAAATCCCCAGCCCCTATAACAAACATTTAAAATCACATGAACACTTATTGGTGATTTTATGGTTTGTGTTTTCCTGTTTTGGAGCCACTAATTTTGAGGGTGGGGGTGAGAATTCAAGCATGCTTGAAGTCCTGGACAAGCATTTAGATTTTAGGCCCTATGCCCAACGTACTTTTTTTAGTTATGATAAACATAAACTTCTGTAACTCATAATTCCAGCAGCATTGCAGCAGGTGAAGGAAAACAGCAGTGCATTTCTTTTTTTGGAGGGGAGATGGGGTTTGAGGCAGGGTCTCAGTATACACTTCAGGCTGGCCTTGAACTTACTGTGTAGCCCAGGCTGCCCCTGAACTCATGGTGATCATCCTGCCTCATCCTCCTGAGTGCTGGGGTTACAGTGTGCACCACCATACCAAGCTGTGTTTCTCTTATCTAACCATCTGAGGCACATTTTCAGTCTGTTGTGATCATAGGGTCCTCTCCTCAGCCATTGCCTGTCTGTATGGCTGTGACCTCCCCTGGCCTGGCTCCTGGGGGTACAGAATATGCAGGAGGCCGTCCGGGACCTGCAGGCCTACTCTATTCTGTGCCCTGTGTGTCCTGAAAGGCAATAAACAAGCAGATCTGGTTGGCCTACAGTGATCCGTGCACCCCTCATGCAGAGAGGGAAAGGAGATTGGATCCCAGTACACGCGGAGTGGTATCCATACACATGCGTCATGCAGCTGGAGACCGGGACTGTGATGCAGGGACAGGGGAGGGTGGCTGAATTTGGGGTGACGTGAAAGAAAGACAAGATAGGAGGACTTCAGAGTTTTGGCCTCAGCAACTGGAGAAATGGCTTTGTTGTTTAAAGGGATGAGGAAGACAAGGAGGGAGGGTTATGGAGGAAAAGAATGATTTCTTTATGGGATGTGTTGGGTTTGAGATGTTTAGTAAATGGCCAAGTAGAAATGCCATCTAAAAGTCTGGTACATGAATCTGGGGTTCTACAACTGCAACACAGAATGAAATCAGCAAGAAGTCTATGTGGGTTGAGGGGCCATCCAAGGGTCCAGGGGCCGTGTGGATGTCCAAGGGCCTGGGGAGATTACACAGAGTGGCCAGGGGCCAGAAGATAGCCAAAGAAGGGCAGACACAGGACCCACAAGATACCAAGACTGCGGGCACACCAAGGATAGCTGCTCCCTGGCCAGGGCAGTCCAGGTGGCAGACACATATGCAATCAGGTTGGTGAGCACCGAGCCCTGAATGATGGGTTCTTCAGCACCTAGGACTTCAGTGACCTTGTCATGGACAGGTGGGCCAAGTGACAACGGTAGTAGGACTAAGATCTTGGAATGTGGTCAAAGTGAATGAGGAGAGAGTCCAGACATCACTAGAACACACACCCATTTCATGGTAACGGGGAGCAGGGAAATACAGCAGTAGATAGACAGCAAGGTTTGTTTTGAACCAGCACGTTTGGGTTCTTATGGGAATCCTTCACTAGAGAAGGGGAGATCGATGATGTGAGGGTGGAGAGGCAGAGAGTGTTTTAGTTACTTTCTTGTTGCTGAGACAAAATACCCAACACCCACAAGTTAAGGAAGGAAAGGTTTATTTAGTGCACAGTCTATGGATTTCAGTCTGTAATCAGCTGGCTCCAAGGCAGGGTGGCACATGGCAGAGGGGCAGCAGTTCTTGGCAGTGGCAGACAGCAAAAACAGTGGGGGTGGGATAAGCCTCTTTCTGTCCCTTATAGTGTAGCAGGCTACCTGCCCTAGCACAGGAGTAGCACTCACACCCTTAATCCCAGCACTGGACCATGAATCACTCACAAACTCTAGATTCAGCCACCTCTGAAAAGCTCTGCCCCATGACTGCATGAGGCTTTGGGGGGACATCTAGATGCAAACCCTAACAGAGAGAGGAAGAGGGGGGACAGAGAAGACAGAGACTACTCATATGTGTCAGGGAACAGCTCCCTGGAATCTGAACCGAGCAGAGAAGAAATCACAGAGCTGAGTGTGCAGGCAGCCCCAAGGCGGCAGCAGGAAGCCACTGTCACTCTGGGTAGTCAGAGCAGTGGCGCTGGTGTGTGCGTCGGAAAGAGGCGGTGGTGCTTGGGGGTGGGGCGGGATAGAGCCGACGGGAGGTGAGGCTGGCACCAGAGGTGGCCCTGCAGCTGGAGCAGAGGAGGCCAGGGACGGAGGGAGGAGGCCGGGGCAAGGCCGGGGGCCGAGAGAGGGGCTAATGCCTTCCTAGCAGGAGGGGCAGCACTGGGGCTGGCCGAGCGCAGTGGCCGTGTTGGGGCAGTCAGCAGGAGTGTGAGGGGATCTGGGGCAGGGAGGGACCGGGGTGACCTCTCCTCCATCTCTCAGATTCCCTGCACATTCTCCTCCTCCGTCCATCCCTCTCCCTCCATCCCTCCCTCCCCCCTTCCTTCATTCCTTCCTCTCCTTCTTAGAAAATGAAGCGTGAAGCAGCAGAGCAAGAGAAAAGGGAAAGGCAAGGCTGATTTGCACCCAGCACTGGGCGTGGGGGGGGCAGCATCCCCGAGGGAACGGTGGCTTTCACCCCTGCTCTGTCCACGCTGATGGAACTGCACGTCCACATCCAGGCCCACGGCTGGCTGACAGCCCCTGCAGCCGGGCACTTGGGGCCCTGAGAAGGTGGGGGCTGGTTTCTGAAGGAGACAGAGAAGGAAGCAGGAGACACCATGCTGCCCATCCAGGGATGACTGCCCCCATGGCCACCCTGCCACTCCCACCGTGCTCTGTGAGAGCCCTCGTTACCCCATCACGGAGTGATCGCTCCAAGATCACCGTAACTGCCTACGTGGAGAGGGTTTTAGGCTAACAGATACAGGTACAAATTATTGACTGTTAGACTTGGAAAGCACCTTTATAAAATGCATTGGTTAACTTGGGAAGCTGAGGCAGGAGGGTTGCTGAGAGTTCAAAGCCAGCCTGAACTGCACAGCAAGACTCTGTCTCAAAAAAACAAAGCTAAAATAAAATGCATTGCTTAAATAGATACGGTGCCACTTGGGGTGACTATTGCAGCTGATGAAAGCAAGAGCGGGAACTTGCAGAGAACTGGTGAGAGAACGGAAAGGAAGCAGGGCCTGAGGGAGGTGAGAGAACAGCCCCGGGCCCTGGAGCTTCACACGGAGCCCTTCTTGTCCTGCCTGGGCCCCCGGCTGGTTCTGGGCCTGGAGGGACCAGGCTGGCTAGGAGCTTTGCCAGCACAGGCCGAAGCCGGGAGGGCATCCGTGTCGGGCGCCTGGGTCCAGTGGCCGTGGCTCTCAGCGTGGTCCTCACCTGTGGGTGCAGCGCCCCCCAGCTTGAACAGCAGCTTCCTCAGAGACAGGGAGCGGAGCGTTACGATTCGGGGTCTCAGCACCACCAGGCAGCCTTGTGCTTAGTTTTGAAGTGTCATTAGTCCATGTCTGCAGTGCGTAACGATCACAGCCTCGGGAGGAGGAGTGTGTGCAAACACAGCTCCATGCTTTTATGTCCCTCCCCCACCTCTCGGTCCCCTCCCCATGTGCTAAACTCTGTCTCCCTGTTCCCCGTCATCTGCCTTTTATTTTGCTCTTCATTTGTACTTTGGGTTTCTCACAGAGGACAAACCACGCAATGTTTAAGCTCGTGTGTCTGATTTATTTCTCTTTACATTACTGTCTGGAGGTTCATCCACTTTCCTACAAATGACTCCATTTACCCTTCTTCATGGCTGAATAGTACTCCACTGTGTGTAACTACCACAGCACACATCATTGATGGGCCACCCCGCGCCCACTCAAACCCAGCATCAGCAGCTGATGCCCTAGACCCAGCCCCCACCTCAAGACTCAGTTCATCTCAGAGCCTGAGCTGCCGGGGCTTCTCCCTGGAACAGGTCCCATGGGCTGGAGGGACAAGGCCGCACTAGGGTGGCCACTGTGAAGAGCATCTTGGTTTGGCCCCTCAGCCTTATCCTCACGGAAGAAGTTGGAGCGCCGCGGAGAGCAGGCTCTCGAGGCAGCAGGGTGCGTCCTCTCCCTCCTTCCAACCCCAGCCCGTCCTCTGCAGCAGAACCCTTCTCCCCACTGAGCCTCCCGCTTCCTTCCATGCTGACCTGTCTCAGCCTCCCCACTCCCCCACTTAGCGATAAAGGCCCCGGGATGCAAGTTGCATTTTCATGGTGCACCGTGTCCTGTCGGCGAGGGCCGCGCTGAGGGTGTAAACGGCCCTGCGGCGAGGGCCGGGGTTGGGTGGGAGCGTTCCTGTTACGCACGGCTGCTGTGTGCCTCCCCGTACCCGTGCCCTCGTGCTAGCAGCGTGGCTCCTACAGTCGCGGTTGTGGCCACACTGAACGTGCACTTGAAGACCTGCCAGCCCCTTCCGGCGCCCCAGCCGTGCCCAGCGCCCCTTCCCCCACGCAGGCCCCGCCCGCCTCCTCTGCCAGCCTGGGAGAAGCGACCTGTCAGCCAAGGACTCTGTGAACGCTGAGCCGGCCTGACACCTCGCCGAGCCCCGGGGCGCGCTCTATGACCTGGCGGCCCGAGGCGGCCCCTCTGGGCTCCCCGGGACAGGGTGCAGGGACGTGGATGCGGGCGCTGGGTGGGGCCCCTTCACTTCGATTTAAAATCTGCTTCTCCGTTAAGGGATCTGCGGTCACGATGTGCTCTGTGTTTGCCAAAATGCTCTCTATTCTGGCTGGACCCAGGGATTGGGGCCAAGTGTGTATTCACGTCCACTGGGGAAGCTCTCCTGGCGTGGAGCTCACCTTGATCCCAGCCCCCACATCAAAGCCTCACTGCCACGGCAAACTCAGACCCAGACTTGAGGTTCAGCCTTGCTTGCCCATGTGCGGGCCGGGAGGCTGCTCCCCTGCTCCCCGTCCTCTCCCCTGATTTAAAATGAAGCGGAAGGGCCGAGAAGGCGGCGCTCACCCAGCCTCGGGTCCCTTTACGACACCAATAACTCGCGCGGACAATGATGCCCACTTTTGTTTTTAAGACCACTTAATAGACTTCATTTCTTAAGCCCAAACCACAGATTAATCTTTCAGACCGTGTCCTTGGGAGAGAAGAGCCACAAATTGACTGTAAGGACTGCAGGCTGTAAAAATAACACGCGGTTCATTTTACTAGGTAGTAAACCCGCGGGAAGTGAGTCTCTCCCGACAAAGCGGAGGTGCTAGCAGCAGAGGCTCGCCTTTTTCCTTACTTTTTTGGAGAGAAGACCTTTCCTGTGTTTGTAAAATTGACTGACACAATAAAAGAAGTCAATTAATGCAGAAACACATAACAAAAAAAAAATTTAAAGCCCCACAATATATGAAATCTCACAGCTTAGAGAGAGATCGTATGAACATTTTGGAGTAACATGTTTCTGTATACACTTACGCATGTGTATGGGCCACAGGTATACACTAATGCACTTTACAGGCTTAAGTGTCTGTATGGGCTTAGATATACACTTAGGTACTTTACACACTTATGTGTCTGTATGGACCATAGACATACACTTACGCACTTCACATACTTCACAGGTCATCCATGTAATACACCCCAGAAAGTACAACTAATGACTTGAACAACTTGGAACAACTTGAACTTTTGAAAGTATTTCACTTCACTCATTTTCTTGAGACGAGTTCTGTTATGTTGCCCAGGCTGACCTTGGACTCTCGGGCACAAGCTTGTTCTTGCCTCAGTTCCTCAAGGAGCTGGGGTTCCAGGTGCACACCACAGTTCCCAGCTTTAAATTATTCTAGAAAAGCCTGGGGTTGCAATTCTACAAAATTAGGAGAGTCTATTTCCCTATATAGCAGCAGAACTGCATAATAACATTAATATTTATCTTTGCCAATTTGATAGATGAAATGATACAGATTTTAATTTGCATTTATTTATTAATGATGTTTTACCCTTTAAAATATATTTAACAGCCAGTTTATATACTTTGCCGTTAAAAAGTGAAGCTGGGCAGGGTGGCACATACCTGTAATTCCAGCACTCAGAAGGCTGAGGCAGGAGAATCGTGAGTTCAAGGCCAATGTGGGCTGCCTAGCGAGTTCTAGGCCAGCTTGGACTGCATAGAGATAGCCTGCCTAAAAGAAGGTCTTTCTTAGAACTGACATCCAGGGCTAGCATGGTGCTCACAGTGGGGCATTTTCCTAGCAGGACGAGGCCCAGGGTTTGTTCTCTGGCACCACAAAGCAACCATTCTCAGGGAGGACATCTGACAGGCAGTAGGTGGACGCAAGGCTGCTCGCCATTGCAGACCACCAGGGAAGCTCAGACCAGAGACACAGTGGGGCCTGATCTTGTTCTATCAGTGGAAAGGGACCTTCTCCACCTGTTCTGCCAGAACAGCAGCGCACAAGTTCCTCCAAACCCGAAACTCAGATGGGCCTGTGGTCCAGCAGTCCCACCTCTGGCGGATGTACAAAGGGAACGGAACCACACTGTTGGAGAGACAGCTGCTGTCCATGCTGACCACAGTGCTGGTCACAAGCGCCAAGGGGTAGGACCCAGAGGACGCTGTGTCCCGGGAGAGTGCGACTCAGAAGGACGAGTCCGGCACAGCCTCCTGGTGCGAGGATCTGGAAGGCCGGCTCACAGAAGCAGAGGGCACAATAGTGTTTACCGGCGGCTGGGAGGCTCGGTGGCCGGAGGAGGGCTCGCAGTCCGGGGAATGAGTCCTGAGGCTCTGCTGCCCAGCAGGGTGGCCACAGCGACAACACTGCAGCGTGTGTTTCCGGACAGCCGCCGTAGGAGAGCGGCTCCTGGATGCGCCCTCCGTGGAGACAGTGGGTGCTGAACTTGATCACGCACCGCTCTGTGCCCATACGTGCGCGTAGTTATTGTGTGTCCATGAGGAAGAGTAACGACCGCTTGTTTGGCACGTAGGCGCTGCACGCATCTCCCTGGTGACTTTCTTATTTTGCTTTTATGTTAAAAATTAACCATAGCGGGGGGCTTGTTTAGAAGGTGGACGATGCCCTTGGAAGGCGAGTCGTTGTGTGTGTGGATGGCACCAAGAGCTCCCGCGATGGCCATGCGGCTCGGAAGTGGAAGGGCCGAGCGCGGGCTGGGTCCGGGCAGTCTCAGGACTACTTGCTTATGCGTTTCCAAGAGCATCAGAGAGGGAAAAGCCTGTCGGGGACACTGAAGAAGGGTACGCTTAGTTTTCTGCTGCTTCTCCCTGCGTGTCGTCAGCGCTCAGCCGCTGGGTCATCTCCAGCGCATTCTCGAGGCTGCTCCTCGTGGCTGCAGGACCAAGATAATCGGGCAGGTTCCCCTCACTGTAATTCCATTGCTTCTCCCGACCCCGAAGGCCTCCCGCCTAAATTCTTCCTGGCCAAAGGTCAAGTGTACGGTCTTTGCAGAGAAGAGTGATCTGGACTCAGCCGTTCTTGACAACCAGAGGTGAAGGCAAGAAGCCAGACTCAGAGGGGGAGGGAGGGAGGAAGGAACTGGGACGTGTTGTGCACACACACCAGCTCCACATGAGTATGAACACTATGTACTGCAAGCATGTGCTAATGAAGAAAATGACACAGGGTGGTGCACGCCTTGGGAGCACTTGGGAGGCTGAGGCAGGAGGACTGACACAAGTTCTAGGCCAGCTTGGGCTCCATAGTGACTTCAAGGCCAGCCTGAACTACAGAATGAGACCTTGGCTAAAAAAAAACAAAAAACAAAAAACAAAATAAATATAGTTTAACCTGTTCAAAAGAAAAATGATCTGAAAGAATTTTTTAAAATATTTTCGCAGATTTTGGTGTGCTTACTTTCTAGTACTTAACAAATGGTGGTAGCAGGTTTACTCATTTGGGTTCAGATTACTTTCAAAATTACAAGGAGATATGTGGCCTCTACAAGAGAATTCTCTACCCAGAACGGGCTTACCAATTTTGTTTTGTAACAAAGCAAAAGGTAAATACTATCCAAATCTGGCGGAACACTTTGGTATGGGTCACACACAACTCTTAGCACTTTACATATATAGAGAGTACACCAAAAAATGTATACACACTTCAAGAAATATCTGAATACTAAATTCATGGAGATATCATGAGATGAACACAAGTTACCTTTGGCCTCTACAGTGACAAGAGCTACTCAGATTGGTGGCATCAGCTTCCAGCCATTTTTTAGTACAGTGAGCTGCTATTGGAGAGCCTCGGTCACTGAGATCGCTGCACATGAGTTTTCAGGTTCTTCTCCAAGCACGGCAGTGTGACAGGCCTTCTGTGATATATGACACCCTCTAGGGTCCCCCATACGAAGGGAACACTATGTGTCTTAAAAGCATCATCTTATTTTTTCCCTGAAGTGTATATACATTTTTTACTTTCTCTTTCTCTCTTTTCAGAAGTCGATATAGACAGATGTACAGCTATAGATAGATATATAGATATGGATAGATATATAGAAGCAGATACAGATGGATGTAGATATATAGATATGGATAGATATTTAGACACAGATAGAGATATAGAGATATGGGCAGATACAGATATAGACATAGCTTGTCGTGACCCACCCTAGCCAGTGTCACCTCCAGAAGGGCATCCCCTGCACGAAGCCCGCAGACTCTCCTTGCAAGGCTTGGGATGACCCTGGAATGTGAGGCCACAGACAGGGACTCAGCAGTGTCAAGGCGGGTGCTACTCTTCTCCTCTGCAATCTTATGCTTTCAAGGAAAAGCTTTGCCTGTGAAAGGTCATCACTGCTATTCTAAAGGAAACCACAGATGCCCAGAGCAGCCGTGAAAGGCCTCTGTGCTTGCCTGTGCTCCCAGCTCTCCTCCGAGCAGCTGCTGCTGTCCATCTAGGGATGTTCTTATAGTTGTGCCATTATTCTGTCTGTTTGTCTGTCTGTCTGTCTCTGTGTCTCTCTGTCTCTCTCTACTATGGAAATGGAAACATGCCATAACCTAAAAACTACCTTGGAGACACATTATCCCATCCCTCAGTCTCTGTGAGCCAAAATCATTTAGGCAGTCAATAGTCACCTTCTGCTGTTGCAAACCAGAGTGGAAACTGTTCTTGGACAGACGCCGTTTGCACAAGGGTGGGTGGGTTTCTTGGACAAATGATCAAGAAGTGTCGTGGCTGGGCCACAGTGCTTGGGTGATTTTCCTCTTGCAGTAGAACCTGGCTGTGCGCTTGGGTGGAGCTGTGGAGTTGCTCTTGCTTGGTAAGACCCCCGCAGTGTTGGGTGTGGAAGCAGCTTCCGTTTCTTCCTGGAAATGTCTTGACTGAGTGAAAACTGCACCCCCGCCCCCGGGCCGTGAGAACCAGGTGTCGACGCAGCGAGGTGAGCCGGGCTGCCGCACGCAGTGTGCAGATGACCGTGGGCCCCGAGAGCCCGACCAGCCAGGGAACGTGGCCTCAAAGGCATCGGAGTGGGCCCCCGGGCTGCCCACGCAGTACAAACACTGGACCACTTTTTATCCATAAAGGCGGCCAGTTTTCCTGCACAGTTCAGCAGTTCGTCTCAAGGTTATTGTTTCGGTAACTTAGCGAGAATTCCTTGGAGGGTGGGCAGTTTTGGTGGGAAACCTGAGGGCAGGGAGCACAGGCATAAAGGGATGGAGAACGGTGGCCCGAGGGCCGAGCCAGCTCCAGAAAAGCCCGTGTACAGGTGGAGGGAAGATGGAGCCTGGCTCATGTCCTGTATTCCCGGAACTGTGGTGACCGCCACTCCTTCAGGAGGCAGAAAATCACACTGTGGGATGAGCGGGGCTGGAAGTGGGGTCACAGCCCCACACGTTTGAGTCGGAGTCAGGATTTGGCCTCAGAATGGAAGCCTGAGGGGCTACAGTGTGGGACATTCGGGTACTGTGGTGCTGAGAACTTGAACTGGATGTTGAGGCCAAGATGTGTCTGGAGAGCACAGACAGAAAGTGGCCGCAACTTCGGGCTTTGATGCTTTACAGGGATTTCTCCACACGGGAGAGGTGTCGATAGAGCCATCGTGAGGGGCAGTGTTTTCCGGTGTTACATGTACAACGGAGCAATGTTGTGGGGTGTGGAGGAACTGGGGCCCACCTGTAGCCTCCCCAGCACTGCGGGGTGCTCACAGGACCCCTGCTCCTTCACCACTGGCTCCCGTATCTTCAGCCAGGTTTGCTGGTTGTCACTGAAGTGGCCACAGAGCATCCTGAGAGTCGCTGTCTTGTAATTTGCCTGTTTTTCCCCATTCTCAGGCAGTCCGGGCTGCGCCCAATTTTGTACGATCAGAGAAAAGTATTGTTTTGGTCTCTGCCTGAAACCCAGCTGAACTTCAGTTTTTTAAAATTTATGTTTAATTTTTTTATTAGAGTAGATTATGCTGGTGCCTGGTGTCTCCGGGTCAGCAGAGGAGTCCACTCTTGAGTCTACTAGAATTGAAGGGTATTTATAGCTTTGAGCTGAGACCCCAGCTCGGCAAATATTGGGAGCTGTGTCACCGCCAGAGAATTAGGGTCCACAAATGGGGATCAGAGGGGGGCTGGCTGCAGAACCGTAGCCCAAATCATGTCACAGGGCTGGTCTAGTTTCTTTTTTCTTTTTGAGGCAGAGTCTTGGTGTATAGTTCAGGCTGGCCTTGAACTCTATGTATCTTAGGCTGGCCTTGAACTCGGGGTGATCCTTCTGCTCAGCCTCCTGAGTGCTGGCATTACAGGCATGCTTCGCCATACCCGGCTAAGGACTTACCTGGTTTCTGGGGACTTCTGGGATCTGCTGCCCCCTGTGTCCATGGATCTGACTATGAGCACAGTGTCCCAGCAGGAAGGATTCTGGACAACTCTGTGTCTTTGTGTCCTGTGATCAAGACCAGTGATCTGGTGACGCTCCAGAAAGCCAAGCTGAGGCGTGCGCTGGAGTCTTGGGGCCCTGTTGGGGGAGAGGGGCTGTGCGAAGCTGCCCAGGTAGGTGTGGAGGAGCCAGGTGCTGACACCTCCGCTGGCTCAGTCTCTCCCAGCCCCAGTGTGTCTCGCTCAGTGGAGAGTTCAACCCGACTCACTGGCTGAGGCCGAGGAGTTTGGGTACAAAGGGCCGCTGGGGCCAGCTCAGTGCCTGGGGGACGCCCAGAGGTCAGTTTTCCCTCTCAAAGGGCCGCTGAGCAACCAAGTCTCAACGTGAGCCAGGATCCTCCCTGGGTGAGGCTACGTTGTCTCCATGCTCCCAAGTCCTGGCCCAGGTGAGAGTCTCTGCCGCTCAGCCCCTGGGATAGGAACAAGGTGCAGATGAGAAAAGGCCAACAATCAATGCTACATAACAATTAGGAAATTTAACCCTAAACCAACGGTCAGTGGTTCTGACTTAAAGCCAAGAAATACGCTGATGAAAGAGAACAGGGACTGAAATAGAGCTGTAAAGTCAGGGTTCTCCTAAGCTTCCCAGCTCCTCTGCCTGACCTCAACACCCACCTTGGTCTCGGTTCCGTCTGCTCACATCCGCCCTCAGCCCAGCTCTCGGGGCCCCTCCGGACCCTCTGCCCCTGCCCTGGGTCCCTTGTCACACCACTGCCTCTGCCCGGAAGGGTCCACTCCCCACCCGATCAGCCTCACCCCAGCAGCCCTCTCCTGGGGTCCCGGCTGGGCACCCATTGCTTCAGGGCTGGGTGGGTTGGGCCCTGTGCCCCCAGCATTTCCCCAAGGGTGACCAGCGCTTGTCACCCCTCTGCCGTGAGAAATGAAGGTGGGTGCCCGGAGAAGGGAGGAGAATGTTAGCTTTCCCTAACCCGTTGACACTGGCACAGACACGGCCCCACCGCCCGCGTATCTCTGGGGAGAGTGGGCAGTGACTTTGTCTCCACGCCAGGCTCGGGCTGCAGGAGCAGCAGGCTCCCTGCTCTCTCTCGGAGGTGGGAGAGGATCCTCAGAGGCCCAGAGGAAAGGGCCGCAGGGCAGGCGCCCCGGAGCTGTGGAGACCTGTGGCATCTGAACGCTGGGCCCCATGGCTACAGACTTGGAGGACGTGAGCAGTGCTGGAGGGAGACAGTCCAGGGACCAAGAGAAGGGTCCTTCTGCAACTAAAAATCTAGAGATAAAGCAGCACCCTCTTCCACAAACAGTACTGTGGACCTTAGCCTGCGAGTCTCGGCTGTCTCTGGCGGCCCATGTGACACGTAACCCGGTGACTTAGTGGCTCCTGAGTGGCGAGTTGGGAGCGGGTCAGTAAGACAGAGTGGTCAGGTGTCCTGGTCACCATTCTACCTGGCCATCCAGTGACAGCTGCGGTGTCGCGGAGGGGCCGGGAGCGACGATGCAGAGACACAGAGGCGTGGAACTGTGTCGGTGGAAACAACCGTGCTTCATCCAGGCCCAGATGGCTGCGACAGAGGTGGCCTTTGCCACACTTTGACGCACACTCAAGTTGGGGGCAGGGCGATGGGCTTGTGCTACCATA
>NW_004955476.1:10112744-10182880 GCF_000276665.1 Chinchilla lanigera
CTCAGTTGATCTTCTCCCCATAAGTGGGTTGGTTCAGACTTCTCCTTCATAGCTCATAGCATTCTATAGGGTGTAAGTGGTATTCTGGCCCAGTATGGTGGAGCTCACCTACAATCCCAGCCCTGGGGAGGCTGAGGCAGGAGGATTGCTCCAAGTTTGAGGCCAGCCTGGCCTACATAGTGAGTCCAAGGCCAGCTTGAACTGTACAGCAAGCCCCCGTCTCAAAAAACAATAACAAAAACGTGGTATTCTGGCAGGTGACTGTGATGCAATATCTGTCTGTCTGTCTATCTATCTATCTTCCAATGAATGAATAGTATTATATATTATTTTACTTATTTTTTTTGAGACAGGATCTTGCTATAGAGCTCAGGCTGGCCTCAAATTCATAGAAACCCTCCTGCTTCAGCCTCCCAAGTGTCAGGATAACAGGTATGGCTCACCACACCTGGTAATTAGTTTTGTATATTCTATATATGGTATGCATATTCAGTTTGTATATTCCATATATTATATATTTGGTATTATGAATACCGTATATACAATTACTCTACAATTATATATGTGATACCATATATGTTACAATTATATATGTCATTGTAAATACCGAATATATTCATAGTACCAGGTATACAGTTACTCTCACAGTTTTGCTTGCTTTTCATCATAACCATGTGCTAAGCACGTTTTGAGAGACGAAGGCACTGGACTCAGGGACTTGGACTATTGTGGTGAGGCCGAGCAGGAGCCATCCAGAGCAGTTCTACTTTCTTCACATTAGGCACCCCAAAATTAAAAGCCACCATGCTTGAGTCTCAGACAGACAGGCCTTGAGGACAGATGAAGAACGAACAGTCAGACCTACCCCTGGGAATCGCAGGGCCGGGAGGGACTGGGGCGAGACAGAGGCTGGGGGAGGTGTGAACCTGAGCAGGAGACCCCGCAGACAGTGCCTGTGCATCCTCTGGGTCCTAGAAAGGTGTTTGCTTTCTGAGAGCTCGGGACGAGAGCTGGCATTCCGTGTCCTTGGCATGGATCGTAAACCCAAATGTTGTGACTTGGGGTGCAAGTCCCAAAAATAGTACCATTAGGATCACATGTACATGTGCATGTGACAGGTATGAGATAATATATTAGCGGCCCTTTGTCCACTAAATTAATTATTCATGTTGGATAGAACAACCGTGCAGGACACCAAAGTTGTTCTAATGAAGCCTGAAGCCTGAAATTGCTAAAAGGAGAAATAATGCGAAGGTTTAAGCAATTCCAGTCAGATTCCACCTACAGGAGTTGGTGGGAAGAGCGACTGATGTAACCAAACTCCAGTAATTATTGATGCCACTGACTCCGAGCCTGCAGCATTCACCTTCTCAGTCGTTCCCGATGCCTGACTGACTCATGGACTCAGGTCCTGCGCTGAGGAGGAATCTGAGATGCGGATGGGGAGTGTGTCTTGCTAGGAAACCGGAGCATCTAACCTCCCTCGGTAATAAATAAACCACCTCAGGGTCAGCAGAGCGGGTTCCAGGGGCTGGTGACACTTGTGAAAGGAGAACATCACCAGCTGGCTTTGCACAGTGTTTCAGTGGCACTTGTCACTGCCCTGGGTTCAGGGTCCTCCCCAGAGGGCCCCAAGGGAATGCTGTCCCAGCCCTCAGACCCCCGCCTGGACGTCCTCAGGAAGCTGAGAGGCTGAGGTGACCAAGCGCCCTGTGAGGGTCCGGGGATGCCCAGGTACCCCCAGCCCAAGACCAGGAGCGATCGGGACCAACCTCATCACACGGGTCCATCTTTCTGCTCTTACAAGGACGCGGTCAAACACTTAAGAGTGGAAGGAGGGACTGGAGGAGGACGCACTCTGGACCAGGGCGGACTGTTGGCGTAATCCTGAAGCAAGCCAGTGGGTGGGGACAGGAGGTTTTCAGGGGAAACGGCAGCAGACCCTGCTGTCTGTGTCACTTTCCTCCAACCCTTCATAGCAGGACTTTCTGGCTATTTGTGGTCAGCCCTCAGTGAGAATCAGGGTGGGCCACGGCGCTCTCTCAAAGCAGAGGTCTGTGCTGCCCCGGCCAGCAGGCTCAGGGACACCGGGGAATTGCACAGTGCTCCACAGCAGGAGACGGGCACACTGCTAGCCTGGCCTACGATGCCGTGCAGGCGAGCACAGGTCCACACCGCAGGCCTTGTGTGAAACGGGAATCAAACGCAAAGGTTTGAATTTGCTCCGATGTTAGGAGCTTCCTGGAGAAGTGCACTCTGCACAGCTTTACATCAAGGTCTCTCTCCTGCTTCCTGAGGCTCGCTCAAATGGGTTCTGAAAACTCGGAGAGGCCATTGCCCATTGCCGGAATATAGTGAGGCATCATGCTTCTTCTTGTCCTGTGTGAAGGATGACACAGGTGGCCCTGTTTCCAGTGGGCTGGGATTCTGCATTTTCAGCCACACCAAGGAAAGGATCTTGTTCCTTTTATAGAAATGCAGCCCCCTGAGGTTGTCCCTTAAAAGCTGTTTTGATCCATGGATGCTGCTGCTGCCAAATTCTCCGGCTCCCAAACCACCATTATGCATTTTCTCTTGGATGTGGAATTTTAGGCTCATCCCGCCTGACCCCATAATAAAGCCATTTGTTTCTCCCTGAGATGGAAGATTCATTTATTTTTTCCTTGTTTCTCCTTGGCAATTATCTTGATCACTACCCATAATCTGCCCAATCTTTTTCAATAACATCCTGTGATTAAAGCCAATTGGCTCATGTTGAAAGCTAGAGGAACGTTCACCAGGCACAGAAATATCACCCTTGGGTAGGAGAAGGCAGCTTTCACTGGGCTGGTGCTTGAGAGACTCCTGACAGGGAGAATGAACACTGACCTGCTGCTCACATTTAGCACTGCTGTAAAATAAAAAGGGAGCGCTCAAAATAGGGTCCTCATATGGCAGCTCCTTATGGCAAACCAATGGGCAAAGCTACCCACACATGAGGTCAAAGGATACCTTGTTGATTTTCAGATATGGCCCCAATTATTACACTGGGCAGTGTTTCACAAGATGAGGAACCAAAGGCTCTTGCAACAACAATAATAACAATGATAGGCATACTAGTGCCAGTTATTCAACCAAGTCACTTGTACTAATTAACTCATTTCATTCTTCCCATAGCCCTTAATACATAGGGTGCCTGCTTCATAGAGCAGTTGAGTGATCATTCAAGGTGGCCCACAAGTCAGGAGCAGAGGAAGGATCTGAATGTGAGCATGAATGCCCAGTGTGTTCTTCACGCAGGATGGCCCCAACAAAGGGGAAGATGAGACAGAGATGCACAAATATTCTCCTTGTCCTTGGGCTAACAGCTGGTTTGGGATAGACGATTGCTATGGCTTGTGTCTAGATATGTCCCCAAAGCTTCCTGTGTTTATAGGCGGCCCTTCTGGGAGGTGACTGGATCAGGGCGTGAGAATGTGGATTCAGGGTGGGTGATAACTGGATTAGTCCACTGATTGGTTTAGCATAGTTCTGGGTGTGGTTAAGTAATGGAAGCCCCACCGGAGGTGTGGGTGGCACCAGCCAATAGGCTTGTAGCCTGGATGGGATACAAAGGGAGAGAGGGAAGGCTGGCTGCTGCCTCCTGCCTACCCTGCCATGGACTGTTTCTCCTCTACTATGCCACCCTGCTTTGGAACTAGGTTACTGTGAACTGAAACTCCTACAAGCTGAGCAAAAATAAATCTTTCCTCCTTTAAATTGTAGGTGTCGAGTAAGTTGTCTTAGCAATAGAAAAGTAACGCTCCAGGAACTCTTAAAGGGCCACGAACAATCATATGTGATTAAACTCCCACAATAGTTTCCTATCACTAGTTAGTTCTTTTTTTTAACTTTTGACAGTCCTCATACAGATTACCCATGTGGATCTGTGCTGAAAAGTGCGTGTACCCACAGGAGCCTAGAGGTGACATGAGGCACTATCTGTTAATATTTTCCCCTAGTTATTGTGGACTAATCAGGCCTGCAATCTCCCAAATGAGTGGACAGTGAAGGCTTAAATAAATGAGACACATGGACTGATTTCAGGGCTCCAGGAGGATCAAAAACCCTGGCACAAAATTCAAGATTTTCTGGGGTTTAAGACAAAGAACTTCTCTAGGCAGCAAGTATTTATTATGTTATCAAACAAACGAGGGGAATAGTGAAGAAAATGCGAGGATCTCGGTGGGACTTGGGAATCCCTTTAAGGACTTCTCCAAGTAATACATGGTGTTAATTTAGGAGAACTATCTTATCTCCAGGAAGGCCTTCACTGCAGCAGTGAGATGCCTGCAGCTACAGTCTTTAACAGTAAACTGAGGCTGGAGCCAGGTGTCCTTAACCTGGCCTTGTCTTGTCCTGTGAGGCACTAAGGGTTCACCCGCCCTTACAGGCGGCCGTCTCCAGACAAGAGGCCTAGGTCTTGGGCAGACTCACAAGGAAACATGGCAAGCCAGTTGGTTAATATAAATCCTGCTCAGAGCTGCTTTGTAGTGGTCTCCATCAAGGCACTTGGGGGCACTGTTTGAAGCCCAGGGCCATGGCTGCACGGCTGCCAGACCTCGGGAAATCCCTCCTTTAGCCAATTTCCTCACCTAAGATGTGAATGGCACCTTCCTCCAAGAAGCGTTGGAAAAAATAAGAGTGTGAGGGAAATGGTTTGCACACAGGAAGACCCTTAATCAAACAACATGAGAAAGGTGACAAGCTCAGAAACAGCGCTGCCGCAGTCCAAGTCCAGGCCAGCGGAGAGGTGCGGCACTGTCGCTGGCTTCAAGCCTTCGCCTGCAGCTCCTTTGGCTCCCGTAACCCATCCGTTGCTGGGACCCCTGCCCTCTCCCCAGAGCGCGTGCCGGGGGTTCCTACACAGACCACAGCACCCAGCCTGAGAACGACAGCCCCGGGCACGAGTTTCCTTAGAAAGTGTGAAAAGTCGCTAAAAATACTAAAGGAAGTAACCCTTTTATTATGGGATAATTTTAAATCTACAGCGAAATTGCAAAGGTTCCCATATGCTGCTTGCCAGGTCCGCTGAGCCGTTCTGAAAATACGTCAGGTAGGACAGCGCCCGCACCACGCTAAAGGGCTCGTGTATTTCTCCTCTCCACGTCTCGTCCTAGTTCTCGTCCTGGTGCTTGTTTCCCGATACCTCCCGCGGCACGTGGAAATTCTGATTTCATTTCTTCACTTCCGACAGCAATGTCGCCTTGTGACCGGGCCATGGCACACAGCGGCAGAGCCCGCCCCCACTCCTGGCGCTGGGCCGGGCCCTGCCTTCCGGTCGGCCACGGGAGCCCTAGGTGAGCTGTGAAAGGAGCTTGCGAAGCTGGTGTGTTTGGGGCGGGAGGAAAAGTGAAATCAGCGTGTGCTTGGACTTGACCTTGAACGCTGCGGTCTGCTCTGTGAGGATAGCGGCGGGCGTGATCTCAGGATGGGTTGGACCCGGAGCCGGTGTGGACAGTGCGATGTGTCTGCAGCCTCAGCTACACCTGATGTGGACAGAACTCTGCAGCTGCTTCTTGAGGATGAGGAGGGAGCTGCCCTGGGCTCTCAGCCCTGCCCACCCCGGGGTCATCTGAGCACAGGCCCTGCGCCCTTTCCCTGGCTTTTAAGGGAATGGTGACAGGGCCACACTGGCAGACCTGTGCCCTCCACGCAGTGCCCGTGGCCCTGGCTCCACACAGCCCGGCACTGCGGTGTCACCTGAGCCGTGCACAGCCCTCAGGCAGTGCTGCAAAAGTTGCAAAACAGGAAATGCAGCTGGCTGGGAAAAATGACACCGTCCTGGAAGAGGAGCGTGGGCTGAAAAGGGAGCGGGGCACACGGGTGGGAGACGCTCTTCGGTCCTGCCTCACTGAAGGGTCTCACCCCAGGGTGGTCTGTGCAGTCCACGGCCCCTTCCTCACCTGCGTGCGCTCTGCCTTCAGCCTCCGCGGGACCCCGGGGGCCCAGGCCCAGCACGGAGAAAGCCCACCTGCCCAGGTGCCCGCCAGTGGGAGATGCGAGGCCACGCCCCTCGGGGCTGTGCACATGCGCACTCGATGGGTTGGCGCCCGCGGTTCCCAGGGCTCGCGGTCACTCCTGGGAGAAGACAGCTCAGCCTGGCGTTCCGCTGCCCTTCACCCTGCGTCTCCCACTTTCCTTCTTCCGGGCTTTTCCAGGCTTAGCTTTTCAACTGACTTTTTTTTCTTTTTCTACGGTTCTGGGGATTAAACCCAGGGATTTCACATCGAGTTACGCGCCCAGCCCTTTTCATTTTGCCCAATGTTGAATTTTCGTTCCTCCTGCCTCAGCCTCCCAGAGTGCTGGGGTTATGGGTGTGCACCACTACGCCCTGCTTCAGGTGACCTTTGGCCCTTCTGGGGTCACGTTCTCACCCTCGCTCCTTCTCCGTGTTGTTTTTTCGGCTTCGGGGCGCCACACCCTGTCCAGCTCCTCATCTTCCACATCTGGACAGCGGCCGCAGGAAGCTGGCGCGTGAGGGCTTGGCCGGAGCTCCCAGGGCTGGCCGCTCCCCTGCGGATTCGGCCTCCCTCGGCGATCAGAGCTGCCGGAGCGGCGCAGCCCAGCGTGGAGGGCCCAGCATGTCCGGCTTCCTCTAGATGTTAGAGGAGACGTCAGAAGCCACCGTGAAAACACTAAAAATCCCTGAGCACAGACATCGTCTTCATTTGGGATCTGATGAATATTTATTTCAGAAACGGCGTGAAAGACGACGGCTACGATGCATCTTCCAATACGCGCTGACGGAGCGAGAGTGAACTTGGCACCGGCTTCTGAGCTCCTTCCAAGGTTCCCCGCTCCCCCATGCGCGGCCCGACCCTTGCAGCAGGGCTTCAGGCCGCCTGCCCCCGTCCCTCCGGAGGACACCTGCAGCCGGGAAGGCCGCCTGGTGACAGGAGGCCTCGCTGGCTGTGTCCCAGCCGCGGCAGCGCCCGGCAGAGCTCGCCCGACCCCCTCACGGAGATCGTGGCAGGGGTGGCTGGAGTGGCCTCCCGACCCCGCATTGAGTCCCACAGGTGGGGACGTGTCCCGAGCGGCCGTGAACACGTCCACGGACACCCTTCCTGGAGCGGATGGGGGACAGCGCTTCACAGCAGAACGGAGGGGACCGGCGAGGCAGACTCCAGTGCCACAGCCCGGAGGTGCGGGGTGGCTTCTCCCCGAACCCAGGGAGGGGCTGAGGCCCGCTCTGCACCTGCGTGTTGCCTCAGGAAGTTGATTTTGGACTTCCGGCCCCCCTGACTGTGAAAGAGCACATTTCTATCAGTGTGAGCCACCAGGCTTGTAGCATTTTTACAGCAGCTGCCGGAAGTGACTGTGGCTATATTAGTATCATTACGGTTGTCACACAGGGGTGCAGGGTTTGAGGGGAGCCAAGTCATCAGACCAAAGTCATAAGTTGCACAGCAGCCAGGTGTGGTGATGCGCACCTGTAACCCTAGCACACAGGAGGCTGAGGCAGGACAGTTGTGAGTTCAAGGCCAGCCTGGACTACACAGTGAGTTGAAGACTAGCCTGAATTACATAGCGAGACTTTATCTCAGAAAACCCCGATGAAATGAAACAAAACCCCACAAAAAAACAAGTGACAAAACCAGCATCTGAGCCCTGGAAACCAGGCCCAGCGTCTGCACTGTGAGCCGGTGAGCCCGCCTCATGACAGCCCCAGCGGCCGAGGCGCCCCGGGCTCCCGGCGCCACCTGTGAGGTCTTGCACAGCACCGTCCGTCTCGGCCCCCCTGGGTCGTTGCTGAGCACATGGGGCGCTGGGACCTCTGCACCCTGCTGTGCGGCCTGCTGCAGGGCATCTGGGTGCCAGAGAAGACCCCCTGCACCAGGGCGGCCTCGAGCCCCTGTCCCTGCTACCTGGGTTAAGACCCTGTTGCTACTGCACCTGCAGCTCTGGGACGCGGGACCTCAGGAGGGGAAGAGACTCCAAGGCCAAGTCCCTGGAGGGCGGGCACAGTCCCACAGGTCAGACCTATGCGCGGCCTCCTGGGGCTCTGGGGGACGCGGTGCCAATGCACCAGCCCCAAACCAGGAAATGGACCCTCGCTGGGCCTCAGTCTTCCTTGTCCAGTCCCTGGAGCTGTAAGGTCCACTTCTGCTGTTGTTTCTTTTTCTTTCCTTTCTTTCTTTTTTTGGGGAGGGGCAGGGACTCACTATGTAGTTCAGGTTGACCTTGGACTCACTGTGTAGCCCAGGCTGGCCTTGGATTTAAGGTGACCCTCCTGCCTCAGCCTCCTGAGTGCTGGTGTTACAGGCATGCACCACCACACTCAGCTTTTGTTGACACGTCTAATCTGGGGCTTTCTGTTCCTCGCAGTCTCTGTGGGTGAGGATCCCGCCCTTTGCCTCCTGGCAGGGCCCCTGGTGCTCTGGACACTGGGACCAGCCCGATGGCCCCTGAGTCAGCAGAGGCTCAGCCTGGGATCCAGTTACCATTCACTTCAGGGTGGGTCAGTGTGTGTCGCCTCTGGGTTGCATCTCCCAGTGAGACAGGGCTGCCTGCTGTGGACGTGAGACTTCCCAAGGCACCACGGAGAAGCTTTTCATCACGTA
This sequence comes from Chinchilla lanigera, assembly GCF_000276665.1. Lineage (NCBI taxonomy): Eukaryota > Metazoa > Chordata > Mammalia > Rodentia > Chinchillidae > Chinchilla > Chinchilla lanigera. Next base: position 10,121,327 of record NW_004955476.1, read on the forward strand.
CCCTTCTGTCCTGCTTCCTTACCTGAGTGTCTGGTAGACACTGTGCATGCGTGTGTGTGTGCGTGCGTGCGTGCATGCGTGTATGTGTGTGTGTGTGTGTGTGTGTGTGTGTGCGCGTGTAAGGGACAAGGGGCTACCATGTCACTGATATAAAAGAAACGCCCTGCAAGGTGCAGCGTGGGCCCTGGACAGGGGGACCACAGGCTTGGTCTCACGGTCAGTGTCTTTTTGTCTCCCGCTCTGCAGGCCAGCTGGGCCCAGGCCGTCCGGTCCAAAGCCCGCTGAGCCCTGGTGAGAGGAAAGGAGACAGTGGTTTCTGATTGGCCCGGGTGCAGGGCTTTGGGGACCACTCTGCAGCTGGGTTCTGGGTCTCTGTGATTGACAGCCACGCCCCTTGCCCAGCCAGGTCACCACACCCTGACCTCTTGCCTCAGAGTCACGGTGGCCACCTCCTGAGGCCTCCCGTCGTGTTCCAGTGGAGGCTTCAATGTCCTCTGCGTATTTTTGCAAACAGGTAACTCTCGCCATGGGAAACACCTGGTCACAGCAATAAGCCAGCCTGCGCTCAGCAGGCTGGGTGGGTGCACATTTAACTCTGGTCTGTGTCCTCCCACCAAGCCACATCCCTGGGGCACTGCGGGCAACTGGTGAGATCTACCTGCAGGTGGGTGGACCGCAGGGTCCAGCTCAAGGGAATCGGCCAAGCTCCACTCCCTGCTGAGATTTCGGGAAGCTGGGTCTCAGGCAGAAATCCCAGGTGTGGGTGGTGCTTTGGGGCCAGAGTCCCCTCCGTGGGGTTGGGATCATGCGCAGGTTAGGCCCTGCCTACTGCCCCTGGGCCCCATGGCTGAACTGGGGTGCGAGTGAGAGTTTAGGGTGAGGCGTGGGGGCCATCCACACCCACTCTGACCTGGTCAAGAGTGGCCAGGAACTCGGGGACCTGTGGTCAGATCCACTGGGGACCTCGGGTCGGTGTGGACTCTGGCTGTGAGTGGCTGGCTGGGGGCACTTAGTGCTCCCTCAGCGCGGCCTTGCTCCTGCAAGGTGCCGGCCACCCTGGGCCCGGGGCAGGGCCGCCGTGAGCAGGCCACACGCTCCAAGGATCTGTGCGCTGCTCGGACGAGGGTGCATCTGTGTGGCCGGGCCTTTGTCACCAGGGGCTGTGGGTCTGGTCTGGTCCCACTCTGGGCCAGCTCTTGCCCTGCCCCTAGCTTTGTCCTCCATTTGCTTCCCTGGGAGAGTCCTCAGACAGGCGCCAGTGCCCGGTCAGGGTCCTTTCTGGGTCGCAGGTGCCGTCCTGTTCAGCTGGACTAAACACAACTAGAAATTGTGTCCGTTGGGTGTGGTGGCGCGTGCCTGTGACCCCAGCACTCAGGAGGCTGAAGCAGGGGATTGCCGAAAGTTCAAGGTCAGCCTGGACGACACAGTGAGACTGTCTCCACGCCTTAGGAAAGAATTGGATGTCTTGTAGTTCGTCCGACCACCAGATGACCAAAAGAAAGTAGCTGAACTCGGAAGTGTCAGAATGCTGGAAGGCTTGCACACACACACACACACACACACACACACACGCACACACGCACACACGCACACACGCACACGCACACGTGCACACACGAGCCTGATTTCCTTATTGGACGTATTGGGCCAAATGGCTGGTAGTTGTTCCCCAACTGTTCTGTTCTCCTTTGTTGGCAGAGGCAGACCCTGCTTCAGGCCCCCAGGGAAGACAAATGCCTTAGCTGAAGTCAGTCCCTTCCCCAGCCGCGGCAGGGCACGGACCAACGTGAGATCATTCTGGCTGAAGTATGGTGAGCCTGGTGTGGACTTGGGGCATGGGTTTCCTGAACGGTAGAAGGAGACAGATAGCTGGGAGAAGCCTCTTTTATCATGCACAGCCCTTCCTGTGTGTAATGGCTGGAGCCATAGCATCTGTGGGCGTTGTGAGGTTTGGAGTTTTTTAAAGGTAAGTTACTTTTTGTTTACCTTAAACAGATTGAGTTGCATTTTTATGCTACTTAAAGCCAAAAATTATTCTTAAAATTTTGTTATTGATTTCAAATTGCGTAAAATTTGAGTAAAATCATACAAAACCAATGGGAACTGGTTCTCTCGTGTGGGTGCATCATCACCGACTCTGTAAAGCTCCCATGGCCTGACACTGAGCACCCCCGCGTCTTCCCCTGCTGTCTCTGCAGCCTCCAGCCCCCGTGCCTGGCGTCCAGCTCCTCTGGCCTCTCCTATCCCAGGGATGTGTAGGAAACCTATAAATCAGCATCGGCAGCCGTCACGGCAGACTGTGCCTGGACACACCAGGCTCCCCTGTGATGTCCTTTTCTACCCGGGAAGCCAGCTGATGCCATGCTGCCCGGCTCCTGGTGTTAACAGCCTCACAGCCTTTCCAAGGATGCCCCAGATGGGGTCCAGGGCAGGGACCCCCGGCTACGGCAAAACTGAGCACTCGTGACAGCAAATCCTGGGAGCAGCCTGGCGTCCATCAGCAGAAGAGTGGATAAAGAATGCATGTGCCTGCACAGTGGAGTACTACTCTGCCGTAAAGAAGGATGGCCTTGCGTCGTGTGTGGAAAACAGATGCACCTTGAGACCCTGATGTTAGGGGAAATAAACCAGACACACAGCTTAGTTATCACAGGGTTTCTCTTACACGCAAACCTGAAGTGTAAATAGGTTAAAGAACAAAATAAAAACTAGATAACAGGAACCAGGGAGACAGACTGTTGCAAAGGGGAAGGAAGCAGGAGACCGAGGCGGGTAGGGGTGGGGAAGGCGGAGAAGGAACCGAGACGCTGTCCGTCCCTGCTTCAGCTCCCTGAGGCGAACGTGATCATTTTTACTGCAAACTAATAAAAGTAAAAATTTTAAAAATAATGGTAAAAGATTTAAAAAAGGAAAGCTCTCAGTGTTTACACTGAGAGAAGGCCGCGAGCCTCCGTCCCTCCTGCCGCTCCTCCTGGCCGCCTGGCCGGCCCGCCTGCGAACCTGGGGCCTCGCACCGTCCCTGTCCCTGTCCCTGTGCCCATCCCAGGTCGCGGAGTCCTGGCCGCAATGCACAAGCGCCTCCTGGTGTCCACTGTGAGTGGCGGCGGAGCCGGCGGCAGACAGGGTGGCAGTCGGCAGCAGAGGAGGCTCCGCCCTCCCCAGGCCACCCGTCCTGACTTCCGAGGTCGCCTGCAGCCCGGCGGAAGGGCAGCTCTGGGCCCCCCGGCTGCACCCCGGGCCCCCTCCCCCGCCTGCTGGGAGACGCCCTCCCGACACCCGCACCCTCGCCCTGTGCCACTCCCAGACCGGCCGGGAGGCTCAGTGTTCCCAGCTCCGGAGGCCCAGGCTGCTGCCAAAGCCTCTTTCGTCCCCGCCCGAAGGCGGAAGAGGGTGCCTGGCAGGCAGGAGGCCCCGCAGGGCTGCGTCCTGTCCCTGAGGGTGTCCGCGTCCAGGTGGCCGCTCTCTGTTTACCTGGGCGGCCTTAACCCTCCTGTTGAACCGGGATGTCCCCAGCGGCAGCCACACACAGAACTGGCGTCAGCGCCCCGGGCCGACTCAGCTCGGAGTCATGACAGGCTCCGCGCCCTTGTGGTCGGGGTGGCTCAGGTCAAGGGGCAGATGGGCTCAGCCTGCTCCCACTCCACCCCCGTGCCGGGCCTCAGAGCTCAGGACCCTCGTGAGTCACAGACAGCCGAAGAGACTTGTGGTGACACACAACTGTCATCCTGGCTACTTGGGAGGCTGAGGCAGGAGCATGGCAAGTTCCAGGTCAGCCTGGGCAACTTAGAGAGACCTGTCTCAAAATGAAAAATAAAAGAGTGGGGGTATCCCTGAGTGGCAGAGCACTTGCCCAGCATGTGTGGCCCCTGTTCCACCCCCAGCATGGAAGACAATTATCCTGAGACGGTGCCGGCTCACCGGAACACGGCACCGTGCTGTCGCAAGCTTCCCTCGGGCGTCTCAGGGCAACGGAAGGCTGAGCTCTCTTCTGGGGGCGGCAGGCAGGGCTGTCCTGTGTGTCCACACGGGAGAGATACGGGCGCAGGGCCCACAGGCCACCCTTTTCCTTTCCTGCTTCTCTGTCCCTTCCTAATGTTCTATACTGTGTGTTTTGTAGGACACAGAACAATCACAGGATCGCTCCCCAAGGAAAGAAAGGACCTCAGCAGTCCTGGGACGGTGGGCAGTGGACCTGGCTCTGTCCCGGGAAGACGCCATCTGCAAAGACCTCAGGCAAGGTCATGGCGACAGAGGGAGAGTGGACTCACTGCCATCCCCTCCTCCAGGAGAGCACGGGGCTGGGCCGCACATCCCGAGGGCAGGGTCCCCACCCGCCGGGGCGCAGCACCCAGCACTCGCCCATGGACTCACCGGATCCCGATCCTCACAGGGTCCGGCAGAGCTTGAAGGCCGGAGGGAGGGTGTGGTGTAAACACGGCCACACATCTCGGCCGTGTGTGCAGGGCCGCGTTGCTACGCGGGGGCTGGACACAGGGAGCGTTGCGAGGAGTGAGGGGAAGCCAAGGGGAATGCGAGCATTGAAAAGATACAAATATGACAGAAAAGACAGGTCGCCGTGCAAGCCCTTCCGAGCCCTCCCCTCGGTGCCGCGGCTCCTGCCATGGCTCCTGCCGCCGTCCGCAGCAGCTCCGGAGTCCTCTTTCCTGAGTGTCACTACCCGGAGTGATCAGAAGTGCGGCAGGTGCCCCTGCCCAGCACCGTCCAAGGGGAAGGCAGCTCATAAAAGCAGGACGCCGTGGCCTCATCCACCTGTCACCAGGCCTGGTACCGTGCGACTTCCGGCTCTTCTCCAAAGTCAAAATGACCACGAAAGGTCGACATTCTGAACCCATTCAAGACACTGGGGCAGCCAGGACAGCACCAGGGAAGACCCTTGGGACAGAGCCCTGCAGAGCGCCTGCAGGAAGTGTCGAGGACGAGGGGATGAGTGTGCTCGAGGGGCGGGAGGGCTTCGAGGGGGTGCATTTTTGTTGTAATAAACTTTAAAAAATTTAAACATTGAGCCTGTTTTTGATCATAACTCATCTGTGGATGGGGCAGCTGCAGCGGTGCTGTCTCTAGGTCACAGGAGGACAGAGAGGACAGCGTAGGCGGCTGAGTCAGAGCGTTCTCGGAGCACGGAGGGGACAGGCAGGGAGAGGTGCCCAGTGGCTCAGGGCTTCAGGGCCCGTGAGAGTGAGGGGGTGCAGCAGCTGGCGAGGGCATGAGGACGTGGTCTCCGCCCCCACTTTCTGTCCAGCAAGCGCTTCCTGTCCTTCGGGGAGGGGACAGGGCTCAGGCTGCCACATTTAGACGTCTGCTTCCTGCCAGGCTGGCCCCACTGCCTTCAAAACTCACCAGTCCCATTTTCTGGGTGGGAACACTGAGGCTCAGAGTAGGTGAGTGAGTCATGCACAGTCAGGGCCTGACAGAGGGTCACTTTGTTTCATTTCCTGTCCTGGGCTTGGGACACAGGGTCTCACGTGAGCCTCACCCCAGCCTGTGAAGCCACATTTTCTTTATGAGACAAGATCTCCCTATGTAGTCCAGGCATAGCCATGAGCTTGTGGTGGTCCTCCTGCCTCAGCCTCCTGAGTGCTGGGATTATAGGCGTGGGCCACCACAGCCTCCTCCAGATTACACTTTTATCTGTGCAGAGTGCTTCCACATGCAGGCTCATTCGAGTCCGGCTGTGTGGTGAACCAGGCAAGCGCCATCACCCCTGCCCTATTTGAGGAGGGAAACTGAGTCACAAAAGGCCCGTTGGCTGATCTGAGAATGTCAGGACCAGGTGCTTCCCAAGGCACAGAGCAGGTGACCACGGGACCCACGCCAAGACGCAGAGGTGACCGGGACACGCAGGCCAGCGAGCTCATGCTGCTCCCCGTCCCATGTCCCTCCGGCAGGGACAGCTGTGGGCTCACCCTGGGGACGTTTGTGGGAACTGGAGCTGGCGCGGGCTGGCGCGAAGGTCGTGTGGTGCTGACGGAAGCTGGCTGTCTGCCCTCCGAGGGAGGTGTGATGGCTTGAATTAGGCCACCTCTGCTTACCTCTGCTGCTCACCAGCTAATTGGCCCACAAAGTATGAGTCACGCAGTGCCCTGGCGCAAGTTGGTGCGAGGGAAAAGCCAGGCAACCACGGACTCCAGTTAGGAGCAAGGGCCCCACCGCGGGAGGCACTCCTGCTGCTCCTGTGACCGTGAGGGTGGAAGGGGTCCTGCCTGCCGGCTGCTAGAGACTTCCTCACGCACCCTGGCCCCGGAACCTTTAGATCCACTCCTCTGCTCCCTGCAGGGACACACTTGTGTGTGACGCCTTTCTGTGTGCACAGACTTAGTGATGACAGCCTGTACTGTCCTGAACTGGGAAGCTGGAGCTTGGACAACACATCAGCGCCTCCTGATGTGGTTCAGGCTCATGGTGATCCTCCTGCCTCAGCCTCCCGAGTGCTGGAATGACAAGCATGCACCACCACGCCGGGCTGGTGGATGGTGGCTACCTGGTCAGCCAGTGCAGCTCTGGTTGGCCAGCCTGCTCCTCAACACGACAGCATTCCCTTCTCTCCCTCCTGTGACTTCTGGGCTCCCAAGAGCTCTCTTGGGCTGTGCTGGTCCCTTGACTTCCTGCGTCCCCTGGCCCTGCCCATCCGCCGAGCAGGGGCCAGGGCAGGGACTCGTGCGAGTGCAGGAAGGCAGCGTGCCGCCCTTGAGTTGAGTGATGGCCAGACCTCTGGAATGTCCACAGACCGCGGCCGGGTCCCTCTCCTTGCGGGTAACAGATGGCCCCGGCTTTCACCAGCCGGCCCGGAGCACACTGTCACCCCTGGCTCCCAGTGAAATATTCAGTGGCATTTAAATTAAATAGACTCTAATGCTTCAGTAATATTAATTACGTTTTCATTCATCCCTGGCCTAATAAATCAATGCGTAAAGAGGGGGCGCGGGGCCGGCGGCCTTTGTGTGGTGCCCGCACACAATGCGCTCTGTCTTGGCGGTGAGGGCCGAAACATCTGCGCTCAGCCCCTCAGGAGGAGGGGCCGCGGTGACACATACACGCTGCTCGGCCTATTGTCCTGTGCAGGCCGCAGGAAGCAGAGGGCCACGATGGAGACTGCTCACGGCCGGCCCTGGGTGTGTTTGGAGCTGCGGAATCTGCGGGACTCAGGGTGAGGGAGGGGATGCGGAGAGGGGCCCAGGTGCCGGGGTCCCGGGCCAGGTGCAAGATCCATGAGCACACCTTGGGCAAGAGGACCAGGGCGAGGGGAGCTTGGGAGGGAGGGAAGGAAAATTATAAGTTACTGAGGCTCAGGTGCTTACTATGCTCGGGGACTGAGCTCAGCACTTTGATGGCACTCCTACATTTATTCCTTACAGGACCTGTAACATGAGCTAGCAGCCCTTCCAGCCCTTTTGCCCCAGCGCTGCACTGGTCTGGCGCTCAGAGGAGTTTGGGTCCCTAGACGGGGCCTCCAGAGCTATGGCTTAGGTGGGGGCGAGGGGCCCTGGCTTGAGTCCGCTCCAAGGTCCCCAGTTTCTGAGTTCCCGGCTTGGGGAGGTCGTCCCAGCAGCCCGGGGCTCCAGCCATACATATGTAAAAGAAGCCAATAAAGCAGGCGGGGAGCTGCCCTCCTAAATCTTCCGCACAAAACCTCACACTCAGACGCTTCAGAGTTGCCTGAGCTACCAGTTTAGGGCAGAAGTCCCCGCTCAATGCCTCTGATTGGAAAATAAATAGCCGTGCCCATAAAAACCACAGGCAATTGTCAGCCCGGGAATGGGAGACGCGGGGTGCTCCCATGTGCGGGCCAGCAGCCACCGTGGATGCCGCCACGGCCAAGAGAGGCCAGAGCCCGGGCCGGGAGATTCAAACACAGCACCGGACAAGAGAGCACACGGCAAGTTCAAAATGCAGATGAACACAGAGAAGAGCAAACAGCCCGAACCCTCTACGCAGGGTTAATGCTCAGGCTTTGCTGGGAGACCGCGGCGTTTCTGGGGCACCGGTGTGCACCTCCAACACAGCACCGGAGCCTTCGCCCCGCGACTCCCTGGTGAGGCGCTGTTCGTGTGAGTCAAGCGTTCCAGCTGCAGGACATTTATTTGGGTTGTCCCCAGCCCACCCCAAAAATGCTATCACGAAACTTTCCTTCAAAACTGCCCTGATGGGTGAGTGTGTGTGTACTTTGAGGGAAGAGCTCCTGGGTGGCTTCCGTGACCTTTAAGAAATGCTTTGAGCAGGGCGGGCTGGTGCATACCTTGTCTTGTTACTTTTCTCGTTGCTGAGACCACATACCTGACAAGCTAAAGAGGGAAAGGTTTACTTAGCTCGCAGTTTGTGGAGGCTGCAGCCCACAGCTTTCAGGCTCCAGGGGCATGTAAGGGAGAAACAGTCCATGGCAGCGCAGGCAGGAAGCAGCAAGCAACAACCCGCATGATCCACCCTCCCTGGGGAGGTAAGAGCTTAGCCACCAAGAGCAGAGAGAGAAGCCGGTGTTAGCCTGGAGGGCGACCGTCTCCCCCTGTGCACACGTGTGTGGACGTGGAGCCGGCCCAGGCCGCCTTTGTGCCGCTTGGTCGCAGAACTCGGGGCCGGGCCAGGGCCCGCGGGGGGCTCCCTTTGGCAGTGTGGCCCCTGCTTCCCTATTTTGGATCGATAGACCCCGTTACTGTCCACACTGGAACCACTGCACGCCCCTCATCCCCACCTCATCCTCCGTCACTTTCAGGCCGAGGCGGGCAGTCGAGGTCACAGAAACGTCCTGTCTGTGCCGTGTAGCGGCTGGCACAGGGAGACAGGCTGGCCACGCGGTGGGAGTGAGCGTCCCCAGGAGGAGCGGTGGACGCAGCTGTGGAGGTGCCCATGGGGCCCTTTAGCTGCTTCCAGTCCCGAGTCCGGTCTTTGCAAAGCGGGCACCTTGCTCTTGGAGAAGGGTGTCTGTGGCTCCCTGCCGCGTCGGACTGGCTTGTCCTGGGGTCTGCCTGTGTGGCAGTTGCCCTGTGCCATGGGGTTGGGCACAGTGTTGGTGCACGGTGGCATTCAGGAGAGGGTGGTTGCTGCTGTTAAGCACCCTTAGATTTTTTTTTTTTAAACAGGGTCTTGCTATGTATTCCAGGCTGGTCTGGAACTTGCAGTGATCCTCCTGTTTCAGCCTCCTGAGTGCCGGGTTGACAGGCGTGCACCACCATGCCCAGCTAAATCACTTAAATTTTGCTGTTTCAACCTACATTTAAAACAGCAGTTGAAACAGGTGTGGTGGAACACAACTGTCATCCCATCACTAAGGAGGCTGAGACAGGAGGAGTGCCATAACTTCAAGACCAGCCTGCACTACACAGCGAGACCCTGTCTCAAAGACAAAACAATACAAAAAAACAGCAGGGCTGGGCTGGGGCGTAGCTCAGTGGTAGACCACTTGCCTAGCATGTTGGAGGCGCTGGGTTCCGTACCTAGGACCACAAAAATAATAAAGTCAAATGAAATGGCCATCTTCATGTGTTTTGATGAGAGTAGACACAGAACAGATTCAGTGCAAATCCGGCTTTGTGAGGACCCAGGAATCATCTAGACAGTGTGCGGCGGACGCGTGTGCCCATCCTGGAGAGAAGGACGGGCAGGAAGGAAGTGCTGGTACACGGGTTCCCGGGCAGGCACGGGGCAGGTGTGTGCGCGGTTTGTTGACAATTCCCAAAGCAGCTATGCCAGAGGGGCAGAGCCCGGTCTGTGCCCACGAGCTGAGGACATGCCGGAGGAGCCAGGGTCCCGGGCACAGCGTGTGATGGGCAGCACTGCCCCGCCTGCAGCCCGGCCCCAGAGCGGTGGACCCCAGAGCGGTTCTCGGGGCACACTGGGTGCGGGGTGTGCAGGGTGACTGTGGGTCTGCAGATGTGGACAAGGCGTGGACGTGCTGCCTGCCCCTTTGCCAGAGAGACCGTGTGTCCTCGCGGGTCAGAATGGGCAGGAGGTGGTGGACAGTGTTGCTGGTCACCTCTTGCCCTTCCCTTCAGATGGAAGCCCATCACATGGGTTTCTTTAAACTTCTAAGGAATGGCGTCAAACCCGAGGCCTTTCTCCCCGGCCCTCTCCCTGCGGCCAGCACCCAGTGCCCACTGAGTTGCGTTAGCCAAGGCCATTTCTGTTGCTCTTGGCGGAGTGCGCTCCAGCGTGGTGAGGCAGACTGGGGCGCGGCGCGGGCAGGCCGGCCTCAGGCGCAGCGGGACATGGGCAGCCAGGCACGTCTGGCCCCTCCCCGCTCCCTGCTTTCCTCCTCAGGCTCCCCGGCCCAGGGCGTCCGCCAGCAGCCCCCAGTGTCCCCTGCGGATCAGACCAGAGCTGCTGTCTTGCACCCGCAGAGCTGGTGGGGCAGAGATCACGAGCCCAGGGGAGGGCGCTGGTGCTGGGTGACAGGCGCGGGTTCCTCTAGGGTCTCAGCTGCCCCGGGTGGCCCTGGGGTGCCCTGCGTCCCTGGGCACCCTCACAGCTGGGCACTCTGTCACCCTCAGGGGTTCCCCCCGCCCGCGGCTCCTGGCCTGTCCCTCGCTGTGCAGTGACCTCAGTCCTGCCCTGCACTGCTGCCCCTGGAGGACCCTGAGCAGGTGCTGCCCCTCCCTAAGCCTCAGTTTCCTCCTTGGCAAACAGCTTCTAGTGCCCACCGCTGCTAAGCATGCGTCTACTTTGAAGGTGCTGAGCTGAGTGCTGGTCAAAGCTGTAGCTGTGGTCTTTCTTGCCTTTCTTCCTATTTCTACTGCCTGTGGGCAGGCATATCAGTTAGGATCCTACGAAGGACAGCAAGCCCCCTCCCCAAGTGGCTTAAACACAGCTGATGTTACCTCCCTTAGGGTCCAGGCTGGGGTGATGCTACCAAACACAGGGATCCAGGCTCTGTCTTGCTTATTTATCTATAAGCCTAGTTCCTTTTCCAAGGCTGCCTTCAGGCCCCAGAAGGCTGCTGCGGCTCCAGCTATCATGTCCTGTTCTGGCCAGGAGGAAGAAGGAATAAGGAGCACAGGTCCAGGTTCTTTTTCTTCTCAGAAGATGCACATCCCAGTCCTGCCCCACTCGCTGCTGGGCCTGAATTCATCCTAGCTGCCAGGGAACTGGGGGTGCAGGTTACCCAGGTGGCCATGGTGCCCGTCAAGGCATCCTGTGCCCTGGGGAGGGTGAGCTCTGGAGGGCAGGCCTGTGGGCAGCCCGAGCCTGCAGCTCTGTTCCCCGGGCCAAGGCACCCGGCGGCCTTCGCCGCTGTCAGCAGCCGGGGAGGGCAGAGAGCTGGCCCTGCATCCAGCTTGGGCGGGGGCCAAATTCCAGGCCTCGTGGGGCCGACTGGCAGCCGCTCTGTCTGCGCAACCTGGGGGACCCTGAGAAACGGAGGAGCGGCAGGGTCCCAGAGCAGCCGGCGCGGCGCAGGGTGACCGTGGGGGCGGGGGCGGGGGTGGGCGGGGGAGCCAGGCGCAGAGGGCAGCCTCATCCCTCCCGCCCCTGCAGCTCTCCCGCATCCTCCTCGTCCTCAGAGAGAAGCACAGCGAGCGCGGGCCTCGCCAGCCTGGGCTGGGGTGACCGGGACGCGTCCACCTGGGCTCATGGTCGGCGGCGACGGAGCACATGGGGCGGGGCTCTGGGGGGCTCTGTGCCTTTGTCTTGATTTTGCTGTGAGCCTAAAATCTAAGGAACAAAGTCAAGGGAAGGAAGGGAGGCTGGGAGGGAGGGAGGGAGAGAAGGAAAGGAGGGAGAGAGAGAGGAGAGCTGCGGACCATTTCCAGCTTGGACGAGCAGAGCGACTGGTGAGCTCAGCCCTGCCTCTTTGCAGGACCGGCAGGGGAGAAAAGCAGGCCCTTGGGAGCAGTGATCTTCCTCACGGGACCCGCGGTAAGAGCTCACGGAGACCCCAGGCAGCCTGCGTGTGCAGTGGCCGCGTGGGGTTGGGGTTTAATCGGGAGCGTGGAGCGGGCGCACAGTGCCACGGTGGCGACGTCACGGTCTTTCTCTGCTTTGAGGCCGCCCTGTGCTGGCTGCGTTCAGGCGTCCACAGGGCAGGTGCCCCTGGCTGTTCTGCAGCTGCCGCCTTGCTCTTTGAGGACATCCAGGACCGCGCAGTGCCCTGGAGCCACTGCAGCCAGGGCCCCAGAGCAGCGCTGTGCTGCCCTGTGGAGCGGCCGGGAGGACAGAGACCTTCCGATCTGCACAGCCCAGGCCAGCGCCCACATGGGCCGCCTGTGCTCTGAAGCATTCGGAAGGAGACCAGCGCAGTGGAAATATGGAATTTCATTTGAATAAACGCAACTTGCTAATGTAAAATAAGCCACAGTCTAGCAGCGCCCGCAGCGTTGGACAGCATGTGTCTAGGGCTGTATTGCCCAGTAGCTGCTTTCCGAGGGACCTCAGGGCCTTTTGAAAGTTTGCATGTGTGTGTGTGTGCATGAAGTGATCAAGCAGGTGTTACTGCATGTATGAAATCACCGGCAGAGGTTCTCCTGGGTCTGGCTAGGACTTAGGCTCTACCCACAGATTCCTGAGGCCCCGGGGGAGGGAGTAGTGACCACTGCAGATGACCAGGGTAGGCAGGACAAGCAGCAGGGGTCCCGGAGCACACCTGTGTTGTACATCTTCTTGTTTTATAAAAGTCGGTTATCACATGTGTAGCAGCATCGTGCACACCCGGGCCAGGCTGAGGCTTCAGGCTGGTGCTGGCTTTGCACCACGGTGCTGTGTGGACCTGGCAGGTGACGTTCCTCACCGTCGCTTGGTTTCCCCTGGGGAGTAAGTAAACAGAGCAGCTCTGTGCTGTCGGTTGGTCTAAGGAGCTTGCACCCAGTGACGGTTGGGGGCCTTGTGTGGCCTGCATCTGCAGCTGGCTGGTCTTGTGTGCCTGCTGGGGCTGTGGGTGTGGCAAGGGCGCAGGGCACTCACCAGGCAGCCTGGGGGCACCAGGTAAAGACTGGGAGGGCTCTTAACCCAGGACTCCTCTGAGCCCTTTCCATGCCAGTGTGCATGGGCACCCTGCAGGGAGAACCGCACACCGCCCAGGTTATTTCTGCTCCAGGAGCCTCAGGCGAAGGCAGTGCGTGCCTGTGGGTCACACTTTGGCAGTGCTGCTCTTGCAGGTCCTGTGGATGCGAGCGGACAGGAGGCAGCCCTGACCAGGTGGCCAGGTCCTCTTGTGCTCACTTTTCTTCTGGTTTTGTCCGGGGCTGGGAGACGCAGAGCCTTCCTGTCCACAGCCCACGGGACCAAGCCCTTGGTCTCCAGGTGCTGCAGCTGTGTGCAGCTGTCTGTGCGGGGCAGGGAGGGGTCACCACGGTCCAGGTATCAGGTAGGAGCAGTGGGTGCTAGGTCTGCAGCAGCCTCCTTTGTCAGCACATGTCATATGCGTGTCCTGAGATGCCACCCTGCACCACACACGGAGGTACAATTACTATTATTCAAAAATTATATTCAAAAAATGTAAAAATGTATTATTCAAAAAATGTAGAAATATTGAAGAGCGGGGAGATGTTAGCTACCCCAGTGGTGATCACCCACGGTATAGACATGTATGAACTGTGGCACATACTTCATAAACGTGTGAAACTAAAATGCTGAAAATCAATTCCCAGCAGCTTCCTGTGGAGGAAGGCGTCATCCCGTGGGGCCACGGTCTCTGCCGAGGCCAGGGGCTTTTCCAGGCTTCAAACAGCCCTGTTCCACTCTCATCCTGAGGAACTGGGCTGGGAAGGAGACCGACCAGGGGTCAGGACTTCACTGTCAGCTTGGGTCACAAGGTCTAGGCCACTTTCCCTCCACAGTCACTTTTGTCCCCAGACACCTTTACATAGAGGCTTTAGAAATGGCCTCCCAGACCCAGCAGGGTGAGACTCGCTGAGTGTGAAGGAGGCCACCGTGCAGAAGAGTTCTCTTCTGTGACCTTGGACCACATCTGTGATAAAAGACTGACTGCATGAGGTATCCAGTTCCTGTCAGGCTATGGCTGACAGAACATTCTAGAACACCAGTGCACAGGCTGGTCTGGGGACTATGGCTGACAAAGCATTCCAGAACATCAAGGGACACACTGGCTAAGGACCATGGTGTATGGAACATTCCAGAACACCAGGGATATGCTAGGCGTAGGACTATGGCTATTATGACATTCCAGAACACAAGAGACATGCTGGGCTGAGAACCATGTCTGACGGAATACTCTAGAACACCCAGGGCCGATGGGACATTCCAGAGCACCAGGGGCGCCCATGCTGGGCTCTCGGGGTGAGTGGCTCTCAGGAATGCTGGAAGAGCATGTGCATCATCTTCAGCACTTGTGCCTCTGCGCCTGCAGCAGATGCACACGTGTCCCCAAGCCCAGCTGGGTTCCGGGTGCTCGGAGCCAGCACAGCCTTGGCGACACCTAGAGAGCAGGGCTCAGCCCACCAGCCAGCTGGCCACTGCGTCCTGTGTCCTGTTCCCTGAGGGGATCGTTAATTTCACGAGCATGCAAGAGGCCGCTTTTATGAACTCCGAGGAGCCTGTGTTTTATGAGTCTAATAATAATAAAAACAGGGCTCTACCTCTGGTCACTCTTGAACACGGGCCTGATTTATCCCAGCATTGGGGCCTTCGGTCCCTGGCTGGGGTGGGGAGCCAGATCTTAGCTTATGGAACATTTAGAGGATAGGGAGAACACCAAGAACCCCCAGTTGTGCCCTAAAACCCATAAAGGGGTGAGCAGGCTGCCCAGGCAAGCCAGGGAGTGTTCCCTCGCCATGCTGAGCGAGCACGGGCTGCAAGTATCCGCCGTGTTGTGCAGCTGTGAGCCGTGATTGCCCTTGGTGAGGAGGCTTTCGGTCCGGGGGAGGTGCTCCTGCATCCCTGCGTCCCTGTCGCAGCCCCAGGCCCAGCGCCCCCACAAGAGGTGGACTGTGTTACCCCAGCTTTGCAGATGGGAAAATTGAGGGCTTCAGCTTTAGCTATCCAAACTTCCCAGGTCGGCCCTGGAGCCACCTGGAGGTGCTGGCCGACCGCGGGGACGTGCCCTGGCCTCCCTGTCAGGCCTTTCTACCATGTGGACAGGAAAAATGTGGCCCTCTCTGGGCTGCCGTGTGAACGGGAGTAGGGTAGAGGGGGGCGGGGTGCTGTTTAGGGCCTCTGGCCGGGGCTGTCCCACTCCAGCGAGGGGAGAGGACTGCTCTGGGGATGTGGGGTGCAGCCTCAGGGGTCGGGGGTCACTGTTCTGCAGACAGCCGGGGTCACCGTGCTCCTTAGGCTCTGTGCACACAAGTCTCCAGGCACAGGGGTGAAAGAGGTGCTCCGTTCCACCGACACCCGGCAGGGAGGAGGACATCGTTCAGAAGTGACGTGGAGGACGCTTCTCAGCACGCACACTTCCGTCCAGTGTGGGGCCTGCAGCGGAGCCTCGGTCAGGAAGAGAGTCACTGGCCAGGAAGTGGGAAAGTTGGGGAGGGGCGCAGCGGGTGGACATCCGGCAAGGTCTATCGGAGGAAGAGAATCTTCTTAGTATTACTCTCGGCAGAGTTTATGCATTTAAAAAAACACTCTTTCATTTTGAAAGAAATTGTAAGTATGCAGTAAAAGTTGCAATATATGTACAGAGAGCTCCCCAGAACATGTGCGTTACTCAGATTTGCAAGCAAACATTTTGCCATGTGTACTTTCTCACTCTCCCCCTCTCCTCACCTCTCTCTCTAAGTTTTTGAACATTTGAGGGTCAGTTGTGGACTCACTGCCATTTTACTCCTGAATATTTTAGTGTGAGTTTCCCGAGAAGGAGGTCATTCTTTCATAGAGCCTTAGTTCAGTTATTAAAAGTAGGAAATATAGCAAAATTTTTATTTAGCGTAGGAGTAGGCAAATTTTCTTTTATGCTAAGGGCCAGATTATAAATATTTTCAGCAGATGACCAGCATCTCAGCCTTTGTCATACATAAAGCAGCTGTAGGCAACACACAAATGAATGGGAATAGCTGTGTTCCAATAAAACTTTATTTACAAAATCAGTAGCAGCCAGGTAGGGCTGAGGGCCATAGTTTGCTGGTTGACTGTCGAACCTGTGGTCCGTACCTTTCTTTATCTTTTATGCTTGGCATTTGAAAGAGTACAGTTTTCTGGTAGAACATGTCATCTAGGTTTCCCAAGTTTCCTCATGGTTAAACTGAGGTTTTATATTCTGGCAGGAATATTCTGGCATGGGTGCTATGCCTACTGGTGCCTCACAGCAGGGTGATGCTTGGCCCCGTGACTGTTGCCGACCAGACCCTGTTTAAATGAGGAGGTCTGCAGACAGCGGGGTCATGGCTCACAAAGGGGAGGGGTGAAGGGACGGCTCCGCAGACTCCAGCCTAAGAGGTGAGCCCGCGAGAATGGTTGTTGGTGATGACGATGAGCTGTCTCGGTTAATCACCCATGAGCAGGCATCGCGAGGAGGGTTTAATACTGCGGCCCTCTAACAGCGCGAGGCTGGCCTTCATTCCATTCACACACAAGAGGAGGGGCGCAGTCAGGGACTGGACCCACGGAAAGCAGTTCTTCCACAGGTGGGGGAGTGCTGGGGGATGTTCAGGGGCACCGCACTCACTGTGCCTTTATTTCTGACACTATTAGGTTATAAGTGTAATGCAGCATTTCAGAGCTCACCATACTGCCGGAGCAGTGGGAGCCCTGGGCTTGTTCTCCTCCCACTGAACGGTCCCATTTCAGGGCGAGGGGACACTCGACGGCTGAGTCATGTCCACGCCACAGCCTCGCTTTGGTTGCAAACTCTGCTTCACAAATATCAGATACTGGGAATGGACGCGGGCTTTTCAGTGCTTTTGTGGCACTCTCTGCCTGGATGCTCTGCCTGGACTTCAATCCAGAAAGTGTAGAGGTTGAAGTGATCTCAAACGTACTTTTTTTTTGAGAGGGTCTCGCTATGTAGCCCATGCTGGCCTTGAACTCTCAGCAGTCATCCTGCCTCAGCCTCCCAAGTGCTGGGAATATGTGTGCACCACCACGCCTGGCCTTTAAACATACTTTCAAGGCCACTACCATTTACAGTCTCATGCAGCTGATCCTCCTCTGACACGGACAGAGTCAGTTCACCTGGCTTATTCACAAATGGGCCGCAGACCCATTCCTTCCTGGTCCAGGAGTCTTTTGTGGCTGCATAGTAATGATCAAACTCTTGACAGCCAAGACAGGAGATCGTGCACCAGCCTCTCTCAAAATCTTTGCTAATATTTGAAAGACGTCAAAAATCCCAATGTTTGCTTGTTGCCCCCATAACTCCAGTTTGGCGTTGAATGCCACCACTTTATCTGCCGACTTGAACACAGCTGTCGTTATCTCCCAAAGTGACGGGTTAAGCTCACTGAGCAGGTTGAACATGTCACACGAGCAACTCTGCGTCACTGAAATGCGCTGCCAGTGGTGTCTGTTCTTCTCAAAGCGACCTCTGGAGAGGCTCTCACAGCTGAACGCTGGCCAGTGATCCACCTTTAGACTGCCACCTCCCTTCTGTGTATAGGGAAAGATGTGTGTGCTCTGCATCCATCTCCTCAGAGCTGTGCGTACAGACGTGAGCTGAGAGCATGGACGTTCATGTGGGCGACATTTTTAATCACAGCCTGCAAAACGTTAAGTTCACGTGACAGCTTTTGGAAGGCCAGCCTTTCTCTGTGGACACCACAGTGCATGGACTCACACTCAGAAGCAGCTTCTTTGACCTGAGTGGTGAAACTAGAAAGGCCAGGCCCAGCGGGTTCATATGCAGTCTGTGTGTACGCTGACACAGAGTGGCAGATTCAGTTTTCCTGACTTGTACTCACTGAGAGCCTTGAGCAGCTCTGCAGCTGCGGTGTTGGTTTGCAACAAGAGTGCATGTAACATATGCCATGCACATCCTCCTGATACCTGTACTGAACAAAAACAAGCAAGGTTTCCTTGTTGTCAGCATCAGTAGACCTGCCGGACTGGATTTTGTGCCCTACTGACTCATTAATCCTCCCTAACAACTGTGCCTCAGTGTCCTCTGCCCTTTCACCAGTTCGTCTACTTGTGGTGCAGCGTGCCACCTTCTTGTGCTCAGCCTCTCTTAAAAGTTAATTACCAGTGTCCTAGCAGCAGGCAGGACCAACTCTGCACCTGTGGGAAAGGGCTTCCTAGCTTTAGCAATGTGGTTAGTCTCTAACAGCGATTCTGTCCACGCAGACGTATTTGGTGTAGCTGTGGCCTCTGTGATTGCTTCTGTTCTTCATGTTTTGTTTTTTTTTTCTTTTGAAAGACTCCAGTGTTTGGTCTCCACATGGCAGAGCAGTTTTAAGCTTTGCGTCTTCATTGGACAGCCATTCACCACATTTTAGAAAGCGGACTTGAAGAATGTCAATCACCTGTTATGATGAACATGTAACTGAAGCAGGGCCGGATTCTGATGTATGCTGGCCAACAGGTGCAGCCGTACAACTGAGGTCCGTCACCTTAACTGTCATCACTCTAAACCTGCTGTGAGCTGCAGCTTGGTTGTCACTTTCCACTCACCCCATCGGGTTTTGATCCGAGCCTGTGTGCAGTTGATTTCTTATGGTCTCTGTGCAGTCAGACCTCACTGCTACATTTATCAGAGCTGCTCCCCAGGGCTAGCGCCCCCATCTCAGCTCCCCTCAAGTCATCAGGCGCCAGATTCTCGCAAGGAGCCCCGACCTGGATCCCTTGCATGCACAGTTCATGGTCCCGTGAGAGTGTAATGCCCCACCCATCTGACAGGAGGCGAAGCTCAGGTGTCAGTGTGACCCATGGAGGTGACTGTAAGCCCAGAGGAAGCCTCCCTCGCTGGCCTGCAGCCCACCTCCTCCTGTGTGACCTGAATCCTAACAGGAAGCCCTGATGAAGAGAATGAGAAATTTCACCACTTGAACTCTTCTCTCCTTTCTGCATCTTCTGCCTTTGCCATAACAGCTTTGCTGTTCTTCCCACAACAGAGCAGGTATTGTGGGGGAAGGAAATGTCCTCTCCTCACCCAGCGGTAGGCCCTTAGCTGAAGCCCCCACATCAAAGACAGATGAGCAAGAGAAAAGCAGACAAGTATATTTAATATGTCTTACATGACAGATGAAACGTCATCAGGAACAGGAGTCTCCCAATTAAATTTGTGTGTTTTATTCTATTTAGAACAGAAGAGCTGATAGTTGGAGAAGTATAACAGGACAAAGCAGGTGTGGCCTGCTGGTAATAACACAGGCTGCACTTGGCCAGGTCTCCTGGTTCAGATTCTTCTCTGTGATGCTGTGTCCTCAGAGATATTCTTCACTCCAGGAGGGGACACAGACAGCTTTCTAGTGAGCATCTTCTGACCTTTCCCAGGGGATGGTCAGGAAATCCTGGCTTGGTTTGATGACTTCTTCAAGAGAGAAGGGTGGAGAAGAGGTAAAAGAGGTGGAGTTTTTCCTGCTTCTGGAGTTTTTTTTCAAATGCCAAGGTGCTGCTTTTAGGGGTGGCACGTGTTGAACCCCACCAACGTATTCTTTCCTTTTTTCAGTACTGGGATCAAACCCAAGACCTCATGCCTGCTGGACAGGCTCTCTACCCCTGAGCTACACCCTGGCCATGTAGGTTTTCTCTTTCTCCTTTGATATGGCATTTGGCTATGCAACTTCTGACCTACAGAATGAGAGGCACAAGTGACCAAGTTCCCGTTTGCAGCTTGGGTCTAGGATCTTTGCAGGGTTCTAGCTGCTCTCTTGCAGTCACCAAGAGAAGAAAGTATGTGGGTGTCCTGCTGGCCCCAGGAAGGGGACAGGATGCAGTTAGGGCAGTAAGAGCACCCAAACCCAGCCTCGGTGGGCCCACCCACCATGGGCTTGCAAACTTGCGATAAATAAGGAAAGGTTTATTTTAAGTCACTGAGATTTGGAACGATTTGTTATGCAGCAATAGCTAACTGATACAAGGGGTTTAATAATCTTTCCAATAGCCACACAACCACTGCATTCTACAGCTGGGTTTGGGAGAAAAAGTAACATTCCAGCAACTTCCATTTTAATCATTGTGCTCTTGTTATGTGTTATTGTTTAAGCTCACAGCATGCTAGGTAGCATATAGTTGTCATTCCTGGTGACTGTTTTATTTATGAAGTCTATGTGTCCTTAGAGAACAGGGGTGCTTGCAGCGTTGGGCAGTGGTCACAGATCTCATAGAGAATCTGACAGTGGTCCTGAGCTCACTTCCTTTCTCCTCCCTACAGAGAAGTCAAGCAAATAAACCTACAAAATTTTACATGCAATTTTGAGTGGGTCATGGATACCCCAAAGTTTTCTCAGAAATCACCCCAGAATGTGTCAACCCCAGGTAAAGAATCCTGGTTTTAGACCAGAGTCCACTGTGGAAGGGCTATAAACCTCATGGTTGTAATCAAGATTTTTTATGAGGAAAAAAAAAAAAAACTGCTGATCAGACTCACTCACCAGAGTGTTACCTTCCACTGATGGAGCGTTTCCTTTATTGGATGCCAAACTATTTTGTGTGTTTTACACCTTGCCACCCCCAAGGCCCTTTGCCAGACTCTAAAACCCCAAAACACCTCTGCAGCAGTCTAGAAATAAACAAGCTTTGTCGGAATTGCCCTCCTGCCCCACAGCCTTTCCACGGCCACAGCCGCTGCTGCCACTTGCTCTGCTCCCATTGCTGGGTTGAATGAGCCCGAGGCACACTGCATTCCCAGCTTGCCAGCCTCGCCCTTCCTTCCCAGGGGGCTGGGCGCCAGCTTCCCACCCAGGCCAGGGGCCCGTGTGTGCAGTGTGGGTGGTTCCTGAGCACATGGCCTGTGCCAGGCGGTCTGCAGCTCGAGGGACAGCACTCGCAGATACTGCTGCAGTGCTCTGTGGGCGTGGAGAGAAGCACCCCCCACAGCCTCAGAGCCCGTGAACAGCCCAGGGAGGTGGGCTGTGTTGTTGTCCCTGTTGGAAGTTCGGGAAGCTGGGCTAAGTAAGGCCTGAGTGAGTCCTAAGGGACAGCACCAGGCTGTGAACCCAGAGTCGCAGCCCGATTATTCCCCACTGGTCACCTCCGTTGTTCTTTGGGTCACCATCCATACTCACTGGAGCCAGACTCTGAGTCTTACAACGCTCTCAGAGCTCTAGTTACTGCATAAACGACAGCTCTCACCAGTCAAGGGCTGCCAGGCCCCACAGAGGACTTCTGTTTTGGTTTTTATGCTCCCAGTTTGTTCTTGGTACTGGGACTGGTAGCATGGGCTGGTCCTGAAGAGATGTCCTGGTTAGCAGCTGGCCCTCTCACCCTGGATCCGCTCTTTATGAGCACGGCAGGACTGGTAGGTGCCTTTGGAAGCCACTGACTAACAGTTGTCTGCTCCTCACATGCTGCCCTTGCCAGAAAAGGCACCGTGGGGAGGGCCATGTGGGCGGGGCCTGCAAGCTGGTGATCTGACCGGCAAGGGGAGAGAGCTGTGAGTGAACACAAACTCAGCAGAGGCCGTTCCAGGACGTCAGTGGGTGAGCACACAGTTATGCAATGAGGCATTGTGTCCACCATTTTGGTGTCATCTGCCTTTTAAGCAGGTGGCTTTGGGCTACAGCCCAAGGAAGAGGCCTGGCTTCTCAGACAATAGGTGACTGTCCTCCAGGTAAACCACACATGGGGAGCTGATAAGGAAATACATCACCCCTGTATGAGAGGAGAGGAGAAGCTGGTAACAAGGAGGTCACCGAGAAAGGTCAGATTTCCTAAGGTTTTGTTCTGGTGTCGTTTAATCGCTCTCTGCTCAGATAAGAATGGCTATTATCTAACTATTTAAGAAGTAGAAAGTGAGGTGGAAAGACCAGGAGTCAGATGACACAAAGAAAACTGTGATTTGTTCACTGGGAAAGACTGAAAGTGTTCCCACGCTGAGGACTGAGGACCTGTGGTTTGAAAGTGGCCAGAGGAGGCAAAGAAGAAGCCACCAGGTAGGCCATGGGAGACTAAGGAACCCCAGGGGCTCCAAACCCTTCATCACTGGGTCATTGCCGTCGAGTCAGGGAGCTTGGCCAGTCACCTCAACAGTGTGGGCTGGGTCTTAAAAACCAGCACAATGAACTTAAGAGTGATGAGATTTTCAGGTGGGAGTATGCACCAGCTTGGGTTACAGGTGAGTCAAGAGGTTTCCGTCGACTTGCTGTCACTCTAAAATCCTTGACTTTGCCAGTTACTTTGGGTGGGGGTGGAGCTCCAGAGAAAAAGTGGACGCAGGCTTTGAGTGCAGAGATAGCCCTAGTCTTCTCATCCTCTGGCTTTTAGAGGACCCTACTTGTCACACATAAGGTGGATTGTCAACTTGATTGGCTTGAGAGCCATGCAGGGCCTTAGTAAAGCACACTCCTGTGCCCTCTGGGTGAGTACAGGAGGTGCAGCCTTGGGATCTATGCCTGGTCCCTGGCTCCTTCTGCTCAGGCACTGTTCCCCTCTTTTGTTTCCCAGTCTAAGCAGCTTTGCTCTTCCTTATGACTCTGCCATACTATTTCTGCCTCGGAGCCAGCTGACCACAGACTCCATCCCTGAAACCACAAGCCAAATGAACTTCCGCTCTAAATTCTGGGTGTCAGGTATTTTGTCCTAGTGATGGGAAAGCCGACTGCTGCACTACTCTTGGAGGGGTGACAATGTTTCTTCAGAAGAAATAGAGATCAAGGTAGGGTAGAGTGGAATTTGCTGTACCTTTCTGCTCTGTCTCCACAGAGCAATAGCACTTTCTGATCGAGGCAAAGAGTGGTTTTTTTTAAAATCCTGCTATTTTTATGCTCAAAATTTAAAAATTTGCCTAAGTTCTGAGAAAAATGCTTCACTCTGTTCTTTTTTTTTTTTTAATTGCTCAATCTGTTCTTAAGGTTCAGAATTTCCATTCTTTTCCCACCAGGCTTAGTTTGAATGCTAAGAATAGCAGGCAGGTTTCTTATAGCAACATTAGGAACAGCAGAACTAATTTCTTGACTCTCAAGAGGATCATGGGCAGCAACATGCAAACAAATGCTAACCTGATCATCGATTTACTGGAAAATTTCAGCCCAAGGCACCTCTTGGTGGTTGTCTTTGGCCTCCTAAGTCTTTCAGGCCCACTGAAGAATTAGTGAGCTAATTCCCTCATCCCACTGTCCTTGTGTGTATAGATGGGATTTATCACACAGTATTACAACCAATTACAAACTTTTCGACAAGACAGACTATGTTTTCTTTCATTTATATGTGCTTGGAAAGCAGGAGGTATTCAGTAATTAATTGTTGGTTGACTTGGTTTACATTTTCATGCACCTGCCAGAATCAAAATCCTTTAAGAAGGAGCATATAAAACCAAGTGTTCATAGAAACTTCTTTCCTTTTTGGGTCAAGCTTTCCCTCAATTTACTTCCTCTTGCTTCCCAGAAAGCCCTCTGTTTCCCTGGAGTCTGGGGAAACCTGTCAAAATGAGAGTCCTCTGCCGCCATGCTCAGAGGTAGAACATAGTCATTTCAAAATTACTTTACAAAACGAAACAAGTGCCTCGGACTGGACTGACAACTGTATCATTACCAGAGTGAAACGGCTCGGCTGAGCAGACACTGGGGGGCGCCATGCTTTCCTAACATCGGGTTCGTGGGTACTGAAGCCCCCGCTCTGCGGAGGTGACCTCCCATCTGGGTGTTTGCCAAGGACTTTTCCTGGAGGGTTATTATGTGGTAATGAGAACAAACTTCTGACCTTGGATTTAAGCTGGACTCTGGAGTCTTCTGTGCTTTTTTTTTTCTTTTGCTGAATTCATCACCACTGTGCCTTGTCCAGGCCTTGAGGTCAGCGTAGAAGGAAGTTGTGTCCATGTTCTAAGAACTGAGGCATCTCAGCCAGGGATTAGAAGCATGTGTCAGATTAAGGAAGTTGATCCTTTTAAGCATGAAAACTTTTCTATTATTTTAACAATCTTAGATGGAAATCTCTCAAGCGCATTACACGCTTACCCATCTTCCTCGAGCGCCTTTTCCCTGTTGATTTCTGAGGTGTCCCGAGCGGTCCAGAGCCCCTTTCTCGGGATTGGGAGCAGCCCAGCAACAGGCAGCTCCTCCCCAAGCTCCTGGGGGAGGGCCGGCCCGGCTCCTTCCTGTCCGGGCCTCCCCACCCGCTGCCTGTCCCCCACCTGCCCTGTGGTTCCCAACATGAAAATGTCACTTTCTGTTGACTTTGGAATAACACGTAGCTATTGAAACTTCAGAACAGTATGGGGCTAGATGAAGCGGGGAGATAGCAATTTGGAATGTATTCTTGTGGAAGTTTTAAAGGTTTAAAAACACACACTGCTCAATAGCCGCTCGGCTGCCTGCCCCGGGGCTGCAAGGTGGGGGGCGGCTCCTCCGAGGGGCTGTCGTGAGCGGCACCAGAGCAGCCGCAGTGCCCGGCACACGCAAGTGCCTGACGGCCGTCGGTCCTCCCCTGAGCTTCTTGCTGGTGAATCACCGACTCGTCACATCGGCCCACTGCTGCCCACGCGTGTGCGCAGCCTGTGACCGAGTGTAGCAATGGCGACGCCCTGAACACCTCACAGCCGCACGGACGAGCTGCTTCTCGCCTCCACTTACAGACAAAGAAACTAAGGCCCAGAGATGGCCAGTGGCCCATCCAGGGTCGCAGAGGCAGAGCTGGTGCTGGGGACCAGGACTCCAGCAGACGGAGTCTGAGGCACGGCCCGGGAGCTCAGGCGCTGTCTGCGTCTGTTCCCTCCTGGCAGCGGAGAGGGTGTAAGTGAGGCTGAGAGCCCGGCTGGGGCGGGGAGTCGCAGGTGCCCAGTTCGCCAGCCTCGAGCACAGGCCTTCTCCCTCTGTCAGCCCCCTACCCCACTTAGCTGTGGCTGCCGCGCCGCCCCTCCTCCCCAACCCGGACCTCGACCGTCTCCTGCCCTTGGACGCTCCGCGGTGATGCAGCTGCGCTCTTCCTGCCGAAGTCCCCGTGTCCCCTCCGGGTCGAGGTCCCTGTGTCCTCTCCTGAGCTCGCCGTGTGACCCTGCGCTGTCTCCTCTGTCCCTACCCCGTGCCGTCCTCCCTCGAGAGGCCTCCTCAGGTTGCAATTTCTCTTCCCTTCTTTGGGTCACGGCTTCATCACTTCATGGCCTAGAAGGTGAACAGAGCTTCACCCACGCTGTGCCCGCCCCCTTCCCCCCGTCTCCTCCGTGACGTAAGCGTGTACCACACGGCTTCCTGCTGCCTGTGACATCAAACCCGAGCTGGTGTCTGGGGCTCCTCTCCTCCTGGACTCCTTCCCGGAGCTTGGCCTTATGTTTTGCCACCCCCACTCCTGCAGGTATTGTTCAAGGTGACATTTTTCTACTCGAGTCACCACTTCCAGAGTGACCCCCCACCCTAGTGTTCCTCGTCCAAAGAAAAGAGTAGTTTCCCCAGATCCAAGGAAACCCATATTTTAAGTACGAGATGAATTTTGTGAGACTAGCAACCCATATTTTTGAGAACCACTTCCTGTTGGAGAGCAGCTCAGGGTGCTTCCCGTGTGCCTGCAGTCAGCTGCCTTGGGGACGGAGTGCGGGCAGCGGTTCTGGTCTGCCTGGCGGGTCAGCAGCTTTGCGAGTGTGGAGACCATGTGTCCTCATTTCCCTCGCACATGGAATCTGCTCGATAGATAGTTATTAATTAATGAGTTAGTGAGGCAGACAATCATATACATTAAGAGGGTCCCACAGGGACGATAGTAATTAGGCAAGACTTCATGAAAAATTAAGATCTGTAGTGGGCCTTGGAGGATGAGCATTCTGACTCATCTTATTTATTTTGACCAGGAGCAAAAATTGGATCTGCAGAGGATTTTACACCGCTTTGAGGGATGTATTAGTTACTTTTTTGAAACCGAGACACAGATCTAATACCCACAACTTAAGGGGCAGAGGATTATTTGGGCTCACGGTTGCGGTCCATAGTCAGCTGCTCCAGGAGACACAGCAGGAGGGCCTGGCGGAGGAGAGCCACTCACAGCATGGCGGGCAGGAAGCAGAGTGAAGGGAGGGGTCGGGGGCGGAGATGGACCCTCCAGGCCACGCTCCCAGTGCCCGCCTCTTCCAACCAGGCCCTGCCTCCTGCCGTAGGTTTAAGTATGACCTCACCAGTGGACCAGTCCAGTAGAGAGGACAGCATCCCCTGAGCCCCAGCCATCTCCCAGCAGCCCCACCTCAGCACATGAGGCTTTGGAGGACAGCTGGAGAGAAACCACAGCTCAGGTCAAGAGGTATTCCGGGTGACCCCAGGACCCCACCTTCCACACTGCTGATTTCCTGGGTGGAATCTCCAGCCTGAGTCTCTGGATCCAGCTGCCTTCCCAGCAGTGCCATGCTGAAGACACCACAAGCCCTCAGGACAGGATTCCTAAGTGATACTGCCCTCAAGGAAGCCTGGCCCTCCTCAGCCTGGCGGACAGGCTCCACCTCAGGGCCCTGGGACATGCTGTTCCTGCTGGTGCCTGCTGAGCTGGTTCTCCCTCAGCTTCATGTCTTCGCGTCCACAGGGGTGACCCTACGTCCTTGTTGGCTGGGGCTGGGGCCTGCATGTGGCTGTGAGTAGCTTTCTCTTGGGCTCTTCAGGGGTCCTCAGGTTGGACAACAAAGGCAGCTTCCCCTTCATCAAGGGTCTCTTCCCGTCGTCCACTTTAACTGCCCCCACCTGCTGAGGTTAGAGGTTGCCCTGCCGCATTTATTTTCTCCCACTGCCCACGCCGCCGTCCAAGCTGTCCCAGAACCTGCCCTGCGCTGGGTCCTCGCTTACCGTCCATCTCCCCTGCTGCAGTGTGTGCTCCCCAGAGGGACGGGCTCTGGACCATCTCGCCCTGGTGTCCCCGCCATCTCTCCAGGGGCGGCCATGGCTCAGAAGCCGCTGCAGTCACGGAGCTTTCCCCACCGGCCGGATGCCATGACCCTTGTTTACCAAAAGCACAGACACTGGCAGTCCTCCTCTTGGTCCAGTTGCTTATTCTGGGCCTATGAGATCGGTCAGCATTTCCCTGGGATCTGTCCGGGGTGCTACTGTGTCTGTAGATTTATGGGTCCCTTTTAGCCTGGGCATATGTCCTTCCCCACCCACCACTGCCCCACTCTTTTCCAGGGAATAATAAAACCGAAGCACCGTGCGCTAAATCTGCAGTCCATGGGTTCCCCTTGGACAGCCAACCTTCCACGCTACAACGTTCAGTGTGAAGATATCCCAACACAGCAGGACAGACGACCTGGCTAAACACCAGAAGTCCCTCACAGTCCAGCCCAGAGATGTCCTCTGGACGTGTGGCACATCCTGCAGCCCTGGGCTGGAAGCCCACACATGTCGCTCCAAGCTGTGTGACTCTGGAGAGCCCCTTTCCCTCTCTGCCCTCATTTCATGTGGAGGGGGAGGATGTGGACTCTGTTTCCTGGCCCCGTGCAGCACTAGGCTGTGATTCTCCTGCAGGGCCCAGATGCTTCTGGAAGCGGTATTGTGAGCGGACATGCGCCAGCCTCCCTTACGAAGGGCAGAGCATGGCCACATGGTCCACTGGGCCCTACTTCCCTTTGTCTTGCTTCCTGGGGGACCTCGCTCCTTTGGGCTGCTATGGCCACAAACACAGACTGGGCAGCTTAGCAGAAACAGGAGTGAATTTCTCCAGGTTCTAGAGCCAGGGCTTCTCCCTTCAAGGTGCCCCCTTTGCACTGAGCTCTTGCATGGCAGAGGGGCAGGCAGGTCTCTGGGGTCTGCCTTCTAAGGACACTAATCCCGCCCATGAGGGCTCCATCCTCATGACCCAGTGACCCTGAGGTCCTGCCTCCAAAGCCCAGCACACTGGGCACCAGGTTGTAAGGTGTGGCTGGGGCGCGCAGACACTTGGTCCACAGCGGAAGAGTCCGAGGGGTCAGAACCGGGTCTCCAGACTTCCTCACTTCCCGTCCCCACCTCCCACTTCCTGTCCGTCAGTGAGAATGGATGGAGTGCATCTACTGCAGAAGGAGACCAGCCTTCTGGACGCCGGCCATGGCCACAGCCATGGCCACAACATGCCTGGTGCTAAGGACCCTGCCACGTTTAGCTCTCCCCTACCTCCTGTGCGGTGGGAGGACAGCTACTCCATTAGTGCGTGAGGGGCTGGGTCTCTGGGGGTCAGGCCAACCAGTCAGGACTTGGCGGGGAAGCCTCCCTGCCCCCGGGCCAGTGTGGCCCTAGAGGATGTGGTGGGGAGCCCCAAGATGGCGACTCCCAACCGTGTCCATCACCATGGGCCAGTGAGAGGGGGGCCTTGGATCCACCATCCCTCCCGAGCAGCTGTGAACCCTGAGACGACTCCAGGCGGGTCGGAGGAGGGGAAGGAAGAGCGGCCTTTGGTCTTCCAGGTCACACTGACTGTTCCAGGCCCCGAGGAGGGAGGAGAGAGACCCCCAGCACCCCACCCCCGCCCTTCTCCCTCGCCCGCTGCTCCTTCCCGTTGGAGGCCTCCAGGGTGGATGGAAGAGGGAGCCAGAGCCGACGGCCTTGGCCCTGCCACTGCCCACAGAGGTCAGAGCTCTGATCCCAGCCCTGCCCCCGACAGGTGCCGGGAGGGACGCGCTCCTGTCCTCCCTCTTGTTTCCTCCGCCCCCCAGGCCTGGCTGCTGTGCTGGGAGGGAGGGCGCTGGGCCACGTCTGGTCTGCTCCCCACCCTGCAACCTCCTCGCCTGAGGTGCAAATGAGGCTTCTGGGACCCCGAAATAGCTACGTCCAGCTGCCCGCTCCACTTATAGCTCCTGAGGTCAGCACGGATGCCAGCAGTGTGTCTGAGGCCCTCATAAGGGACCTATTAGGGCCTGGCCACCATTCCTCGGACTGGCCCCACTTTCAGAGAGGTTAAAGAACCCCATTTCTTTTACCCAGAGCCAGGCCACTTTCTGTCCAACAATAACTAAGCTGGCAGGCATCAGGTCCTGAGCCCAGCAGCCAGAGGACGTCACTCTGGGTGGCAGCAGGACAAACAGCCCCGAGCTGGTGTGTGGGCTCTTAGCCCAGCAACCTGGCTTCCACGGTAGCTCACCACCAGGCCTTCCATACCCAGTGTCCTTTTCTGAGCAGTAGAAGCTGGTATGGGTGGCTGAGGCAGGAGGATCACTGTGAGTTTGAGGCCAGCCTGGGCTACAGAGTGAGTTCTAGGCAAGCCTGAACTGCCTAGGGAGACCCTGTCTCAAAAAGACCAAAAAAAAAGGAGTAGGAGAAGGTGAAGGAAAAGAAGAGGGAGAAGAAGAGGAAGAAGAAAGCCAGAAATGCTGGCATGTACTTACAATTGCAGATACTCAGGAGGCTGAGGCAGGAAGATTGTAAGTTCAAGGTTAGTCTTGGCAACCTTGGCAATTTTGACACCTCCTGTGTCAAAATAAGAAGTAGGAATGCTTGGGGGTGCGGCTCAGTGTGAAGGCCCTGGGTCCATCTCCAGGCCCACAGAGAGGAAGAACATGGAGAAGGAGAAGAGGAGGAGGAGGAGGGTGTGGGGGAGGGGAGGAGGGAAGCCCAGGAGGAAGGCGTGAAGGCTGAGGGAGACAGGAGAGGTGCAGCAGAAGGCAGACCCACGGTGAAACAAGGCCACTTTGTTTTCCCATGCCTGGGCCTGACCTGTTCTGTGCTTTCAGCTCTGCCCTTGGGAAGAGGATCGGAATCCCAGCCGACGCCTGGCCTTGCCTTTAGGGTGGGACTGGGTTTTTAAAATTATGGGGTGGGTGGTGGGGTGCAGGCTGGAGGTGGGCCTGCTCCTCGGTCACCATAGCAGTCTCTCATCTTCTCCTAGACCTGGGTGTCCCGGGGCCACTGGAGCTGCCTCGCCTTGTTCAAGACTTTTTCCCATCTGGAGTTTTCTTTCACCTTCGTGCCACACTCTCCCGTCTCCGTGCACCCCAGGGCAGTCCTGTACCCCTGACATTCTGCAGGAATAGTCTGTAGCTACCGAGCCCAGCACGAGGACAGGCTGAGGCAGGACACTCTCTAGGCCCCTAGAAGAGGGCCCCTCCTGCTGGCCCCACACACGGGGCTCTTCCAAGAAACCTGCTGGTGCTTACACCTGCCACTGAACCCTCTCTTCTCTTTCTCCCTAGCTCTTGGCATTGCTCACCGACAGATAAAAAACCATCACGTGCCCTGTAAGAAACGTTGTTATTTATTTTTCCTTCTGTTTTGGACACAGAGCATCTTAGTCACTTTCCTGTCACTGGGACAAAATACTTGATACCCGTACCTTAAAGAGGAGAGGTTTATTTAGGCTCATGTTTTCAGCTTATGGTCAGCTGGCTCAAAGGCAGAGAGGGCTGGCAGAGGAGAGCTGCTCCCATCATGGCGGACAGGAAACAGAAAGAAGGGAGGAAGCAGGAAGGGAGGTAAACACTTCTGGGTCATGCCCCAGTCACCTTCCTATGTGCACATGAGGCTTTGGGGGACATATAGCTCTGAGCCACAGCGCAGGGCCTTCACACTGTGGCTTGCCTCCCTAGCCCCTGGCTTATGTGTTAAATCCCAGCTGTCACGGGGTGTCCTAAGACTGGCTGGCTGAGAAGTGCACGATGTGGGTATCAGGTGAGGCCATTTCCGATGAGGTCTTCTGGCTTGCAAGAGGCCCCCGACCTGTGTAATCCAGGCCCTTCCCTGGGGTTGCACGTGGACAAGGGCGTCTGCCGTCCCCCTCCCACACAGCCACCAATCATACTGATTAGACCCAACGTGGCCCGAAGCTGCATCCCCAAATGTGCTCGCACACAGTGGGGCTTTTGCCTGGGCACTGAAGTTCACACTGTTTGGTCCATTAAAACATCTCTTTTCTCCCTCGGCTGTGGAAGGAACACACACTGAGCACATCCTCTACCACTACATCCCCAGCCCGGGAAAATATGTAGGGGTCCTGACAGTGTGGACTTCGGGGGTCCTGGGGAGGAGGCCAAAGCACCGAGGGAGGAGTTGCAGCCTGAAGTCTAAATGGTGGAGGCTCATTTACAAACCTTGTTTGTTGTTTGTTTATATTTTGGGATAAGGCCTCACTAAGTTTCCCAGACTGGGCTCAAACTTATGATCCTCCTGTCTCGGCCTCCCAGAGTGCTGGAGCACAGGTGTGCACCCCTGTGCCTGGCTCAGCGTTGCTCCGTTTACCTGGCTGAGTTAGAGCTCCAGCCCCCCTGCTTGTCGTTGCTTGTGGCTGAGTCTGTCCACAGCCTCACTCAGCCTCGAGGTCCTGTCTGTGCTGGTCCAGGTCCTGCCGCCATGTGAGAATGCGCAGAGACGCCGATCGGGCACACAGCCTCTGCAGCGAGGCCACCAGCCCCGGGTGCTGCTGCGGAGTCGACCCTGCACTGTAGGGCGGTGGCTCCCGCGCTGCTGACCACTGTTGGCCTTATTTTAACAGTGCTATTTGTCCGCAGAGAGCTACAGCAAAGCCCAAGGCGCGTCCACCCTGCAATGCGGCCTCCTGCGGATGCTGTAGGGGGCAGTGGCCAGGCCTTTCCTCCTAGGCTTGCGAGGCTCAGCCCAGAGAGCCAGAGGGGTCCGCGGAGGGCTGGACCTCAGGTCTGGACACTGCTTCTGTCCCTCGCTGCTGCTGTTACTGGCTTTGGCAAGCTCTTAAGTACACGTTCTTCCTAAGCTTCAGGGACCTCGAGCTCACATGCTGTGCAAGCAGGGCCGCGTTGGGGGAGCAGGGGGAAGAAGGGAAGAGCTGGTTAGAGGTTGTGGCTAAGAAGCAGAAGCTCTGAGAGGAGGGCAGAACTCAAAACAGCTCAGAGCAGCAGCTTCCCGGCACCGTGAGCGGGACCGCAGCGCTTCTCGTGTGCGGCTTGGTCTCGGGACACCTGCTGCTGTCCTGCCGGGCTTGGCTCCCACCCTGGACCCGAGTGTCCCTGCTGGGTGCAAGCTCCCTGGGCACCTCGTAGCTGTGCGGGCCAGGTGTGGGCAGAGCTCTAGGTGGCCCCATGCCCCGTGGCACAGACAGTGGTGACGCAGCATTCAGGCTGGTCTCCAGGGTGAAAGTGGAGTTTGGGGCTTCAGGAACAGATGCAAGTCCAGTGGACTTGGGGTCGGAGCCTCTGATGTCACATAGCATCACACTGGCCATTACCGGATTGTCATGGCAACCGTGGGAGTGAACAGAAGAGGACAGACACAGCCCTGGGAGAGGAATCGAAGACGTCCAGCGCTGGGCTGGGGTGGGGAGTCACCATGTGTACCTCAGGTCTGACATAGGCTAAGAGCTTGGAGCCCTCGCTGCCGAGACAGCAGACATCCGTGGTTGTTTTGTGCAAACCACTGTTTCTCCTCAATTTAACAAACAACTTCCAACTTGGGCCCAGTGCTGTGGTAATCATACACACCTTCCACTATGACCCTGCTGACAGTCGCAGCTCTTCGATGACTCTGAGTCTGAGTAACTACGCATTTGGCTTAAAAACTGTATCACCCACAAGCAGGGCTGTGGCCCTCGCCCGTCACTGCGGATACAGGGAGACTTGTGGTCCCTGCACGCGTGTCTTCAGTTGCTCCGTTGTGGGTCCTTGGGTCCTGAATGGATTCAGAAGCCCTGACCTCTCCTGGTCGTTTGGACTGTGGGGAAGAGCCGGAAGTCGCGCGGGCCGGATCCGGCCTACAAGGATGGGGATGCAGCGCCGTGCCCCAGCGCCTGCCGCTCCGTGGGATGGCGCGCAGTCCCAGCACTGGCTGTACTTCTCACCACACCCCACAAAGACACACAGGAACGAGCACTCCAGAGCCGCTTCAGGAAGTGGCGCGAGCCGTGGGATAGCAGCGTCTGGAGCGTGGGGGCGGATTCCGAGGGGACTCACTCGGTGTCGAGCACTGTCACACGGTTTCAAAACTGAAGCATTCGCCCCATATTCGGGCCCCACGTCTTCGGAGGAGGAAGCTGAGAGGAGCCCGCTCAGTTTTCCTGAGGTCGCACGGCGGCTGGTGGCCACAGCGGGACCTGAGCCCAGAGCTGTGGGCACGGCCTGTGCCCTCAGCACTCCCTGTCTCTGTGCTCGGAGCGCTGCACTTCCTGTCCCAGCAGAGCTGCCCCTGCATCTGCAGACAGGATGCTTTGGCTCTCACTGACTTCCCCGCATTTGGGCTGCGGCTGCATCTCCTCCGCTCCTCCTGCGCTGTAATTTGGAAGAGGCGAGCTTGTTGCCCTCCTCACGCTCCCGGAGCTCCGGCTCCACACCGAGCCTCTCGCTCTGGAACCCTTTGCTGCCTGCAGCCCCACGACGTGCGGCATCGCCCGGTGGCTCGAGGAGAAGTGGACACAATCACGGGCTGCAAGACCCCTGACAGCCCCAGGTCCTTGCTCCTGGGGAGCGCGGCGCCCCCAGGACACCCCAACTGTAAATATGTCTGCTTCCAGGGACACCTGAGTGGAAACTTGCAAGCAGTTACTTTCCTTTCAAGGTCATTAAACACAGAACAGACGTATTTAAGGGGGCTGCAATGTCATTGATGCACGGAGGGGTGGGGACAGGGTGGGTTGTTTCCTCTAACAGGCAATGTTGACATCATCACCCTTCCTGAGAGGCCAAGCTGGGGGAGGTTGCATGGAACTTCTTAGCTGTCTTTCTGTCTTTCTTTCTTTCTGTCTTTCTCTTTCTTTCCTTCCTTCTTTTTTATTGGTTAAAACAGATAGTCCAGGCTGGCTTGAACTCACAGCAATCCTCCTGCCTCAGCCTCCTTAGTTCTGGGATTACCCTGGGCACCACCCCCCTGGCTCTTCTCTTGGCTTTCTTGTCCTGCAGATCCAAGCCTCCCTCTCTCTGGTGCGTGTCAAGGGCTTGGCGGGACAGTGCCTCACCCTGGGCTGGGACAGCTCCTCTGCTCCCTCCTGGGCGCCCACAGCTATGTGATCCTCACCAAGTCCCCTCCGGGTGGCAGGGGGTGGTGGAAAGGACTTGGGCAGTGGACCGGCTTCTACACGGGGCTCCATGAACACTACTTAGGTCTTGGTTGTTGCCCGCTTCCCCAGGGGCCACTGGGGCCCTGTCTGGCATCCTGTGACCCCTCGTAGTGCCCCGTGGATGTGTCAGGGCGGCAGCTGTGAGCAAGGCCTCGGGCTGACCAGGAGCCCCGTCTCTACACAACCCTCCGCCCGCTCCTTACTGTGTGGGGGGCAGGGCACTGTGTCAGGGCATACAGGGGGGCGCATATGTCACGAACTTTCAGACAGTGAAGATGGAGGGCCACGGGAATGAGGACTGGAGCACCCAAGGTTTGAAGGCCTTGTCTATTTCTGTGTGACTCCAGGCAGTTTGCTTGAATTCTCTGAGCCCTGCCAGGTGTGGTGGTGCATGCCTATCACTCCAACACTCAGGAGGCTGAGGCAGGAGGACTGTTGCGAGTTTGAGGCCAGCCTAGGCTACATACTGAGTTCAAGACAGGCCAGAACTATACAGTGAGACCCTTTGTCTCACAAAGGGAAAACAAAACCACCCTCTGGGCTTTGATTTCTTCATATATAAAATAGAGGGTGGCAGTGGTTAACAGTACTCATGTCGGAGGGCTGTGGCAGGGCCCACTGCACAGGGAGCCCTTCCTGTGACCCGTGACCACCCTCCCATGGGGGAGCCAACTGCCCTGGCCTGCACCAGGAGCTCTGAGCACTAAGGGGCAGGACCCCTGGAAGTGGATGAGGCTGATGCCACAGTCCTCTTGCTGCCAGCCTTGGACGGTGGAGGGGACCAGGGAGGCGCGGACGGAGCCCTGTGGGTCCAGCCACCCATGGGTCCCTGCAGAGCCTGGGCTGCTCTGTTTGTCCCGAGAAGGCTTGGGGCAGGAAGGAGCAAGTCCTCCCAGCACCTGGTCTTCTTGGGACCAACATTCATTTCACTTTTTCTTCATTTCTGCTTGCAGGCTCTGTCCCCCTGGGGAGTAGAGTCTATCACGCTGTGTTCTGCTAGGCCTGGGCTACACGCTTTCCCCGGAGAGAGGCACCCGGTCATCACACCTAAAGCAACCAGCTGAGAATATGAGTCACAGAGAGACCACAATCCCAGCACCCAGGAAGCTGAGACGGGAGGGCGGCAAGTTCAAGCCGCAGGGGTGTCACATGCACATGTGATCTAAGAGCAGACCCAGGGCATGCTGCTTTCATCAGTCAGGAAACACAATGGTGACCAGATGGCTCTCTGGTGGGTGCAGAAGGAAGCGTGTCTGGGCACCCAGAGGGACAGCTATGAGTGCCCAGGCCCTGAGGGGTGCTCCTAGGCCGGAGGCATCACCTGGTAACATCCACAGCCGAGTCCCGTGGACCTCTCAGAGCCCGCCCGCCTCGCCTTCCTGTCCGCCCTGTGCACTTCCTGCAGTCACTCTCTCGGAGGGGGAAGGCGTCAGCCTCGGGGGCCCCCTCTGCCTTGTCTGCTGGATTGCTCAAGGAAAGCAGGCACCCTGGGCATGAACGCACGTCTGCCCTCGGGGACAGAAGAACCTGAACGCACCATTGCGAGGGGGCATTGGTGGCTTGGCCTTGGTCTCTCCTCACTGAGAGGCCGGCGTGAAGGGGTGCTCCCCGTGCGAGCTGCTCCTGCTGAGCCGCACAGGTCCGAGCGACGAGCAGCAGAGCTTCGGGGTGCATCACCTTGGGTCTTCGCGGGTGGCGATGCCCCCATCGATGAGCCCTTTAAGGACCTAAGGAGAGAGCTCGCTGCACTGACTTTCGCTTGTCAAGCACTGGAAGGACGTTGGTACTGAGTGCTGTTGGGTAAAGTTCAGAATATTCTTGTCCACCTGAAAGGGTAGAGTCAGGCAGTGTGTGTAAGTCAGAGCCCTAAATCAATGCATCCAAGCGAGGGAAGGCTGCTCGTGGGCTCACATAAGAAAGACTCCAGAGCTACTCAGGGCGGCAGGGTCCAGGGTCTGTGTCTCCTTCTCCCATCCTGTGGCACTGTTTTCTTCCCTGCAAGGTAAACTTGCAGGCAAGGTCCCCCTTGCTCGTATGAACCCCGAGGAGCCCCATCTTTGCCTCTGGCGAGAAGGCTTGGTCTTTCCTGCTGGTCCCAGCACAAGCCCAGGCTCTACCTGTGCTGCCTGACTGGCCTCGCCTGGGTCGGTGAGGCTGGCTCGGGTTCCGTGGTGTTTGGTGGGTCCTGGTTGTGTGCTTTGCCTTAGAGACAGGAAGTCCTCTCGCCTCAATCCAAATTGGCTGTGAAAGACAGAGTCCACCGGGAGAGCAAGAGCCAGACACGGTAGCGCAGACCTGTCACCCGGCACTCAGGGAGGCCGTGCTGGGGGGATTGCAAGTCTGAGTAATTTAGCAACTTCGCTAGATTCTGTTGCAAAATTAAAAAAAAAAAAAAAAAAAGGAGTAAAAGGGCTGGGAATGTAGCTCGGAGCGGAGGTCCTGGGTTCGGTCTCCACGGGGCAGGGCTGAGCTGGAGAGGGCAGATGAACGGCAGCCAGAGGAGAAGCTATGCCCGGCACGCAGTATGGCTCATCCTGGGAAAGGGGTCCCACCAGGTTTTACTGCCGGGACCGAAGAACGTGCAGACAGGAACCTGCAGCCGTTAACACAGGTACACGGCTGAGGTCACTTCTAGAAACCAAGTCCGTTCCTCCATGTGGCAAATATTTATTTCAGCCCTGCCATGAATCAGCTCGGCATTTCCCGAGCGGGGCTGCTTGAGGTGTGGGGCCCCGTGACATCCCATCCAATCTCCTGCTCAACCTTCAGAGGCGCTAATGAATCGCACCGGCCATCTCCACTGACATCCCGGCTGTCCCGAGGCCGCCTGTGTTTATTTACAATCGCAACGGCTCATTGCCGCTCTGGCTGGCTGGATTGTAATTTGCTCAACCACTTAAGCTTCACTATAAGAAAATGCTACAAAGCACAGCTTCTCCGCTAGCCCGTACTTGGCTGTTATTTGTACTGAGGATGGTCTAGATGGAGCATTCAGCTCCAGTGTGGCAGAAATGTGAAACAGACCTGGGAAAGAAAATAGGTAACACTGCTACTAGAGCTCTGCAGTGGAGGGAGCAGCCTTTGAAGCTGTTTGCATAATCTCATTTCCCACCCCAGGGTCTCTGCTGCTCTGCAGAGTTGTCGCTTGCACTTCCACTTGGACAATACTCACATGTAGTGTTGCCTGAATATCTTTAAAAAGTTGGTGAGCAATGACTTCTGGGAGCATGAGAGCGTGGGACAGACACTGTGACCAGCAGACGTGTTCAAATCAGCCGTTCAGCCGAGACTGATGGGGCCGTGTGCCAGCTGTGCTTCAAGAGGGCTCTGCAGCCAGCTCTGGGGTAGCGGAGATGCCGTAGGGGACAAAGCACTCCAGACACAGAGACCTTGGCCACGCTTGCGACCCGTGTGTCCTACTTGGCCACTTTGTGCCTGGGCTTCGTTTTGTTGTCTTGTCGTCCAGGAGGCTGAGTCAAGAAGGCAAAGCAGAGGCAGTGGCGGGAGGAGGTGAGGAGTGTGAGATATCGATTCTCAGGCCTGAGTTCCGGTTCTCACGGCCACTCAGCAGCTGGGTAACCGGATGAGTGTCTCCCTCTAACCTTGGGGTTTTTACTCCTACAGTGGAGCCTCCAGGAAGTACTTGGCGATTTGTTGAGACAAACCCAGGACAGTGTGTCACAGGAGCGTGTTGCTAAGAAGTGAGTGGAAAGACCTAACCCAGCATGGCCGGAAGTAAGGGGATCCTTAGGTAGGGGAGATTTTGCCCAAGAGGTGAACGCTGGGAAGAGAGCAGTTGTGGCAGACTGCAGAGGGTTTTCAAGGCAGGCATCCGGGGTGAAAACAATCTTGGCAGGAAGGGGCGGGAAGAAAGGTTGCTGGAGAGTGGCTAATAATAAAATGGCACAAGAACTAGGGGGATGAATACTGGGATCGACTAGTGCTGTCTGCTGGGGCAGAGACTATGCGGAGAAGCACGGACATCACATAGTTTTGATTCCTGGCATTCCCCTTTCAATTACCGCTCACACTCTCGAGAATCTCCTAGCTTTGTCCTGTAGTCCAGGCAAATCAGATGCTCACTGCTGTTTCATGACTATATTTCCTTTTTTTGTTGTTTGTTTTTTTTCTGGTACCGGGAATTGAACTCACAACCTTGTGCTTGCCAGGCAGGCGCTGTGCCGCTGAGCTAAATCCCCAGCCCCTCATGACTATGTTTCTGATTTTAGAAACTAAAGTTTCTCCCCCTCCTCTGCTTTTCCCTGTACTTCCTCTTCCTCCTCTTCTTCTCGTCTCTTCCTTCTTTCATCTTGTGAGGTGTTCCCACGTCTGTGTTCCCCGCTCTGTGTCCCCCAGGTAGGGTCCAGGGCCTCTTCATTCTGTCCAGATGATCCTACTCTGTGACAGCTACTGCGGAGCAAGCTCCCCGAGGCACTGTCTGTGTGTTCTGTCTCTGTCCAGCGGCCCCATGGACCATGCGATACTGGGAAGGTCCTGCACCTGCATTGCCCAACCAGACGCCACCAGCCACAGCAGCTGCTGGGGACCGGACACGGGGCTGATGTAGTCCAGGAAGTGAATTTCTCATGTTTCACCTCTGTGCCCTGAGACTGAAATGGCCACGCTGGGCAAGTGGCCACTGTTGTCCCTGGACAGAGCAGACCAGTGCTTAGGGGAGCTCGTGTTTGGTATTACAGAGCTCACTCTTGAGGAAGAGTTGGAGCTGCGCTGCTCCATTCATATGATGGTGAAAGTTCTGTTAGTGCCTTTTATGTTGAGGGACTCGGCTCTCTGATATCTGTGAACATTTTCTGCTCATCTCATTCATCGGCCAAAAGAATGAGTTTATTAATTCAGTTGTATTGTGGCTGTTCTCCTCAAAATCAGATTCTGACCTAGATTTGCATTTACGGCACCACCAGCCAGAGGCCCACAAGTGACTTAACCTCTCTAGTACTCAATTCTTTATTTGTGAACTCGTCAAGGTTCTCTAGAGGATCCCACCGACAGAAAACGTGTGTATGATTATACAAGGGGATTTATTAGGGAGCCGAGAGGGTCAGAGGCAGGGAGTCCACTTGGCCGTCTGCACACTGGGAAGCCCAAGCATGCAGGAGCTGCTCAGCCCACAATGGGAGCCGCAGAATGAGAGGGACAAGGATGCAGTGCCAGTCCAAGGTCGGAGTCTTGCACGCTCCCTGGAGAGCCGCTGGGCGAGTTTACCTCAGAGCGGAGGAAACCAGAGACCAGTGTCCAAAGTGATGGCAAAGGGGTTGGGGATTTAGCTCAGCGACACAGCTCCTGCCTGGCAAGTGCAAGGTCATGAGCTGGATTCCCGGTACCGGAAAAAAAAAACAAAAAAGCCACAAAGTGATGGCAAAGATGGGAGCCCTTCGGAACCTGGACACTTCCTCTTTCCCTTTTATCCTGTGCAGGATGCAAGCCTATTGGCTGATGCCACCCACTTCCAGGGTGGGTCTTCATGTTAGTTTGTTGGCCTACATGTCAATCATCCACAGACGTGAACAGAACTGTGCTCGCTAATCCGCTAGGCTCACTTAACCCATTCAAGTCCACACAACCCGATAATGGTCACAGTTTTCAACATGAGAATATTAATAGTATCCAGGCCAAGGCCATTTGTCATGATTAAACAAGATAACGTATGCAGCCAGCATATTTCGTCTGTTGTTTGCCACACAGTAAGCATTCCGGAAACATTACTTATTATTTTATTCATGTAAGCCACTTTTAGTCAGCACCTGCTATATGTCAGGTACTGTGCTGAGGGATGAAGACAGAAAGTGTTCAAGACAATGCAAATCAAAAGAGGAATACAAGAAAGTGACAAAGGGGGAGGACACTAGTGTTACCGATTGATGAATGCCAGCACCTCGCTTTTTACCTCCACCCCGATCACATTCAAGTATGTTCTTTACACGGGGTAAACTCATCCCTGATATTTTAACCTGGA
This sequence comes from Chinchilla lanigera, assembly GCF_000276665.1. Classification (NCBI taxonomy): domain Eukaryota; kingdom Metazoa; phylum Chordata; class Mammalia; order Rodentia; family Chinchillidae; genus Chinchilla; species Chinchilla lanigera. The sequence goes on from NW_004955476.1 coordinate 10,161,177, forward strand.
GGCTGAGAATCTGCTCTGCCTGGCCCTTGAAATGCTCTTGTTAATTAATGCTCAGCCAGATCAACACTATTTTTCATCATTTAGTAATGAACTTGTGCAGCGTTAAGCTTTTATGAGGTGAAACCCAGCTCAAAAGGAAAGATTTTTTCTGCTCTTCAGAGGATTGAGATTTTGGCTTTGATATATCATTTATGCACCGCTTCCATTATTGATGGGTTACAGCTTTTACACATGACATTGGCCTCTTCAAACAAAGATAAAACTACATTGTCCCAACCTGTTTCTTGTCGGTACCCTTTTCAGAGTACAAGGAATCTCTGGGTTCTGCAGACTTCACTTTGAAGCTTCCTTTCTTTGAGAACAAATGCAGGAAGGCCGCCACCCAACCCATGCCTCCTTGCTGGGTGGCGACGCTGCGTGCGTGTGTCTCATTCCCCTCCTGCAGTCTCATGTAATGAACGGGTCAGCCATTCCTGAAATGTGGTTAGATGTGGGTGCTCAGTGTCCAGTCCCTGTGGGTCTGCAGCGGGGACGATGGTGAGGGCGGGCACCTCTGGATAAGAGGCTTTCAGCTGCCACTCATGGGCTGCTGGGTGGACCCGCGTGCCCCTGTAATGGAACACGGTCATTGTCTGGTGGAGGCGAGGGGGGGCTACGTGCCCGGCGGGTCCATTACTCTGCTCAGAACCACCTCTGCAGTGGAGGACTTTGACCCCATCACTGTGGAAACCTAGAGACTCACAGAATGTCGCCCCTGGAAGGGATCTGGGCGATCATCTCACCCAACCCGTGTTTTCAGATGAGGGCATTTCCATGTGTAATAACACACCAGCATTTATTAATCATTCCCTGCTTAGAAGTCACGGCTGGCTGCCCGTGCCCTGAAGGGGAATCCGTTAAACACCAAGCCTTCCAAGGTCTGCATTCTGCCTTTCTGTCTCCGTCTCCCTCTCCCTCTCATCTCAGTCCTTCTCATCTCTCTCTCTCTCATCAGCTATCCCTATCATCTCTATCTCTGTCTCTACCACCTGTCTCTACCTACATCTCTATCATTTCCATCTTTCTATCAGCTTTCTATCCTCTCTGTCTCTATCATCTTTATCTCTGTCATCTCTACCTCTGTCATCTCTATCTTAATCACTAGTTCTATCTGTATCATCTCCTCTACCTCTGTCCCTATCGTCTCTACCTTTATTATCTCTCTCACCTCTATCATTTCCATGTCTATCATTTTATCTCCTTCACCTCTACCTCTGTCATCTCTACCTCTACTCTGTCTCCCTCTGCTACACCTCATGGGGAGCTCCAGCCAGCTTGAGCCTTTGGCCCTGTAACTGTGGTTCCAGCTTTAGGTGTCTGCATAGACGCCAGCACCAAGGATTTCCCCCAAGTCCCCCAGCCTGAGCTGGTGCCATCTCGAGCCTCGTGTCCTGCTCTGCCCCTGCAGGGTTGCCTCGGCATCGTGTTGTCTGTTTGCTGGCCTGTCTCCTGTGCGGCCAGGATCCTTGGGGGCCCGCCCAGCATCTCGCTGCCCTAGAGCTCTGCAAGCTGCCCTGCGTGTGCAGGGCCATTACCAACGTGCTGGCTTCATGAGACTGCTCATGGGGTGCCAGGCTCTGCACAGGACCCAAACTGAGAGGCACAGCCCTGCCCAGAAGAAAGCAGGTGGCCCATGAAGTCCACTCACAGCCTTTCCCAGAGGAGGTGTTTGCTCAGTTTACCCAATTTGAAGGTGTTGCATTCTGAGGCATTTTGAGAAAAGTTTAGCAATAACTTTGGAATTCCCAGTATTTCAGACTGCTTAAAAATAACCACCCCATCCAAGTGACAGGCAGGCAGGGGCAACGGAAGACCTGTGGATGGTTGGGTTTGGAGAGGCACTGGTATTGCCAGCCCACCCCCTCCTGACAGAGGCGGCCACGGCTCACCAGAGGGCAGCGAGGGGCTCCAGGTCTTGAAGCAAGTTACTGGCCACTTGGGTCCTGCAGCACTGCTGATCCGTGCTCCTCCAATGAAGGTCCAGGGCCTTCAGCCAGTCTGTCCCAACCCGCTCCTCTTTGGGCCCATATGGAGGTGCAGAAGTGGACACTGGCTTCCCCAAGCCGCCCAGCACCCCTTCCAGAGCCAACAGAACCTCACTCGCATTGTTCACGGGGCAGGGGTACACCCTGACAGTGCAAGGACTCAGACACCCCGCCCTGCAGCAGGAAGGGGTCCAGAAATGAGTCTGTGTGGGGAGTCAGCCCCCGAGCTGTCATCATGACCTCCCTGGAGCCCATATTCTGGGCTCAAATACAAACAAGGACCTTTCCAGCCCAAGAGTGAATCGATTAAATTTTCAAGCATCCAAGATGTTTAAAAAAAAAAGTTTGTTTGAAAAGGAAAAGCTGCCCGGCATGTTCACATAGCAGCTCACGACTGTTACTCCTTGCTCATGAGAGATGGTTCCAGGAGCACTGCGTGTATTTTTAAAAATTTTTATTTATTTATTTTTTTCTCATCAGCAGTAATGTGAATAGCTTTACAAAAATAGTAGCACTCAACTTGCTGAGCACATGCTCATTTACAGCTAGTTTTGAAGAGTGCGCCGCTATGTATTTTAAGCGACTCCCATTACATGGGAATGATACTCCTTTAAGAACATAGAGGGACTGGGGATTTAGCTCAGTGGCACAGCACCTGCCTGGCGAGCATGAGGTCCTGAGCTTGATTCCTGGTACCCAAAAACCAAAACAAAACACCCCCAGAACATACAGTATCTGGAAAATTAATGAACAAGAAGAACTTTTTACATACTGGAATTCTAGCAACCTCTGCTGAATAAAACTCTGATTTTGTTTTATATCTGGTCTTTTGCTGTTTACATAATTATTACTGTTCATATCAGAAAAGTGTCTAAGGTGATCAGAAGCACCCATGCAATCCTGAGGTCTGACACCCCATCAGCCTGGAAGTACTGCTCTTGCCTGTTTTCTCTTTTTTTTTTCTGGTACCGGGAATTGAACTCATGACCTTGCGCTTGCTAGGCAGGCGCTGTGCCACTGAGCTAAATCCCCAGCCTGCTTTCTCTGGAGCCACGACAGAGGCCCACAGCTTGTGTATTTTTATAAACACAACCGAGTGAAGGTGGGGCCTCCTCCGCGAAGAGCTGTGTGGATGCTGATGAAGGAGCAAAGCTAGGCACCCCCTGGGCCGGGGATATAGCTCAGCAGCACAAGCGCCTGCCTGGCAAGTGCATGGTGCTGAGTTTGATTCCCGGTACCAAAAAAAAAAACAAAAAGAAAAACTCGGTGCCCCAGAAGCAGGAGGCAAGCCAGCGAGATCAGACCGATCTCCAGGACCAGCCAGCGCTCTGGGCGGCTGCAGGGGATGTGTTCACACGATCAGAGAGATGCCTGGCCTGTCCTTACCGGGCCCTCTGGTCTCTAGCAGGGTTGCCCTTTTCCTTCTCACTTTTTCTGGTGCTGTGGATGGTGTCCAGGGCTCCAATGTCTTAAGCACAATGTGCTCTACCCCCCCGAGCACCACCCCGGGCCCACCACCTGCCAACAGCCACTCTGCACTGGACGTTCTGTGCCGTCCTGTGGTGTGGCGTGGTTGTCTACCTTCCAGTCAGCACACAACGGCTGTGCATGCGGTGCGCCGGCCCCGGCTGTCCACTGGACACACATGGAAATGAGATCCAAGCTGGGCATGGTGGCACATGCCTGTAATCCCAGCACTTGGGAAGCTGAGGCAATCCTGTTGCGAGTTTGAGACCAGCCTGGGCTGTAAAGTGAGCGCAAGTCCAGCCTGAACTGCATAGCAAGACCTTGTCTCAAAAAGGAAAAAAAAAAAAGGAAATGAAGTCCAAGCCCAGTGTCCTGGTTGCTTTATGTGTCCTGGATGTTTTTACTATCATGAAAATTTTTTTTAACTAAAATACATTGGATGAAAATGCAATTTAAAGGGCAGGGATAAAATACAAATTTACCGTAGCGCTAATGAAACTGAACATTATCACCACTTTGGTTGAGTGTGCTTGTTCCTTTTTCTTTAGCGCTTACATGGCTCTGTATTTCTTATCTGAAATGCTTGGGACCGCAAGTGCTTCTGAGTCTGGGTTTGGGATATTCCATACACACCTGGTGGTGTCTTGGGGGTGGGGCCCACATCTAAGCACACGTTCATTCACCTTTCCCGTAAGACTCACTCATCTTTCACGTGTGCCTCCTCCCTGGAGCCTCATGGTGACTTCCTACAACATTTCCCACGTGACTGCTGTTCACGTCAACCCAGCCCCCGAGGCCAGGGGTCGAATATTCCTCGTGCAGTCAGCGCTCAAGGTGTTTTAGGTCCTGGATCACTTTGGGCTTCGGATTTCCACCCTGAGGATGTTCAACCTGTATTTGTATGTTTTTGCTTGGGCCGCTTTTATTGAGTGGTGTGATGAGTTATAGATTAGCTTGTGACTCAGGTTAGTGTTACATTTTAGTGATTTGTCCGTGTTGATTCATGCCGGTGCTGTGTTCCAGTCTGCCTTACCGCTGCCTGGCTCCCCTGGTGTAACTACGTCCCTATTTATTTATCTATTCATTGCTGATGGCACCTGGGTGGACGCTGGCGTGCGAGAGGGAGCACCCCATGGACAGCCGCGGGTGCAGGGCTTTTAGGGTAAATCTCCCGGTGATGTGTGTGAATTTATCAATGCACAAGTTCTGCTCGAAAATTTGAGTGTTTTCCAGAGAACCTAGGCAGGTTTTATTTCCATTCTTTTCCCAACTTCTCTGTCTGATACAGACCAACTTCAACATTTTTACCACTCTGATGGTGTCATGGTTGATACATTGTGTCAGCTTGAGAAGTTTAGAAGCTTAACTAAGGGACTCAGCAGGGGTCAGGTCCTCACTTTGTAAACCTCCTCATCCTGTGCAAGAGGAGGGCCTGAAGATGGTGTGAGTGCCACACCCACCCTGGGGAGGGAGCCTGCTTACAATATAAGCTAGGAAAGGAGGCTTGCTCCTCCCCACTTTTGCTCTTGCTGCTTTTGCTGTCTTCTGCCACCTTGAACTGTGGGCCCTGTGTCCTGCCATCCTGCCTCGGAGCCAACTGATTACAGACTGAAACCTCCACAGACTGTGAGCTAAATAAATCTTTCCTCCCTTAATTTGGGGCATCAGTATTTTGTCTCATCAAGGAGAGAAAAGTAACCAACACAGATGGGATTTTATGTGGATGTTACTTTGTATTTATTGCAAACACTTCCGGGCACCTTTACGTTTACTTATGGGTCACTTATACTTGCTCTCCTGTGAAGTGAGTGTCTCACCCTTTGAGCATTTTTCTTTTGGGTTATCTCAGCTCTTTCAGGGTTTCCTTTTGGGTACTGACTTGGAGCAGCTTTCTGAGAGCTCGTTCTGTGTAAGTTATGAGGTGTCCTAAGTATACGCCCACTTGGATGTTTATCTTTTTGTTATTTTCAGAGCACTTTCTTGATGAACAGAAGTTCTGATATTTTAAAACTTTTTATTTTAAAATAACACCAGCCTTAAGGAAAGGTTACAAAAATAGTACAAAGAGTTTCTCTTACCCCTGATTTTCTAAATGTGAACATTCTACTACATTTGTCCTATTGCTCCATTTATCCTTTTTATTTTTATTTTTTTGCTATTGTAAATGATGTCTTTAAGACTTGCATACTAATATGTTGGTGGTGTTCACAGCGGCAGTTGACTTTTATATTGTTTTTTAGGACAGTTTTCACAAACTGTCAAGTTCTAAAATTTCTACAGATTGCTTAACATGTTTTCTAAGTGAGCAGTAAAGTCACCTGCAAGGAAGGTGGGTTGTTCTGTTTGCATTTGTTTTTTACTGTGCTTCTTCCATGCCTGAGTGCCAAATTGATGATTCTCGTCCACTCATCATCTTGCAGGAGGTGGTTTTTTTGTTGTTGTTTTGTTTTTCTCTGGTACCAGGAATCGAACTCACAACCTTGTGCTTGCCAGGCAGGCGCTGTGCAGCTGAGCTAAATCCCCAGCCCCAGGAGGTGTTTTCAATATTCCACCACGAATGACATGTTGTGAAAGATGTTTGCAGAGACTGTTTCCTCCGAGGCTGTCCACTGCCGGCTGTGCTTATGCGTGGGTATTTAATGAATCAACTATTTCTAGAATTGCAGAAAACCCAAGCAGACAGCCAGGGACCTCCGCCCCCTACACCTCCCCTCCGCCCAGTTTTCTATTGCTAACTTCTTGCACTTTTAACTTTTTAACGTTTGTGTTTTCTAGGATGCAGAGCTGGAATCACACAGTGGGCAGTGTTTTTAACTTGGCTTCTTTCCCTCAAAGATCCCGCAGGGTCTTCCTGCAGGCTCCATTGCGCTTTCTTTCTGCTGGGAGCGGCTGAAGCTGGAAAGTAGTTACGTGTGCAGGATGAAGCAAGAACACGGGGGCTCCTTGAAGCACGTAAACAAGCCGTCGTAGCTTGTTAACTGATTGCTGGGCAGCGGGGCTGAAATTAACTTCTTGAAGGTATAAAATAAAGGCTGTACTATTCTTGGGCAGTTCCCCTTCTCCGCTCAGGAGAGAGAGGACCTTCACCTGACCCCAGCTTTTTGTCTCTTATCTATTTTTTCCTCATTTTTGCCCTCTCACCGCTGTTCCTTCCTGGGGTACAGCAAGAGCCCAACGGATCACTACATCTTTAATCACTGAGTAACATTCCGTGCATGAAAGTACTGCCATTTGTTCTCCTTTCCCCTGCTGAAGGGCATCCTGCCAGCTCCGCGTTCTGATCATTGTGAGGAAAGCTGCATGCCGTGTGCATCTGCAGGTGTCTGTCTCTTCATCTTTAAGTTTCAGGTGCCAGGTATTGTTCCCACCAACAAGAACGCAACTGAAGCAGATTTTGGTACCAGGAGTAGGGCCGCTGTGGGGAATATACTTGACCATGATTTATATACTCGACAGGACTTAGCGTTTGCCCTGCTGGGATTCAGTCTTGCGTTGGTCCAATTTAGAGCTGGCCTGTAGTGGGAGTTTGGGAAGGTTTGGAGAAGCCCAAGAATGCTATCAGCCAAGCTTGGTGGGAGATTCTCACTGGAGATCAGAATGCTGATAAAAGTGCACAAGCCAGGTTCAGGAGGTTTCAGTTGGGAACAAGGACTCTGTTGATAATTGAACTCTAGGCCATGTGTGTCATGCCCTGGCAGAAAAATTGTCTACATGTTCATGTCCTGAGACTTTGCAGGAGACTGAGCTAAAGGATAGCAAATGAATTAAGCTGGTAGAGGAAATTTCAAGCTAGCCCAGAGCTGAGGCTGTGGCATGGGTACTACTGGTAGCTTTTAGCTGGCTTTGTACTGAAAATCTGGAACAAAAGGCCCTTTTGAAAAGTGTTCAGTTTCCTCAGAAAGGAAAGGCTTGTAAAGTTGGGACCTGTAAAATTCTGGCTGAGGAAACCTTGGTTGCTGAAAAAATTAGTGTTAAAAAGAAGCCAATAGGAAAGATTCCTTGGGGAAATCACAGAAATCTGCAAGACCCCACCCTTCACAGGCTCAAGATCCAAAAGTATAAGACTTTCTTTGAGGAGAGACCTCCAGGAGGGCCAGCTAGGGAAGGGGCTTGCTGGGATTCTTTTCACAATGCTTAGCCATCAAAACACTGAGACTGCTACAACCATTATTCAAGGGGGCCTGGATACTGCTTGAGCTTGTGTAAGACTTTGGCATTGTCCATATGGTCCTGGTTTTTCAGGCACGTAGAATGCGAGCATTGTGGTGTCAAGGAAGCTTCCACCCAGATTTTAGGAGAAGGCCCAGGAGGCTAGACAGAGTGTACTTTAGAGGGCAGTGTGTGAAGGTATAGAATGAGGTTGAAAGTGCAACGGAGATGCCAGGAATTTGGCGAAGCCAGGAATGTGGATTGTCATCTGAGGAAAGCTGCAGATAGTGAGCAGAGCTACATCAAGAGAGAGACCATGAGTGCTGCAATCAGTAATGTCGCAGGGAATCGGTCACCCAACACAGTTGAAGTTCACTTCTTTGCCTCAGGTGCCAGACATGGAGCCATACAGTTTAATGTTTGCCCTCCTGGATTTTGGTCTTCCTTTGGTCCCATTCATGTCTATCCTCCTATTTCTCCCTTTTGGAATGGAAGTATTTATCCTGTGCCATTGGGTGTTGGCAATGTTTAACTTTCTTTTTGATTTGTACAGGGGATCACAGCTAAGCATTTGTTTTGAGCCTCAAAGGAGACTTTGGACTTGGACTTCTCAGCAACTTTGGAACTGTCAGTGCTTAGACAACTCTTGGAGGTGGACTAAATGCACTGTGCATAGAGACGGACATGGATTCTCTGCGGGCCAGCACGGCGTGTTGTGGTTTGGATCTGGAACGCCCCCCAAAAGCCTGGTGTGCTCGTAGGCAGGGCATGTGGAAGGTAACTGAAGCATGGTGGGGCTATCTGCAACCTGCTGTTGGGAGGTGGGGTCTGGATGGAGGAGGCAGTCACCAGGGGCGTGGCCTAGAAGGGTGCATCTCCCCCCAGCTCCTCTCTTCTCTCTCTGCTTCCTGTCCACTCCTAGCAGCTCTCCTCCACCCAGGCCCTTCCACCATGCCAGTTCTGTGTTTAAGCCTCCCAAACATGGATGGAAACTTCTGAAACTCAGTCTCCCAGTAAACCTGTCTTCCTTTAAGCTTCAGGTGTTCGGTACTGTGTCCCAGTGACAAAAAAGTGGCTAAGACAGCAGTCAGATGGAGGTACTCAGAAAAGCTTTGGTTTTACCAAATGGAACAAGAAGAGAGAGGCCTTCTAGTCCTTCATCCAGGGACCCATTTCTGAATTCAGCTGATTCTTTAGTGTATGTACAGCAGTTCTGAAGGTCCTTGGGTGTTCTGGGGCTGAGGCAGAGCCATCATATTCTCCTCCCCTTTCCTCTCCCTTGGCTGAGCCCACCACAGTAGAGGCAAAAATTCCAACTCAGCTTCCCAGGCTCTTCTGTGTCTGGGAGCAGACAGGGAACCCTGCTGTGGTTGGTGAGATGTGAGAGGCGGTCCTTGTTTTCTATCTGGAACTATTACTGTGACTATGAGAATATATATGTATATATTCTAAGGATGGCAGGGTGGGTGGATGGGTGAAGCCTGGGTTCTTGTGGCATCATCAGAGATAGGATGGTTTGTTCATGGCATTGTTTGTTGAGTATTTAAGTTGAGTGCTGCAAAGTTGAGTCTCTGAAAGCATTGAAGTTGTAGAGAAGAAAATCCAAACAGGGGTAAGTGCTGAGTCACAGTATTGTGGGCAGGGAAGGACAGGGAAAGGGCTGCAAGCCCAAGGTCAAAATCAGAGGGCCACAGCAGGGACACGGGCACTGGCAATGTCAATGAAGAACAAATTTGTTGTAGGCAATGAAGAGTTTTTCTGAAGAGACTATGGCAATATGGGAAGGCATATTATTTTACTGCCATGGGAATGTTTTGACTGGGGTGCCCAAACCTGGCTCAATGCTTAGGTTTAAATAAAAGGAAATTGCCTTTGTAAAAAAGAGAAATGAAGGCTGGGTCGAACCCATTCGTATGAGGGGCCGGGACGAGTGGCTGGTGTCGTGGGACAGTGGGTAAGGGAGTGTTTCTCTCTGAGGCCACCCATTTGCAGAAAGGGTCCTTAGGAGAGAGTTCCTTTGCTCCAGGGCTCAGGGACCTGGACATAGAAGAGAAGCATGACTCACATCGGGTCAAGTCAAGCTGGCAGCGTCCTGTTCAGATTGTTCCCTGGGGACAATGGTTCTGCCAGTCATTTGAGACAAAGCCCAAGAATGTGGGTGGGGTGTGCCTGGTCTTGCCCCAGGTTGACAAGGGCTGGTCTGTGAGTCTTCCCTCGGTTGCCTGGGGTAGGGTAGTTATTTATAGGGCCATTTTCCTGAGAAGGGTGGGTGGGTGCAGACTTCCTCTGTCCCTCTTTTCCAGGATCAACATCATCAAGGAAGAAGCCAAAAAAGGGGAAATTAGACCCAAGGCAGAGCGAGAGTGGCCCCTGACTCCATCTGCTGCACCCCGCAAACCAGGTCTGTGTTAGCGGACACAAGGGCACACAGATGCCTTAGATGTGACAGTGCAGAGAACACAGCGGTGAGGAGAGAGGGCCAACCCAAAATCTCCACACGCACTCCTGACCCCTGTGCTCTGCCCGCACACGCCCGTGCACACTCGGGTTCTGTTTTCTTTGGGAACCATCTGAGCTCTATGAACTCGCTGCCCTGGAGCTGACCCACAGGCTCTGGGTGCGTTCGCAAAACCAACAGCATTAAGCAGAAAAGGAGGTGTCCTAGGACTCAAGTCTTGGGTCTCAGGGTATTTAAGGGCATTAGGCCACGCAGAATCTGGAGTTTGTTGTCTTCCTCTAAAGAACATCTGCAGACTGTCACCCAGGTCCTTCTATTTTGGCATAGACGGGCATAAAGATTCTTAGCATGTGGGCAGAAAATCAGGTGCCTGGAGAGACGCCAGCTCTCACCCAGGTCACACATAGTCACGGCCAAGACTCAAAAAACTGTGCTTGCTCTTGCTCCGGTTTCTGCTTCACGGGTCCATTTCCAATCCCTGACTCATGGCCTTCATGCTGTTGGGTGGAGGCAGAGTCGGGCAGGAGGCGGGTCTAACAGGTACTCGCTGGGAGAGGTGGGTGATCCACACCGTTCCGTTTATACCTCCACTTGGTCCACACACCTGCAGTTAAAACACCAAGTCCCCTGCTTGGCTGTGATCACCTGAGGGTATTGTACTCATGGTCCCGACTTGAAGATGGCACCGCGTGTCCAAGAACATGGGCTTTCTGAAGGACACAAGACACGCTCAGAGCACCTCATTTCTCAAAGTTATCACCAGAGTCTGCATAAATAGTTCAGACTTTGGCATCTGACCTTTAAGGGTCAGTCTTCTCCCAGCGCTGGAGTCTCCCGTGGATTGTGTCACTGCCTTTGGAGCCCACACAGAGCTTGTTTCCTCTTCCTCTAACTCCAGCACCTCACGCAGCGTAGCAGAGACTGCTGTCCCTCAGTATGCATCCCCCTCTTCTCCCTTCTAGAGAACCTCACATTTTTGCAAGGATTTAACTGCTCAGATAAAAAAAAATAACCTGCACTGTTCCGCCTCCGTTGTAGACAGCAGGGCTACAAGACTCATTCTTGCAGGCGGTACACAAATGGAAACAATACATGCACTCTCTCAGGGTGCAGTTAAGAAGAAGCAGACCCTGCCCTTCCTCCACTTCCTCCTCCTATTTAGCGCAAGGATGTGAAGGCAGGAATTGAGCAGCCATTCTGGGATGTGAGACAGGGACAGCAACCCATGTTCTGAGCAGAGGAACAGAACAGAAGGAAGCCGGGCCGTTGCTGTTACTGATAAGTGACCTGTGCTCCCTTCCTAAATTTTAAGTAAGAGAGAAATTAATTTCAGTTTAAAGTGACGGGCTGGAGAGCAGCAGAGAAGCTCACCCATCTGTGCCTCCTGGTCGCAGGTCCTAGTCAGCTAAGACCCTGGAGGAAAGAGAGTGTCACTGGTGGCCGGCACTAGCCACGGCAAGGGGGGATGCAGAGGGCAGGGTCTGAGTCAGACAGACCCGGCTGGGCGGCGTGGGAAACCCTCAGCACTTCCATCACCTTCTTTGGTTGTGACCTGGGTGCACTGCCTCGTGCCTGACCGCGTGGAGACCCCAGGAAAGAGGAGCACATGGTGCACGGAAGGTGCGAGGCCTGGGTTTGAGCCTTGTCTGCCCCAGCTTGCTGGGCTGCCCTGGGCAAGTTGCTGCACATTTCTGAGGACTTTAGATTGTCCGCGGGGTCTCCTCCTCCTCAGGCCTCTGTGGTCCTGGCCGTGGTGATGTGAAGAGCAAACTCGGCATTGAGGCGACTGAGCCTGCGTCAGTGGTGCTCATGACAGCAGCTGGGGACCAGGGTGGCGCATTTGCTCCCCAGAAGTCCGCACGCCCCAGGAATCAGGGCGCCCACCCAGCCCTGCAGAATGCAGCCTCTCCCAGTGAAGAGAGAGAAAGGAAACGGTTGCCTTTCTTTGTGCTCATGCGTGTAAACAGAACCAGTTGCGCTGGAGACGAGAACACCCGGGCCTGCGTCCCAGGGTACTGGCCCAGGAGGAGGAGGAGGATTTAGAAGTTACCTGACTCCCGGGTCCCTTGTGCCCAGTCCAGCCTGAGCCACGCAGGTGGGTCCCTTGGGTGCGAAGGTGTTAATAACGCTCCCTGGGGGACCAACTTTCCCAGGGTTGTGCTGCTGTTGCCTCGCTGTGCGTTTTGTAATTTAATTAAAGCAGGAGGCTGGGATAATGGGCCAGAGGTGCCTGCAGCGCCAGCCCAGGGAAATGTGGGCCCCTGGGCCCTGGGGAAGGGGCCTGAGGAGGCACTGGAGACCTGGGCTCCGAGGTTAATTACTCCAGCGATTCCAAACGAGGCAGCTACCGGGTCCCGACTCGCCCGGCCTGGGGGACCTGGGCTTGGAGCAGGCTTGGTGTTGTGGACCCAGGGGCTCCCACTCGTCCTCCTGCCATCAAGAGTCTCCCCCAAAGTGAGTTTGCAGGAACACAGTCCCCAGGTTGGCCGCCAGCACCCCTCCCCGACCCGGGAGGAGCTTGTGGAAGTTGGGGAGCTCCACAGCCTCTGTGGCAGCACCCCTGGGGGTCAGCAGGTGGCCCCTCCTGTGCAGTTTGCTGGTCAGGGTCGCGTTTCCAGTCAGGGAGTGCACCCCACGGCCAAGGGGACTTGCCCGGCCCGGTCGGCCTGCCCCGCGGGCCCAGCCCCGGGCGCGTGTGTCCCGGCGGTGTGCAGCTGCTGTGAGTCCCACTGCTTTCTGTTTTTCACATTTTTTCCCGAGCCCACGTTTGCTGTCCGCAGTGACTGGCTCCTCGCGGGGAGCTGGTGCCCGCATCGCGCATCTCAGTTCCTTCCCCTCCTCCATCTCTCCTCCCCCTCCCCTTGCAAAAGCTCTGTCTCCTTCTTCCTGTCCGTGGCCTTTTACTTTGCTCCTTATTTATATTTTGGGTTTCTCGTGGAAGAGGAACCGCGTGGTGTTTAAGCCTGTGTGTCTGGTTTATCTCACCCAACGTTACGGTGTCGAGGGCACCCACCTCCTGCCCATGGCTCCACGCGTCCTTCCTCACGGCGCGGCGGGCTCCACGGTGTGTAAGGCCGCATTCTCTTCACCCACGCCTCTGTTGGTCCCAGTCCTTGTGTTACTGTGCGGTGACCCTCTAGCAAGCAACATGCAGTGACAGCTTGCCGCCTGCTGTCCCTTCTCTGAATGGAGTGGCTCCTCCCCAGAGGCCTCCTCCCTCCCTGGTTCCCGGCCTCGGGCTGGCCAGGGGCTGCTGTGTCCAGCTGCTGTGGAAAGGCCTCATTCCAGCTGGGCCTTGGAGCCTATGCCTCAGGCTCCTCCGCTCCTCGGCGCCACCGTGGAGCCTCCAGAGTCCGAAGGCCTTCTGTCCAAGGCCAGCCCCCCACCGGGGCAGGGGGCCCTCTCAGGAGGGGTCAGTGAGAGCCAGCAGATGCCTCAGCAGGAGAAGCAAGCTCACTCCCAGCTTCCTTGTGTCTCCCAGACTCAACACTGCGAGGGCATGGCGGGTGCCTGGGGAGACTGTGAGGCTATTTGGTGTCCCCGCGGCACCTCAGCTGCGCAGACACCTGCTGCTGCGTCCTTAGCACAGAGATGGGAAAGAAGGTGCTCTGAAAGTCGAAACTTATGCTAGAGTGTTAATGACTGACATCACCACCACACTTGTAGGAGGGGTCCCCAAATTGGAGCACTGTGAGTGTTTGGATGTGCTTGCCAAGGGAAGAGTTTTATCAAGAGAAGAGGAAGATTTGGAAGTGGGGAGCCTTCATGGGTGCTTTGCTTATGCCTAAGGCTGGCTCTGTTTCCGGACTAAAAGGAGAGAAAGGACAGATCCAGGGTGACCAGGCAGAGTTGAAGTGCTCTGGGGTCTGGGCCGGAGGCTGCAGCGCACAGCACTGACCCTGGAGGGACAGGGCCCTGTGCCCCGGGCCGCCTTCCTCCCTCCCTTTCTCCCTTCTTTCTCAGCCCACTGCAGACAGCAGCATTCCCAGCATCCCTGCACGCTGCCTGGCCCTGGACACTGGCCGGCCCTGGACACCGGCCGGCCCTGCTCCAGGGAAGGCACGCCTGGGGGTGAGGCATCGTCCACAGTGGGTGGCAGCGCGCCAGGGCTCCCAGAATGGGTGTTGCCGCCCTTGTGCATGGGGCTGGTGGCCCCTTCCGGGTGGCCGGGGCCTGGCTGTCTTCTTCCTTCGAGAGCCAAGAGGCCAGGTGAGGGTGGCCAGCGTGACTGTCCCTGGGGTCACTGCTCCCTCCTGGACAAACTTTTCTTGCCTGGTCTGAGGGGGACTGACAGCGGGCCTGGCTGATTTCCAGGAATCACCTGACAGCCCCTCCCACAGCCTGGAGGGCAGGACACAAAGATTTCCGGCCAGGGAGGCCAGACAGGCCCTGCAGAGGCCTCCCCTGCGCCCAAGAAAAGTAGGAAGTGACACAGCGCCACCTTCCGGCCGCCGGCTGCTGCAGGTCATGGGGGCGCAGGAGGCCACAGGGATTTCCAGGGGCAGCCGTCCCCACCGGCTCTGGGCAGCTGTGTGGGGCAAGCAGAGTGCCGAGGGTGGCCACAGAGCCAGTTTGCCAGGGTTGGAACCCGAGCTTAGTCAGAGGAGCTGTGCATCCCCAAGCAGGCGGCACAACCTCTCTGGTCTTCTCTCCTCTCCCGTAGAATAGAGGTCATGCGCTCAGAGCACCCTGCAGGAAATGAGGGGGTCAGAGGATCCTGGAGAGGTGCCCAGCGAGTATCAGCCGCTGTTCCACTGCTGCAGCACAGCCCGGAGGGCCCCGTGGGTCCAGGGATGGCGTTGGTTCTGTACGAGGAAGCCAGGAGGGCTTGTGTGCTTGGGTGACACGGGTGCTCAAAGCACAGCCTGAGGGCGCACCTGCCTCTGCGGGGTCCAGGCTCTCTCAGATGTCGGCGAGCTCCCTGCCTTTGTCCACACTGTGTCTGGGACGCTTGGGGCGGCAGCGGCCTCTCCTTCCACGACCCGAGCTGTGGGCAGGTGGGGCAGCTCCATCCTGTGCGCAGACCCTGGAGCCTCATCGGTCCCGACAGAGCCTTCTAGGGAGGGGAGGGGAGGATGAGGGCTGCCAAGGTCAGAGCTGGCTTCTCCAGGTCAGCCGTAGATCTCAGCCTCTGCGGTGGTCCCCCGGGTCTCTGCGGCACACGTCCTCCCCGGGGCCCGGCGGCAGGGCATGCGCGGGGCTGTTGCATCTGTTGTGCTGCAGTTCAGTGAGGCCTCACGTAGCGACAGACGCCTGCCCCCAGCACGTGGCGCAGCACAGGCCCGCAGTCCTGGGGCCGCAGAAACTTCTCTGCAGCTTAGTCCTCCAGCAGTGTCACTCTTAGACTGCAGCCGTCGGCATGCTCACAGCGTGGCTTTGGCCACGGGCACGGCCATGTGTCAGCCAGGTTCCGGGAGACGAGGCAGGAGCGGGTTGGGGAGCCCCAGGTCCCCCAGACTTGGCCTCTGGCTCTTCCAGAGGCAGGGACAGCAGAGAAACTCCAGATCAGGAGAGGCCAGGCTGTGTCTCCCGGGCTTGGGCCCTCCCGACTTGTCTTGTTAGCCAGTCCCTCTGCCTCAAACCTCCAGAGTCAAAGAAACAGCCCTGAGGGATGGGGAGGCACTGCAGGCGTCAGGCCTGGTAAACAGCTGCTGGCGGGGCAGCCAGATATCCCAGGCTGGGAATCGGCTCTCGGTACGAGCGTCGGATGCCATGGGCATCTGGCAACCCACAGAGCAGCCGTGTTTCCAGTTCACAGGGACGAATAAGTAACACAAGGCCACATCCAGCTTCCTGTGGAGCCGTGGACACCCTGCCTGTGTCCATCAGATTCACCGTCAGACAGAACGAGTCCCCTCGCACTGTTGACCTCGACCTCCTCATCTGGCAAAGGTACGAGCAAAGCTGGTGGGGCAATCCAGGGACAGCTGGGGTCGTATGTCCCACAAGCAGTCAGTGAACAAAAGTTTAAGAACACTGTCTCAGAGACTGCCCCCTTGAGAAAAGCCTGGCAACTCAAGTTGGTATTTTCCACTTTTGTCTTTGTAGGATTGTAAGACTGCCTCTTCCTGAGGGTGGCGGCAGAGGGGATGACACGACTCCACTACGGCGGGAGGCCCTGGCGCCTGCAGCTTAAGACGGAGAACTGCGTCCAACTGTCTGATCTCTGACAAAGGGGCCAACACACCCTGGAGAAAGGCAGCCTCTAGCACATGCTGCTGGGAACTGGCTATCCCCCCCGCAGAGGACAGAGCCTGGACTCATCCACCAGGCACCGAACCAAAATCAAAATGGATTGAAGAACTAAGTGTTAAAACAAAAACACCTAAGCACTGGAAGACAAGATAGGCAACACTCTGGAAGTCACCAGTGTAGGCACGGACTTTCTGAACAGAACCCTGGATGCACAGGAAATAGTTTCAACAATCAACAGATGGGATCATAGCAAATCAAATAGCCTCTGCACAGCAAAAGAAAACTTTCTGCACAATCAATAGAGTCAAAAAGAAAACCTGCATAATGGGAAAGTTTTGCTGGCTATTCCTCTGGTAGAGGAATATGTAATATCTAGAATAGATGAAAAATCTAAACAATCAGACCATCCCCAAAATAAGACTCAGTCAAAACATAGGTGAATGAAATGAACAGACATTTAATGAGGAAGTACAAATGGCCCAAAAATACATTAAAAAGTTAAA
This sequence comes from Chinchilla lanigera, assembly GCF_000276665.1. Classification (NCBI taxonomy): domain Eukaryota; kingdom Metazoa; phylum Chordata; class Mammalia; order Rodentia; family Chinchillidae; genus Chinchilla; species Chinchilla lanigera. The sequence goes on from NW_004955476.1 coordinate 10,177,973, forward strand.
CATTGCTGGCTACTAGAAAAAAGCAAATAAGCCAATTAAAACAACACGGAGCTTCCAGCTTACTCTAGAAAGAATGGCCATCATCAAGAAATCAAATAATGACAAATGCTGGTAGGGCTGAGGGGGAAAAGGAACAATCTTACATTGTTGGTGGAATGTAAAGTAGTACAAACACGGTGGAAATCAGTATTCCTCAAAATTTAAAAATAGAAATTCCATTTGACCTAGCTATTCCCCTTCTAAGTATCTTCCTAAAATAGTTAAAGACATCATATTACAGAGATACATACACACTCATGTCTATAGCACCACAATTCAGAATGGCCAGATCTTAGAAGCAGCCTGTATGTCCATCAACAAATGAATAGTTAAAGAAAATGTGATACATATAATCTTACTTTTTCTTGTTACTGGGACAAAATACCTGACACCTAAAGTTAGAGGAGGAAAGGTTTTTTTAGCTCACAGTTCATAGAGATTTTGGTTCGTAATCAGCTGGCCCCAAGGCAGGGTGGATTGCAGAGGAGAAACTGTTCATGGAGGGCAGAAGGCAGCAAAGTAATGAAGAAGCAAAACAGCAAGCAGCAGCTGACCAGCAACCCCAACAGTCCTCTCTCTGTCCCTTATATTCTGTCCAGGCTACCCTTAGGGTGGGTAGTTCTTATCCAGGGAGGGCCTTGTCAATATCCACTCCCAGAACTATGCCAAACCAATCAGTGGGCTAATTTAGTAATCACACGCCCTTGGTCCCAGCATCACACGCCATAGGTCCAGCCACCTCTGAAAGCCCCGTCTATGACTGCGTGAGGCTTGATGGGACTTCTAGATACAAATATGTACATATATCTATATATATAGGTATATATATATATATATATCTGCCATAAAGAAAGATACACTTGAGTCATGTGTAGGATAACTGATGCACCTTGAGACCATAATGTTAAGTGAAACAAATCACACACAAGCTTAGATATCACGTGGTTGCTCATATATGAGAAAACTAAGGCATAAATAAAGAGCAAAATAAAAGATGATAGGTAGTGGGAGATAGATGATCCTCAAAGGGGAAGGGGATCAAGAGATAGAGGAAGAGGGGGAGTGAAAGGATGAACAAAGGAACTGGGATGTGTTCTGTGGTTGTTCCAGCTCCACGGGAGGAATGTAAACGTTGTGTACTGTAAACATGTACTGAGAAAACAAAAAGAAGGGGATCAGGCAATGGGGGGGAGATGAGCAAAGGGGTTAAAATATATTCTGTACATGCGCCAACGTCCACAAGGATATAAACGTTACGTACCACACACATGCACTAAAACTAAAATAATAAAAAAGAATCAACGAAAAGAATTGTGTGCTAAACCGGTGTGGTGGTGCACACCAGTCCTCCCAACACCCTGGGAGGCTGAGGCAGGAGGATGGCAAATTCGAACCCAGCCTGAGTGACTTAGCAAGAACCCTGTCTCTAAGTCAAAAGTAATACAAAAGGGCTGGGGTGCAGTGTCATGTGAGGGCTTCAGACTCAGTGCCCAGTGCCTCAAAGTGAAGAAACGATAGAAAGAGCTATGTGCTAGGGTTAGGCTCCGCCACTGTGCGTGGGTGTGAGCACCCTTGGCCAGTGGCAGGCGGCTTCCCAGCACACTCGGGCCAGTGCAGCCAGTGCTGTGCAAATGAGAGGTTCAAGCCCCGAGTCTGGCTCCAGCCAGCGTCACTAGCCTCGGGGGATGAGGCAGGAATGTCAGCTCTTCTACCTTGCCCACTTGCTGAGGAGGTCGATGTGACTGCACAGGTAGAAGCCTGAGGCATGTGCTGACCGCGAAGTAAATCAGGCAAAAGAGAAAGTGACAACGGCTGTGCCTGTCTGGAGCCCCAGCTGGGAGCTGGCCCTTTCCGCTCCTTCTCAGGGAGGTGATTTAGAAAGTAACATTGCTGTGGGGACGATCTTGAATTTGTTTTAAAATGTCCCAAGTGCGTGCTCAGGGGATTCGGTGGTCTCTGTCACAGCTTACCCTCGAGGACTTGGTGACTGGTGCTGACCACTCCTCCAAGAACAGAGGTGCTGCGCGTCTCTGGTTGCATGCAGTTGGCACTGGTTTCCGGTGGGCACTGAAACAAACAGCCCCAAACACAGTGGCTTCAACCAGCCTGAATACATCAGCCTACAGTTCTGCTGGTCAAGCGGGCCAAGGTAGGGCTGGGCTGGGGTGGGCAGGGCTGTGCAGGGCTGTGCAGGGCTGTGCAGGGCTGTGCAGGGCTGGGCTGGGCTGGGCTGGGCAGGCTGGGCAGGCTGGGCAGGGCTGGGTTTCCTCTGGAGGCCCGGGGAGGGTCCTTCCCGCTCTGCGCCTCCCCTTGACCATGGCCACCTTCCATCTTCATGGCCAGTGATGGTGGCTGAGTCTCACGGTGCCACCCCTGGTTCTGCCTCCTCCTCCTTCCCACCCATTTCAAGTCCTTTGTTTCCACTTCCCGCACAGCAGCAAGTACGGTCTCTGGTAACAAGGTGTAGACATCTTTGAGGGGCGTTATTTCAGCTACCACTCGGGATAACCTCGACCTTGCCAAAAGCGTTCGGAGTTCATTCACGTGTGCTGTTGCTCTCCGAGCGATCCGTCATGAGTACTGTGAGTATCTGCCTGCGACGCTGGCCAGCTGGCCCAGTGCCGTGCACAGGTCTGAGAGGACACAGAGGGCAAGCTGGTGGGTGTGAAGAGGAGGCTGTGTTAACATGTAAGGAACAATTCTTTTGTTAATGTCATGGCAGCAGATGATAGTTGGTCTCTTTTACTTTTTAATGTAGGTGACAGATGTCAGGGTTGGTGATCAGCGTGTGAAGCCCTCAGGCTTTGGGGAGGGAGGGGCCTTTACCAGTCTTTGTAACTCCAAGAGCAGGAGCTGGTCTCACCCTCAGGAGCTGGGCTCAGCCTTCACGTCCCATGCAGCCTGTCTGACCCTGCCCGAATTTCCCACTCTGAGAGCGCAGAGCCCAAGGACTGGAGTGCGAGTGCCTCCTCACAAAGGGGACGTCACTCCTGGGTTTTCCCAGCCATGAATCGGTGTGACAGGAAATCCACCCCGACCTCTTCACAGGACAGGAAAGGAACTGAAGATGAGAGTGCTGCACAGGGTGAGGGGTGCTGTTTTCATAAAGGAAACCTGGACACTCAGTTCCTGGATCTTCCCATATTTTTTTCTGAGTGGGCTGGAGAGAGTGAGCAGCCCCAGGGGGTACAATTAAGCAGTTAGGGAATAGTGACTGCAAAATGCTGTGTTTCTCCCTAAAAACAAAAACCTCTACTTTTTAAAATTAGAGTAAAATACACACAGAATACACTCACCATCTCAACCCTCTTAACTGTACCCTTTATTTTTTCTTCTCATCAGTGCCTATTCATGTTATAAAATATTGGGTTTCAATGCACATTTATTTTGATCCTACCCATTCCATTACCTGCCCTTCCCCTCCTGCTCCCCATATCCCTCCTCCTGTCTGATGAAAGTCTGTCTTCTCCTTCCTTGTCATCTTCAGGTTCCACGTCTTAAGAGTTCTTATCTAGATGTCTCCCAAAACCATGGGGCTTTGGAAGGTGCCTGATCTGCGGCTCAGGGCTGACTCAGGGAGAGAACTTGGGTCTAGTGGGAGTACCTTGCCTGTGGGCATGGCCTGGCAGGGTGACCCGCCCTCACTGGCTCCCCCCACCTCTCTCTGCTTCCCGGCCACCATGCTGGGAACAGCTCTCCACCAGAGGCTTTCACTAGCCCTTCCTGCCTTGGAGCTGGCTATGGACTTACACTGTGAACCACAAAGCACTTCTCCTTCTTTAACTCTTGGGCCTTGGATATTTTATCCCAGAAATGAGGAAAATGTCAAAGACACCACAAATTAGGGAGAGCATGTGACATTTGTCTTTCTGAGTCTGGCTTATTTCTCTCAACATGCTGGTCTCCAGATCCGTCATTCTGTGTTAAGGATTCTCACGCTATGATGCAAACAATCCCAGGACCTTTTCCTCATAGAGAATGGAAACTCTACACCCATTAGATAGCACTTTCAACCATCCCTAGACCTGGGTGCCTGTTTCTCTGATGTCTGTAGGTGCTTCCGCTGAGTGGGGGCCTGGGCTTTGTCTTCTTGTGACCACTTGCTTCACTTAATGTTCTCAAGGTTCCCCAATGCCATAGGCGCATCAGGCCCTCCCCTTGGTAGCCCTGGATGCTTTCTAAGTGTGCAGGCTCCTCCCACCTGGGTTACCCACCCATCCACGTCCACCCTTCGGCTCTTATGGGTGACACTGCTGTGAAGTTAGGCACACAGTGCTCCTCGAGCCCCTGCTTCCAGTTCTCGTGAGTATCTACCCAGAAGGGGAGTTGCTGTGATGTATGAAAGTTCTAGTTTTAATTTTCTGAGGAGCCACCGTTCTTTTTCCACAGTGGCTGTGCATTTTCACCAGCAGCGCACAGAATTTGAAGTTCTTTACCTCCTTGCCCATACTTGTTTTTTTTAATAGTACCCATTCTACTAGGTGTGAGGTGGTCCAATTTTAGTTTTTCTAATCACAGAAGTAATATCTGCTCACAGCAAAAACACTGGAAAGAAGCAGAAAGGTGAAAAATGAAACAAAACCCATATACTTACCTCTTTTCCTCCTGTCTTTCAGAAGTAACCACAGTCACACTTCATGTGTCCACAAATTCCACACAAATGCACATTATATATCTTTTTAATTACACAAATCCATTTATTCCATATACGCCATTTCCTACTTTATAAATTCACTTATTTACAGATCTTAGAAATCTTTTCATGTGAGCCCCTATTGATCAACCTCATTCTTTTTCACAACCACATAAATCCATTGTATGAGCAATAATTTAAACAGCTTTCTGTGAGTAGGTGGTTGATTTCAGGAA
>NW_004955476.1:10188795-10210808 GCF_000276665.1 Chinchilla lanigera
AGCACTCCTCAGGAAATTTTTTAGTTAAAAAAAAGAAAGTGGCCAACAGTGAGAGACTGTAGCGGTGATCACAAGTGCTGATCTGGGGTTTGGCTGTTTAGGTTCAAGTTCCAGCTGTGCCACTTGATAGCTCTAGGATGTTGGGCAAATGATTTCCTTTCCCACACCTCAGTTTCCCCACATCTGAAATAGGATGGGAATAGCACTTATGTGGTTCTAAGGTCCTGCAGCATTAAATGAATGGCTATACGTGACATTTCTGGAACATAAGGTATGCTGAGTCCTTGCTGCAACTTGGCTCTCACCGGCATCTTTGGCCTCCTTCTTTTTCCGCCTGCCTGGGTGGTCCTGCAGGCAGGTTGCTAGAAGTCAAAGCACTGGGCCAGCATGTAATGTTTTCTTACATGTAGACTATTTGTTTGTTTGTTTGTTTGTTTTTCTGGTACCAGGAATCGAACTCATGACCTTGTCCTTGCCAGGCAGGTGCTGTGCCACTGAGCTAAACCCCCAGCACCCCATGTAGACTTTTTTTTAACAAACAGTCTTAGCAGAGATGCCAGAGTAGTTCGCACAGCAGTGGTGTGGCAGTAGGATGCGGCTAGAGCACCACTGATGCACGCAGATGTCCGTCGGGCCCCACCTGCACAGCCATGGACCTGCCACTTTGCCCTTGTTCACCGCCGTCTCTGCCTTCTCTTCCTTGCTTCCCTTTCTGCAGGCTGGGAGGGGCTGCCCAGCGGTGCCCTAGGGCCTCTTGTGGTCCTGGGTGAGGGGGTCTCAGTTCCCAGTCTGTTCACAGGACTCCGGAGCCCACACTGCACCCTGGAACTTGCTGTTCTCTGGAGCACTAAGCTGGGTCCCTGGAGACCCCGGGACGCACGGAGCCTGACGCGTCATTATGAAATTCTCCTGCATCTTGCAGGCCTGCCTGGTCGAGTGTGCACTGTAGAAGTGGATCTTCTTCATCAGGACTGACTTTATTTTTTGCCAGTACGTGTTTCATACTGATGGATTTTAAAAGCAGTGCATGCTCCCAAGAACCACGTCAAGGAATACAGAGGACTGGCTCAAGGTCAAATCAACATTTCTCATCTCTCATGTTTTCCTGTATCTCGGTCCCCAGAAATTAGCATCTTGCTCATGATCTCTAGACTTTTAAGGGCGCAGTGAAATGTAGTTGTATTATCTACATTCTCAAGCCCGTGTCTCTGCCCAACATCACACGGTTCTCTTTGGTACGTATGGATCTGCACTGTCTGAAATGGCTGTGTTAAGTCCTGGGGGTCATTTTATTAAAGACCAACTTCTCGGCCTTGGCTCGGTGAGGTCAGATGGGGCCGTCTGCTGGAGGACGGGTGTGCTGTGGCCCAGGAAGCACTTGCTCCGGAGCTGAAGCCGAGCTCCTGACTCCGTTGCTGTGTGTCTGTGGTGGATTCAGTGGTGGTCAACCTGTAACGCCCAGTTGACCTGAGTCAGTGTGGTTCTGGTGTGGGAGGCCCACCTGAGGATTGTTGCCACAGCATAAGAGGCAGAACTGGAGGGGAAGAAGGCGTGCTATTGATTTTCCTGGAGGAGCTTTTCACACTGGGTTTTCTGATGGGAACTTGGCTGTTCTCGTTGTCAGAGGAGCTAGGACCTCACTGTCCCTGAGGATGGCTGTGGTACTTTTTGGGGGCGCTCTGGTCCTTACTTTGAGCATCGATTCCTGGCTCCAGTGCAGAACTCTCAGCCTCCTGGCACAGATCCTTCATCCCGCTGGTACAGACTTTTTAGCTTCCACCACTGACCTTTGGGCCTTCTCAGAGCAGATCCTTGATACAGACTCACATGAGACATTGTTGGGGGCTCTCGGCCTCCAGCTGGACTTGTAGAGGACATGGGCTCTAGGTCTTCAGCTGGGCTCCTGGAAGACATCACCATGAGATACTCAGCTGTATCCTTTGGGTCTCTAGTGCATGGACAGATCTCCCACACTCTTTTGCATTTGATTCTTTGGGTGAACATCGTAAAATAATCCCATAAGTTATGTGTCCTGTATTAAACCTTTTCCCTTGCAAACCCTGACTACAACAGTGTCTTTGGGGGAGGAAATTTCTTTCTATGTCAGAATGGAAGAGGCTTGTGCAGGTGAAAGGACAAACCTCCATTAAACGTGCAGAAGTGTGATTCTCCTGAGAACCAGTAACTCGCGGGTACATTGGGAACTTGGACCAGGTGGCCCAGTGGTTGTCTGGTCCTCGTGTCGGTGACATCCTCTGGGGAAAGCTGCTTTCCCCAGCACTGGAGCTGCCTGCAGACCTCAGGAAGCACAGAGCCACGAGCTCGCTGCATGTTGAACAACTCATGGGAGGAAGCAGAACTTACCTGCCCTCTGCCTTGGTGCCCAGGGGAAGGTGCTGACCTGTCCGAGGTCCAGGCAAGCCCAAGAAGCAGGGCACAGGCCTAGCCAGGAACCTTCCAGCCCCTCTGCACAGCCTGCCCTCCTCCCCAGAACACAGCCTGGGCTCTACCGGGCTAGGGCCATGGGCAAAGAGGGTGAGGCGCACCAGGCATGTCACCAGGGCTCAAAGACGAGCACCTGCAGGGGAGTGGGTGAGGGCAGGGTGGGGTCCAGAGAGTGGAGTCTGGTTGCTCTACTTGTAGCTTTGGCCAGGTCCCTGCAGGCCTGGAGTTCTCCTCTGCAAACAAAGGATGGCCAAGAGCCGTCTCTAGGGACTTTCATCCGTAGTTGGATGCATATTTATTAAAAGCCTGCCCTCCCTACGTCCCGTTCTGCTCCTGGCAGTAGAGTCATTCTTAGAAAGTAGTGACTTCTTACACAGCGCTTACCTTGCGGGGCACTGTCCTAAGTTTTACACTTTCTTTAGCACTAGGGCAGCTCCATGGGGTGAGGGGGTATGGTCAGTGTCACTGCTGCCCAGGTGAGACCACCGAGCAGGAAGTTAAGGTCTGGTCCACGTGCACAGAGCAGAGGAGGCATGGAGGCAGGTTCAAAGCCAGCATGGCGACCGGGAGCTGCGCACCTGACCTCCAGGCCCTCATGACTCCATGCTGCGCGACCGCCGTGTGCCTGGCCTCTGTGAGCTCCTCATGCTCCTCCTTGGGCTGGTTCACTGATTCTGGGGATCAAGCCAGGGCCTCATGCATGTCAAACCCACACTCTACCACCGAGCTACGCCCCAGCCCTGCATTTCGGTCTCACAGCAGCCCAGAACGGAGGGAGCCACAGTTTACAGGTCAGAAGGGGAAGATCCCCAAGGCCAGCTCCACGCTTTCCAAAGCGGAGATGGACCTCGAGCTCCGGGTCAGCCGTGGACCCAGGTGACACTGAGACACAGGGTGGCACCGTGGGGGTCTCTGGGTCTGGGTGGGCCCTGCTGACCTTGGTGGATTGGTTCTCAGGCCTGGCTCCTGCCGACTCTGGGGTGCAGCCTGGAAGACGCCTTGGCTGTGTTGGGGTGCTCAGGAGCTGGCAGTCAGAGTTGTCTTTCTCAGCTTCCCACGCCGGGTCTAGGACAGGCTTTTGCTGCAGCGGCTCGGGGCCCATGGGCGGGGTCCCCCTGTGTATCTGCAAGAGCATGTGATAGGTGACAACCTCGGGACACCTGGACATGGGCAGAGTCAATTGCCAGCAATAAAGACACAGAGCCTGGACCATGCTGCAGCCCTGGAGGCACCAGTCGGCTCTGGCATCTGCCACACAGCCCCTGCGCCCTGGCTGGCGCCCTCACCTGTGCCCTGTGCCCCAGGACCTGCGTGGAGGGGCACTGCCTTCCTCCCATGTATCCCGGCGGAAGGTGGGTCCTCACCCACTCCCTGCCCCCGCTGGGAAGCCACACAGAACTCTGAGTTAATTAAAGCCTCCACTCGGAGGAGAAGGGAATGTTCCATTTGGTAAATTTAGAAACAGCTGGTTAGTTTCACCCATTACTTTTGCTCGAACATCAGCCGACCTCATTCAAGTCTGGCTTTTTATGAAGCTGTCCTTCCGTGGCTACCTGATAGCTACTAATTGCTGCAACTACATTTCTGAATTGCAAATTTTCTGCACTGATAAAAACTTTGATTGCCTGTCAGCTACACATAAGGAAAAGATCACAGTGCTAAATGAGGGGTTCCACGCTTGGATAATAATGCCTAATGAATTATTCAGGAAAGAATGGTTGAATGAAGCAGACAATTTGAAGGGTTACTAGCAGCCGCAACAGTTCAACAGGCAAAAGAACAAAAGTATCATCTTGAACATTACACTAATGATGAAAAAATGTGTATTAATTCTAGATTTGGAGAAAAAAGAAATGCCAATCTGATTTTAAAGGTTAATCATTATTTTCTCAGTAACGCGCCGCTCTTTGGAGTGGGGGGCTGGCGAGGAAGGGGGAACCCTTTACCAATATTTTGGGATGTGTAATATTATGACATAATAGAGTCATATAATTTCACACACATCATTTAAATATTGTAAATTTCAAATTCCATTAGAAAGGATAACACAGAAAACTAACAGCGAGGCGGCGGTGCTCCGTCTGGAGAACTCGCGGCGCTCGCCGTGTGGCCCGCTCCCCTCCCCAGAGCGGGGGCCCTGCAGAAACAGCAAGAGGAAATAAGATATATGTGATTAAACATATGCAAATACATATCATAATTAGTGACTCTTTCTGGCGGAATCTGAATGTGTTTTACATATTTTTCGAGCGCGCTGTTGATGCAAGTGGCAAATTCTTTAAAAGCTTCTGCCTATTGGGCCTGAAACTCGGGAAAACAAACCAATAAATCAGATTTTAGCTTCTGTCCAAGACTGACACATTTGCCGCTTTCATAAAAAATACATTTCTGCCACCCAAAGTGCTAATTTGTTTTGACAGATGCTGTGGAGTTGCCAAATACGAGGGGGGCGGGCATCCGGGAAACCAGGATGCAAAATAGCGTAATTAAAGATGTTAGGAAGCAGGACCGCAGCCACTGTGATAGCACGGTGGCTCTGAATGTTTAAAAACAGCTCCTGGAGGCCAAGGCCTGGCATCCCTCGGCATCTCTGGGCCCTCAGGATCACCCGGGGGCGTCTCGGAAAGCCTGGGGTGGCGCCATGGAGTTTTAAGAGCAGTTTTTGATTACGAAATGCACAGCCTCCCCCAGATGTTTCTTCAGCTCCAAGGCCTGTGGAACTGGGCAGCAGTGAGCAATCTTATTGCCAGGATGCCCCTGGTCAAGAGGACGCTCTCCGAGTCTGGCCACACAGGGCCGGGCGTCTGATCCGGGACTGGACTGGCGTCTGCAGGGGCAGAGCACGCAGGGGCCGAATGCTTCCCCGGGGACAGGTCCCTGCGTCTCTGCTGCTGTCTTCTCAACATGAGGTTGATAAACATGTCCAAGCCGCGATGAAAACACATTTTCACTGACCAGTTGGGGCTGGTGCTCTCTTCAGACAGCCTCGCCGCTGTCGCAGGAACGAGTTTCACAATGCAGTGTGCAGCGAGGCGGGGCGTCCTCTCCCGGGTCTCCATGTGGCTCCTCTGTGGCTCCCTGGAGACTTACAGGCACCTGGAGTCTTCTGAGGAAATGCTGCTGGGCAGAAATCAGGAGGCGAGGCAGGGAAAGCCTGGGTGGCCCCTGAAGCTGCAGGTCAGGGCACCCCTGTGGGCTGGGAGGCAGGGAGCAGGGTCTCACTGGGGCTGGGCCATGGCCGACCCCTGCTCCCTCCCACGCATGGGCAGCACAGCCAGGGGTGCAAAGTGGGTGCAAAGTGGGTGCTGCGCTCCGCTCTGGCCATGGCAATGTCAGTTTGTCCCACTGTCACTCTGTGGGTGCTGAGGTCAAATGGCGATTCACAGCACCCAGGACCCTTTCCGCACTGGACGGGAGGAGGTGCTGTGACTCCACAGCTGTGGGCCTTGCTGTCCCATTTTATGCCACCGAAACTGCAGAGCAATCTAGGGAGTGGGTGGTTTCGTTTTCTCATTTTACAGATGAAAAACCGACTGGTGCTTGGAGAAGTCACGTCACCTGCCCAACCGAATGCTGCAGCAGTAGGATTTGAACCCACACCTCTTGGTGTCCATATCTACACGGTGACCCCTCGAGCACCCGAGGCCCTCAAGGAGGCTGGGTGAGCCAGAAGAAGCCCCGGGAATCTCGCCAGTTGTTATTTTGCAGAGGGGAGATGGAGGCTCAGTGCGCAGGGAGACACTCAGCTGCGCTGCCCGCCGGTGCAGGCTGTGGCTCCCACCTCCTCCTTCGAGCCCTGGAAGCTGCACCCAAGAGCGGTGTCATCTATGGTGCATGGCAGGTGTAAACCCGGGTGGTCTACCCACATGCTGTGAGACTTGGGGTCCCTGTGATGCTGTGAGGTGTCCCCCAGCTTTGGCACAGGAGGAAGAAGGGGACCATCCGAGTGGCAGCCGTGCCCTCAGCCCAGATCGCCCCAGACATCGAAGACGCGATCTCCTCATGGCCTGTGACAGTGGACAGATGTTCTGGGACATCTGCCAGTCCCAGGGGTTCCAGCCCAGTGGTCTCACTCCTGTGTGCCCTGTCTGCCTCTGGCCTGTGGTGTTCCCTGCACCCGCTCTGTGCCCACCAGGCTGCCTCGGTTTCCCTATCTGAGTCACCTGCAGTGGGGACAGCCCGGGGCTCGGTGGTGGAGGATGCTGTGACCCGCTCCTTGCACTGCTTTGGGATGGGCTGTCTAGACCCTGCCCCAGCACAGCAGCCCTTACTCTCCAGCCCAGGTCCCTCCTCCCGCGATGCTGCAGCCCTGCAGCACTCAGGAGCCCGAAGCGCCATCCTGGGTGTTGTTCTCGTGGAGGAGCGAGCAGCCCCTCGAGGCCCAGGGCAGTCATGTCGGCTGCCCGGGACCTGCCCTGGGAACAGCTGGATTTGCCAGGATGTTTGGGGATGGCTAGGAAACAATCAAACAAACCAATTTGTAAAAATGAAAACAAAACCCTTCAATCACAGTGCTGATTCACAGTGGGAGGAACAGGATCCGAAGCTCCTGTGCAGGGTCTCAAGGTGCCCTGGCCCTGGGCTGTGGCCACAGAGACTTCAGTGGGGCCTGAACGCAGCCCACAGCCCAACAGGGACCCCAGGGCTGCACGCCTGTCCTTCCGTGCCTCTGAGGAAACCTGTTTCCGTTCTCTGAGGACACTGATCAGGTCACAGCCATGGTGACCGTGGGCCACACGAGGTCCCGGGCTCTGTTCTGGCGTCTTTGCAGAGCATCCCGTCCTCCCTCCAATGCGCCCTGCCCCCACTCCTCTTGTCCAAGTCTCCCCTCCTCCTCCGCGTTGTTTTCTCTCTCTGCCTGGATCCCACTTGCGAGAGAAAACATGCGATGTTTGTTTTTCTGAGTCTGGCTTATTTCGCTTAGCAGGATGCCCTCTGGTTCCATCCACTTTCCTGTGAAGGACAGCCTTGCTCTCCTCACGGCCGGCTGACGTACACCGCACCTGCTGCTTCCCTCCAGCCCCCAGCGGTGCCTCGGCTGGTTTCGTGGTTGGCTGCCGCGGGTTGTGCGTGAGGCACACGGGTGTGCAGGGACCTGTGTGCTCTGCTGACTTCGTTCCTTTGTCAACACCAAGGGTGCGTACTGCTGGGCCACACAGTGTTTCTACTTTTGGTTTCCCGGGACCCTCCCTACTGACTTCGCGGTGGCTGTGCTGGTTTACGTCTACCCACCCCTGTGTACAGCTGCCCTTTCTACGTGCTCTGCAGCACCTATAGTTTCCGTTCTGGCCAGACGGAATCTCAGTGTAGTGTGGGTCTGCAGCTCCCCAATGGCAAAGATGTGGGACACTTTTTTCATATAATTATTGGCCATTTGTACCTCTTTTGAGAAATGTCTTTTCAGTGCATGTGCCCTGTACTGCCTAGGCTGTCTGCCCTTTTGGTGGGTTTTTGAGTTTTAATTCTTTTACATACTCTGGGTATGGTGGATAGACAACTGGTGGTCAATTTGTAACACCCAGCTAAATTGAACCAGCGTGGTGCTGGGTATCAAAGGCCCTCCTGAGAATTGTTGCCAGCAGCATAAGAGGCAGAACTGGGGAAGAAGAGAGCTGTTGGAGCTGGGAAGCTGTTGGTTCTCCTGGAAGAGCCATGCTGGCTTTCCTGATGAACTTGGCTGTTCTCATGTCTGAGGAGCTCGGGATCTCACTGTCACTGCGGGTGGCTGTGGTACTTTTCAGGGGAGCTTGGGTTCTTACTTTAAGCATGGCTTCCTGGCTCCAATGCAGATCCCTCAGCCTACTCACACAGATCCTTCATCCTGCTGGCACAGACTTACTAGACTCCACCACGGACCTTTGGGCCTTCCCAGCGCAGATCTGTGAAACAGGCCTGCATGAGACATTGTCTTGGGCTCTAGGCCTCCAGTTGGACTTGTGAGGGACATTATCATGGGCTCTAGGTCTTCAGCTGGACTCATGCAGAACATTATCGTGGGATCCAGGCCCTCAGCTGGATTCTTGATCTTTAGTGTGTGGACAGATTTCCTTCACTCGCTGTTTGTTTATGATTCTTTGGGTGACTATTATAAATAATCATATAAAATATGCGTCCTGTATTGTATTGTTCCCCTTGTGAAAACCCAAACCAGGACACTGGGTATTAATTCCTCGCAGGGAGAGTAGCTGGCGAAGGTCCTTCTCCTGTTCTGCAGGCCATCTCTACGCTGTGTCTTGCTGTGCAGAAGCGTTCAAATTCGGCTCCACCCCACTTGATTATTCGTGTTATTATTTGCTGTGGATTCAAGCCCCAGTTCGGAAGTTGCTGCCAGCTTTGTCTTGAATGGTTCCTCCTGTGTTTATGTCTTGTGGTTTCCAAGTTTGAGGCCTTGTGCTTAGGCCTTTGGCGCACGTTGACTTGACATTTTTGGGCAGGATGATACAGGGGTCTTGCCTCCACCATCTGTGTATGGACGTCCTGTTTCCCCAGCACCATTCAGGAAGGAGGCTGTCTTTTTTCAATACACGTCTTTGCCACCTTTGCCAAGAATCACATAACCATAGTTACATAAGTTTGCTTCTGTGTCCTCTGTCTTATGCCATTGGTCTACACATTTATTTTTGTGTCAGTACCATAAATGCTTTGTTTGTGAGTGTGTGGAACTGAATATTAAACCCAGGGGTACTGAGCTACATTCCCAGCACTTTTTAAAATTCAGATAAGTTACCCAGGCTGGACTCAAACTTACAACCTTCCTGCTTCAGCCTCCCAGAATGCTGGCATTACAGGTGTGTGCCACTGCACCAGGCTCATGTCATGCTATTTTTATTACTATGGCTCTGTAGTATATTTTGAAATTGGGTATTATGATATCTCCAACATCGCTCAGGATTGTTTTGGTTATTCCACGTCTTTTGTGTTTCCATGTGAATTTTAGGATTTTTTTCTAGTTCTCTGAAGAATCAGCATTATGATGGGGACTACATTGACTCTGTAGATCACTTTTCATCTTAGTAACATTAATTCTGCTGATCAGTAAGCATGGGGGGCCTTTCCATCCTTTAACATTGTCTTCCATTATTTTTCCTTCACATTCTATAATGTTTCTGTAGAAGAGACTGTTCACTTTCTTGGTTAGGTTGAATCCCAGGCATTTAATTTTTCAAAAATATTGTGACCAGAACTTGTTTTCCTGAACAAGTTTCTTTCTTAACATGTTCTTTACTGGTGTAGTGGAAAAGCTAGAGATCTTTTGCCCTACCACAGTGCTGAGTTTGTTTATCAGATGTAGCAGTCTCCTGGTGAGGCTTCGAGGGGCTTCTAGGATTATGTCATCTGCATGTAGGGGCTCACTTGACCTCTTCCTTTCCTATTTGTATCCCTCTTATTTCTTTCTCTTGCCTCATTTCTCTGGCTAAAATCTCAAGGAGTATGTTGAACATGAGTGGCGACGGTGGACACTCTTATGTCGGTCCTGATGGTAGAGACACTTTCCCTATCCAGAATGTCGTGGGCTGTGGGTTTGCCGCATACAGCCTTTACTATCTTGGAGTATCATCCTTCTTTTCCTGATTTCTCCAGGGCTTTTATCAGGAATGTTGGATTTCGTCAAAGGCGTTTTCCACATTGATTGTGATGATCATGTGGCTTTCTCTCTGACGTTATTTATGTGATGTATTGTGTTCATTGATTTGCATATATTAAAGCGTCCTTGTATCCCTGGAATTAAACCAACTTGATTGTGGTGTGTGATCTTTTAATAGGTTGTTGAATTCTGATTGTAAGAATTTTATTGGAGATTTTTGCATCTATGTTCATCAAAGATATTGGCCTATAATTTTCTTTCTTTGTTGTGTCCTTATCCAAGACTGGTATCAAGGGGATTGTTATGACTTGCATTTAGATGCCCCCCTCCAAAGACTCATGTATTCACAGGGGTAGTGTTTCAGAGGTGACTGGTTCTAGGGTGTGTGAAAATGGATTAAGGATATATGGTAACTAAATTAGTCCCCTGATTGTTTTAGCAGAGTTCTGGATGTGGGTAATAAAGGTCTGCCCTGGTGTAGGTGGAACCATCCAAAAGGCTTTTAGCTAGGATGGTACAAAAGCCCACGAGCGTTGCTGCTGCTGCTGCTGCTATTGCTGCTGCTGCTATTGCTGCTGCTGCTGCTGCCCTGCCATGGACTGTTTCTGCCCTACAGGACCACTTTGACCGTGGACTGAAACCTCTACAAACTGTGAGCTAACATCCACCTCTCCTCTTTTAAGTTGTGGGTGTCAGGTATTTTGTCCCAGCAATGAAAAAGTAACTAAGACAGTAATACTGGTTTTGTAGAAAGAGTTTGGAGACACTCCTTCCATTCTATTTCATGGAATTGTTTGCAGCACACTGGTGTTAGTTCTTCTATAAAGATCTGGTGAAACCCAGCAGAGAACCCATCTGGCCCTGGGCTTTTCTTTGGTAGGAGACTTTATGACTGTTTCCATTTCATTGCTTGTTAATCATCTGTGTAGGTTTTTACATCCTCTTGACTCAATTTCAGCATCCTGTATTCTTTTACTGCCAGCTCTGTCTGAGATTGGATGCCAGGGCCGAGTCCCAACCCTCCAAGGACCATGTGGCTGGGGGTCAGCCTGTGACACACAGGTCCCTCTTCCTACTGGCTCTGAGCCTGGAGGCTCCCACCCCTTGAGGCCACACTCCTTGGCAGATACACACACTCTCACGTGAGCCTGGGCCCTGGGTGGACACCCTGAAGGGGGCCCTGCGACGGCAGAGAGCTGTGGGAAGTGAACTGGAAAATAGGTGCATTGCTTATCCCTCTGGGTCAGTTTTTCACAGTGCAAGGATTGGATGAAGTCAACAGGGTTTTATATATAAGCAGTGCTCAGGAACCAGCTCACACATGCTAGGTCAGCACTTGACCATCCAGCTGACTGTTCAGCCCTCCAGCTTCTGGAAATCCACATTATTAAGGTCTAATTTACACACAGCACAATCACACTTTTAGGTATAGAGTTGGGTAAGTGTTGCAAACATGTATGTTGCTTAACCACACCACACATAGGCTCTGGACCTTCTCTCCCCACATGAACTGAGTCTGCCTGTGACCCTCCTGTCCCTCCCCACTCAGTGTCCAGCAACATTTGCTGTCCTAACATTTCGTCTTTCTTAGAGTATCGTGCAAATGGAATTCCATCTTACCACTAAGCAGTAACAGTTTTAGAGATATATTCTGGGTTCAAGTCTTTTGCCAGCTATATGTTAATTTTTATAAAAATGGGCCTTTTTTCAAAAAAAAAATATACTTGAAAGACTCCTAAATGGTTCTAATGTGTAGTACTAAAGCATTCTTTGGCCAAGAAGAAAATGTAATTTAAAAAACCTGTCCTTCTACAAAGTCAACACCTTCTATCAATTTGTGGTTTGTTAATCATAGTACAACAGAATCTAATATATTTTAAAAAGAGTCACACAGGCTATTTACTCAGGGGGGAAAATTCCTTTAGGAAGCTGATAAAATATAATAATCTTGTTCCCCCCTTAAAAAATGCACATTTAAATAAAATATCTCCATTCACTTTCAGAGTGTTAGTAGATGCCTAAAATCTGCCACGATGCCCCAGGGATGGCCCCGGGGCCCTGAGACGGGGCGCCCACAAGCAGATCTCTCCCACTCTCAAGTTGGGGTCCCGGTGTTGGTGTCCTTGGGCCCCCTCCTGGCTCAGCAGAGTCTGCACCTCTCGCTTCAGCAGCGGGGAGCATGGGGATACCCTGGGAGACGCATGTGCCCAGTGCCAAGGGGCAGAGCTGGAAGTGTGTTAGGCTGTGTTGCTCTTAGGAAGAGTAGGGAACAGGTCTGCTCAGTGCTGGCAAATCCCAGATCCTCTTTCCGGTGCTGTCCATGGATCCCGGGGCTGAGGACCACCCTCGATGGGACCTGCCTGGAACCCGCCCCCGCATCCACTGTCCACGCTGCCTGCCCTCACTGGCCTCCCCCTGGACTCCTCCCCCCCACCCCGTGCACACATTTAACTGGCTGCACGTCTGCTCAGTTGCTGAGCTGATGGACCCAGGGAGAAGCTTCGCCTGCTCTCTGCCCCCAGCCCCAGCTCGCCACGTGATTCTGTCTCATCAGCACTCGCCATGTATTTACGTTTGTTCTCCTTTTTTCTGGGTCACTGGGAAAGCTAGAGGCAGAAAGAGCCTGACACACCAACGTGGAGGAGCCAGTTGCCACCTTCCCTTGCCCTTGGGCTCTGGCAGCAAAAGCAGATGTATGGTAGAGCCATGGGGAGAGGAGGGGCCATGGGCAGGAGATGCTCTGGGGACAGACAGATGTGCCCCGGTGGGTGTGGAAGTCACTGAGAGACAGGGATGGCGCCTCGGATGAGTACTGGCCAAGGAGTTGCAGGCGGAGTTGGGTGGAGAAAGAGAGGTCATGGATTCATTTTGAAATACGTTGACTCTTGAGCAGCCAGTAGAAATCTTCAGGCCGCAGGTGGATCAAGAAGTCTGCAGCTCTGGGGTGAAGTTAGGGCACGGACAGGAAAGTGGGGTCCTGAGCCTGGAGACCTGGACATCTAGAAGCCAGCCTGGGAACTCTCAGACAGTGCTCAGGCTAAGAGGACATGTTGTCCCTTCCTCTGCCGCAGGCTGTGGGGTAATGCAGTATGTCACCCTGTGTCCCCAGAAGGAAGTGGCATGACATGAGGGTGCGCCTTCTAGACTTGGCTTTGTTTCCTCTGAAAGCAAATCCATCATGAAAACACGATCAAGCAAAGCGGGTTTCAATAAAGATGTTGGCGAACTGGAAACAGGGGCTGCCATGCGCCGAGGGCATGTCCTTCCTGCCACCTCCTCTGCCACCACCCCCACCGGGCCTCTCCGCCACCCGTGCCCAGGGAGCCTTCAGTGCCACTGCGTTGCAAAGCCTCTTGGTACCACACACCGCTCACGCAGCTGCCCAGGCCCTGGAGGAGGAGGCAGCGCTGGTGCTGAGGGGCCTGTCCCCCAGGGCCTCCCTGCCCTGCCCTGAGGCGGGGCGCGGCGTGGGCGTAGGTGGGGTTGCTTAGCCTCAGCCCATGGCCACCTCTGGCCAGCTCTTTCTCTGTGCCCTGCAGACGGTGGTGAGCGTCTCCATCTCATCCACCTGATGTAGCCCCAGCCCACGCTCAGCCGAGGTTTCTCAGTCACCTGGGGTGGAATCCCAGCTCGCCAGTACTCACTTTGTGACTCGACAGATCATCTGACCTCTGCGCATCTGTTTTCTCATCTGTAAAGTAGGGAATAATGCCAGTAACCACTTCCTAGAGTTCTAATAAAAATTAAAGTATTTAGAATTATTTAACGCCTAGGAAAGACTCAGAACAGGGTGAGCTCCGGACCAGCACTCAGCAGGTGTTACGTGGGGGAGGGGTTACTGCACACTGAACACAGAGCCTTCGCTCTGGCCTACATACCAGTCCTTTTCATTTTATTTACTGATTTACTTTTGGCTTTTAAATTTTTCTTTTTGTCTTCATAAGACAGGACCGGGCTTTCACTTGCATCCTCCTGCCTCAGCCTCCCAAGTAACTGGGATTGCAGGCACTGCCCTCACACCTGGCCGAATGCTGCTGCTCATTATTACCCCAAAGCACATGTGCAGTTGTCCTGATTCCTCGCAGAATTTTCCCCTTTCTGACTCAACAATTTTGTTCTTAACTTGGAAAGCCTCAGGACAAGAAAGGCAGATCCTGTTTTCAAAAGAGAGTGTGAGCGCTAGGTCACCTTCGCCACCAAAGATCAGAGGTCTTTTCCTCTACAGTGGCACCCCAGTTTGTGTTTGTGTTTCTGTGGGAAAGGTCACTGGGGTCCTGTTTGTAGCCTGATGTGGGTTTGCAAACGAAAACAAAATTTTGCCGAGTTTTACTACTCCTGCTTATGAACCATACTGTTTACAAACAAAGGTGTTTGTGAACCAAGGCCGCTGCACCAGGTACCCTCATCGCCAGGTGTCCCAAGGGTGCCACCCTGTCATACCTGGGTGGCATGGACACGCGTCTGGTATGTGCATCCTCCCTGTCCTCTGGAGTGCGCGGGTCAGCTGGCCCTGCACACACCCCTGCCCGAGCCTCCCACTCCTGACCTGTGTCACAGCGGGGCCTCGCCTGTCCATGTGACTGCCCCAGACAGCCATGGATGGCTTTGCTTTGCCAGCCCAGCAGGAAGTCGCACAGGAAGGGTTTCTGCTGGAAATTCAGCAGCAGCAAGGGGTAGCCATGAGGACAGTGCCTGACATGTCACTTCCCACGGCCTCTCAGCAGGCCATCTCCAGAGCACCCTGTGGTCCTGCCCGGCCCCATCCCTCCTGCGGCCCCTCCAGGCCTCCTCCACCCCTCCCCTCCCTGCGCCCCTTTCTTCCTCTGCACCCTCCCCTCCTCTTTGCTTCTGTCCTTGGCTCCTGGGCCACAGGGGAGGGACTCTGAGAAGGAGCTTTCTGCAGACTGGGACCCTGAGGGCCTTGAGCTTCGAGGTCATTTTGCTTGAGGGTCCCCAAGCATGCGCACACTCTCCCGCAACTTTCCAGGACTCACAGCCGCGTCCCACACGCTCCCCGACCGCAGGGCTGGCGCCGCCTTTGCAGATCCTTCCTGGTCGTCCTTTATGGAGGGAAAGTTCACTTACAGCAACGCACCCACCTCAAGTGCGCTGCGCAGGGCTCCGGCCGTCCCACGCGCCCCACACCCACTTGGAAGGGGAGCTGCACTTTCTCCCCTCAGAAGCAGGGCTCTGGCGTTTCAGCATCTGGTCCTCTGTCTCCTGAGAAGGTCCAGCCGAGGGCCCAGTCTTCTGCCCTGTCCAGCCTCCCCGGGTGACCCCTGCCCCATGGGACCTCAGGGTGCAGCCTCCTCGGCCCCCACGCCTCTCGAGGATGGACTGCAGGTGTGACACGGTGACCACCCCCAGTCCAGCCTAGCCTCCCGGAATCTCGCCTGCGTGCTTCAAACCCACAGTTCAGCTCCCTCTGGAAACCCGCTGGAGTGACACCTGCGCCCGCTGGAGCTCGCGGCCCCTCCCTGCTCTTCTGTGTCCCTGACCCCATGTGCTGGCCCCGCACACCAGGTGTGTGAGTCGCACAATCCCATCTCCCTCTGTGTCTCTCCTGAGCATTTACAGGAGAGCGTTCCTGTCTTGTATCACCTAAATTAAAGTTTGTGGTTTGATGAGTTTTGGGGTCAATCAAGATATAGAAAATTCACGTTACCCCCTTGTCCAGAGACCCTACTGGTCCTTGGCAACGCACTGGCCCCAGGCACTGCTGTCTCCCGTGGCTTCGCCATAGACTGCTTTTCTTCTGCAGTTTTGCATAAGCAAAGTCACCCAGGGTGAAGGCTGCACCCCAGCATGAAACTGGGCACTGTTCACCTCAGCTGAGCAGACGATGGGAATGTGTTTCCCAGAGTGCTGTCTGGGTGATGCAGAGGGGAGACCACTGCCAAAGTGGCAGCCTGGAAGCCCCCTCTGGTAGCCAGGGCAATGACCCGAGTGAAGCGGATAGTGGCTTGGGCCAAGAGGTGGTGTTGGAGGTGCTGGGAGATGAGGAAGTTCCGGGTGTGAGTCCAAGGTGTACCCCAGCTGGGTACGGGTGCACAGGTCCCAGCTGCTTGTGACCCTGAGGGGGGAGGAGTGCATGTTCTAGGCCAGCCCTGACTCTTAGCAAGAACCTGCCTCAAACGCAGTCACAAGGGCCGGGAGAGTGGCTCGGGGGAAGTGCTCGTGCAGCGTGCCCAAGACCTTGGACTGAACGCCCAGTCCAGCAAAAAAGTAAGTGAAATAAAATAGTGCAGCCCAGGGGCCCAGTGTGTGGGGTGAGGGAAGGACAGAAGTCAGACGGCCCCAAGAGCGTGGGTCTGGAGTTCAGAGCGGGGCTGTGTGCCGAGCTGGAGACTGGGAGCCCGGGTCCCCGACGGAGGGTGGCAGCTCGGCGGGACAGGTTCAGCTGAAGGAACTTGTTTGAAGGAACTATGTCCCATAGCGATGGTGACTGAAGTTGGAGCTCTAGGGAGAGATGCAGCCAGAAAACATGTTTCAAATCTGCCAGTATTCAGGCAGTACTCTACGACGGAGACTGGCTGCAGTCACCAGGCCCTCTGCCCAGGAACCAAGCCTTGGGCCCCCACGACCTTCGGAGGGCGAGGGAGGAGGGTGAACAGCAGAGGAGTCTGGCAGGAGAGCAGAGAGCAGGGAGAGGAGGCGGGCCGGGAGCCCCCCTGCGAGGGCGTTCGGGGAGGATGAGGGAGCGCCGGTCCCGAAGCGGCTGTTGAGTAGGCTGAGGACTGAGAGCTGACGATCGGTCAGCAACGCGGCAGCCTCCTGGGCACAGGGGCGGACGCAGAGGAGGGGCGGGGCAGGGGTCGGCCGCGAGGGCCAGAGCCTGCCAGACCGGCCCGGCTCACCAGTCCGGGGTCAGCTCAGTGCAGTAACAAGGCCCTCGGGGCAATAGACATTCATTTGCCCCCAGCCAGGAGCCGGAAGTCTGCAGTCAGGGCTCCACAGGGCGGCCGTGGCCAGGGTGGCCTTCCAGGTCTCAGACGCTGACTCCCCACTGTGTCCTCCGGGTTGGGGGGGTTGTGGGGGGAGGGAGAGCACCTCGCAGCTGTCTTCGCACCTTCCTCCCCACAGAGACGCAGCACCCGACACCCAGGGTCTAAAGAAGGCGAGGATTATTGGGGCGCAGTTTCAGGCCTGGACAGCGTGACTGGGGGGAGAAGGGGCCCAGGGAGGGTGATGCACCGTGCAGGTCATGGCCCAGGGCCCGCCCCCAGCCAGCACCCCAGCAGGGAGGCAGCTGCAGTCCCCACGTCAGTCCCATCCCAGTGCAGAGGCTCTGGGCCTGCTTCAGACCCACCCGCAGCGCCGTCCTTTGCCCTGGGTCCTTCAGCGCCCAGGGGAAGCCTCAGCTTTCTTTGTAGGGAAGGCTGCCACGTCCAGTCCTCAGGCAGGAACACAGAGCTCAGAGAGTCTCAGAAAGGACTGAAGCCTGAAGCCCACGCGTCAGAGAGGGAGGCCGCAGGGCTGGCCCAGGCCCGAGCCGCGGTGGCTGCCGGTGGGGGAGGCCCGCGCCCGCCCCGGGCTGCTCCGACGGCGGCCTCGGCGCTGTGGGATGCTCACCGCTGATGCTCACCTGGCAGGGCGCTCCTTGGCCAGGGGCCCGCTTGAAAGTCTGTTTTCCTGCTTATGGTTGTAATTTTTAAAACTCTTGGCTTCCACGGGGCTCTTTTCAATCACTGGACTGGGATCTTTCAGATCCCGATGCCAGCTTCGCAAAATAATTCACTGGCATGTTACCTCTCACATCAGATTCAAAGGCATGCAGAGCTCGAAGGAAGATCTGGAGTAAAACTAGCAGGAGAAGGAGGAGTTGCAGGTGAGTAATGGCCTCACAAACATGGTGTAAGGAAGCACCTCCGCCTTCGTCCTACGGAATGGGGCCCTGCTGAGGATGCGGAGTCCACACAGGGGTCCCCCAGCCTCCCCTGGACCGACGTTCGCCTCCAGGTCAATTCTTTGTATGCTGAAAGGGCAACCAAAACAGTGGCAATGCCGGAAGACGGTTGACTTCTGGCTCAGGACTGACATCTTCCTGCTTCCTTCTACCCGCCAAAGCCAAAGAGGGGGAAACGTGCTCATGGCAGGGGGGCTGCGCAGCCACCAGGGAGGAGGCACAGACCGGGGAGTAGGGGAGACAGCCCCGGGACACCCGGCCGCAATCCCAGACCCAAACACAGGTGGTGCCCGGCAGCAGGCCGTGGACGGGGACTGGGACAGGACGGGGTGCAGAACCGTTTCCGAGAGGGCTATGCGCACAGACTGGGGATCACCCTGCTCTGTGCAACTCATGGTCTATGCGTACAACACTGCTCCATTTTTTTGTTTTTCTCCAGTACCGGGAACCGAACTCACGACCTTGCGCTTGCCAGGCAGGCGCTTTTGCCGCTGAGCTAAATCCCCAGCCCCCACTGCTCCGTTTTTAAGTGACTGGAATACAACAATGAAACTGCAGCACTGTACATCTCAGATTCTGTGCTGAGAGTCAGTTCCCTTCTTTCAATTTGTGCTTCTCTTTGCTAATTTTTGCTTTTCTAATCTTGTTTACTCTCACTGGCCAATATAAATAGTGGTTTGGTTTTCCGACATCGGGACACTCATATCGTCTACATGCATATTTATAATCTCGGTATGCTACTCACACTTTACAAAAACAGCCTGTACATTTTAGCAAACTTCATTTCCTTAGCTCCTTTCAAAGTAAACTCATCTAAAGCCACGAATTGTTGTCCTGGCAGTTATTAGTCTGGATTGATTAGGTTTGATCTCTGGGTTAATTTCACATGTAATCATATTATAGTTAGTCACACCTAGTGGCTCTATTAATTCAGATGTATTTGCACTTCCTTACCTATTAATTACAGCCACCTCCGAAGACGGATTGGGTCTCGGCTGCGGAAGAAAAGCAACCCTCATATATCAGGGAACAAATTACGGATCCTACACGGGAGAGCGTGGCTGATGTGGGGCCCGCGGGGAGATCGCTGGTCCTTCCCTTCCTCCCTTGCCGATGGAGGGGGCACTGCCAAACAACCCAGCAGAGGCCAGGCCAGGTCCACAGAGCCTGGCAGAGGTCTCATGGCCCGTGACCTGGGAATGAAGCAACAGGAGGAGTATTTAGAGAATTCGAATACAAGCATTGTCGGTAAAAATTTAAAATGTGTGTGTGTGGTTGAGATGCACTTTGTATGACATGTTCCTCTTTTTCTTTTGACCTGTACACTGTTCACTGCACCGTTAAGTTTGGGTGTAGGCTGGGTACAAAGTCTGAGGCTTGGTCTGGACTTAGCCTGACCTGTTGTCAACCAGATACAAATGTGTATGATAGGCGGCCAGGGAATCTTAAGAATGGAAGCTATGCGCAACTCACTGTCGCAGTCTGCAGAGGACATCACCGTTCATGTTTCCTGGGGTGCAAAGCCACACTAGCTGATTCTCCTGGCTCTGGTCTCAGAGAAGAGGTCAGCGTTTCCTCAGAGAAAGTCACAATCACATAACAAGTTGTGTTTCCCTTTTCATCTGGGCTGCCAGGGAGCTCAGAGTTAGTTTTGAAGTTCAACTCCAGTAACCACTTAGGATGCCGCCTCCTGCAGACCTGCCTTCTAACTACCTTCCTTACCGCAACTGTTCTAAATCTTTATTTGATTTTAGTTTTAATGCTTGCTATCAGTTTTTAGCTTTTGTTAATAACCGGTTTGATTGTACATCTAACCCAGAAGATGGGGAAAGTAACACATACCAAGGGTAATCTGGACACGTGGGTGGGGGAGCACGTGAGTCAGCTTCCCAGCGAACTGAGAAAAGCCCTAAAGTAATCAGCATTTTAACAGGGAAGGTTCATTTTAGCTCATGGCTTCCGAGGACCAAGCCATGGTTGCTTGGCCCTGTTGATCTGGCTCTGGTGGGAGAGGTTGTTCACCTCAGTGGGAAGCAGAGAGACAAGCGACCAGAAGACCCCGGGCTGGGCCCCACTTTCCCCCTCCAGGGTGCACCCAGAGACTGGTCTTCTCCCGCTGGCCGGGCTCCTGAAGGTTCTACACCTCCAACAGCACCTCAGCCTGTAACACGAGCCCCCGGGGAGCCGGCAGTGCCCAAACCTGAGGCTCCTATTGCCCCGGGCCTGAGGTGCGGCCCTTCCTGTCCCCGTGAGTCCAGGAAACGCCCCACAATGACCCCTCAGGGGGCCGTACCAAATCCTTCCCCCCGGCACCGCGGTTGCCAGGAGACCCCGAAGGTCCTTGCCGCAGGGCTGTAGGTGCCCGAGCCTCTGGCAGGATAGTGTGGTGACGCAGCTCCCTGACACGGCCTGGCACAGCTCACTCGCCAAGGCTGGCATGTCCTGCAGCTCAGGGCTGGGCACTTCGGGATGCAGAGAGGACAGAGGTCAGCCTCGAGGAGCCGCTGCCCTGCTGCAGAGCAGCTGCAGTCGCCAGGCAGCGGGGCTGTGCCCTGGTCCCCAGTGTTCATTTTCCTTAGCTCTGGTTACGCATGTTCAACGTCCTGCACTTGCACCACCGGCACAGAGCAGAGGTGCTAGCCGGAGGAGGCGAGGTTTGCGGTCGTGCCTCCGGCTCTGGGCAGAGCCCAGGCTCTTCAGAGGACACCCCCTGTGGTGGACTGACAACTGGCGGTCAGCTTGTGTCACCCAGCTGAACCGAGTAAGCGTGCTGGGTGTGGGAGGCCCACCTGAGGATTGTTGCCGGCCACATAAGGGGCAGAGCTGGAGAAGAAGTTGAGAGGCTGTCGGGAGCTGGTAGAAGCTGTGAGGAGCAGCTGTTGGTTCTCCTAGAGGACCTTGTTGTGCTGGCTTTCCTGATGAACTCAGCTGTTCTCCTCGTCTGAGGAGCCTGGGACTTTGTCACTGAAAATGGTGCCACTTTGTTGAGGGACAAGGACCACGAAACCCTGCCATGAGTCCTGCTCAGGGCGTGTTGTGAGGAGTTTGTAGAGCTGAGGGGTTGCTCGAGTCGGGGTGATGGGGTTCAGCCCTATTGCCTGAGGCCCTCCTCGAAGGGGGCTGACTTCCTTTTGAGGAGACGCTAACAGCAGCCAGATCACTGTAACTCAGGCACCAACACGTAAGAGATTTCTGTAATCACAGAAAGTCACGTTTGGATTTAACAAAACCCCGTGGGCTCTGTCTGGGCATTTCTGGAAGGCGCTTTCCGTCAGGGTGCCGGAGTCTCTGCTCCTTTCTCTGCAGCGTGGTGGTGCAGAGCTCCAGTCCCCAGAGTCCCAGGGAGGCTGCAGGACGCCCCAAGCATGCTCAGGTCCTGTGCTGTCATGGTGAGTCTGTAGCCCGGCAGGCAACAGCAGGCGTTTGCTGCATCTGAACACCGTCCATCTAGGACACCCTCCACACACCAGAGTTCACTGCTGTCCCTCGCAGCAGATCAGCAAAGCAGCGTGAGGTCCCCTGGAGGGCCGTTTCTCTCCCCGCCAGGAGCCTCTCAGAAAGCTGCTATCGTTCTCATCGGTTTCCCTGCCGGTTCCATCACATCATCCATCAGCAGACTCCATTCCATCAACAGGCGGGGAAGGCTGGGCTTCCAGTTCCAGGGCAATGCGGGGAGGGGGAGAAGGGGACGGAAGGGGACAAGGCTGCTGATCAATAAGAAGCTACGGTGGAAAAGCACAGGATTTCCCTATAGCCCTCCCTCACCTCACTAGCTGAGGGTCAGATGGTGAGGAAAGAGGTCCTCTTTTATAGTAGCCAGGGACTTAGTCCATCCATCCACCTGACCACCTATCCCCCATCCACTCATCCATCCAGCTAGCCAGCCGGCCACCTGTGCATCCACCTTTCCACCTGTCATCCATCCATCCACCCTTCTATCCACTCACCCACCCACTTATAAGTTCACCCATCCGTCCACCTATCCATGCACCCTTCTATCCACCGATCCATCTACCCACCTACCTATCTATTCACACACTCACCCATCCATCCACTCATCCATTGACTCATCCATCC
>NW_004955476.1:10211140-10218223 GCF_000276665.1 Chinchilla lanigera
ACCCATCTATCCACACACTCACCCATCCATCCATCCACCCACCTACCCATCTATCCATTCACTCATCCATCCATCCACCCATCTATTCACTCACCCACTCAACAATAAACCCACTCATCCATCCACCTTCCCATGTACCCATCTATCCACCCACCCATCCACCTACTCACCCATACACCCACCCATCCATCCATCCACCTATCCACATACCCCTTTGCTCATTCATTGGTGATTGGTTCTCCAGTGCCTGTCATGTATGTAGGATGCTGAACAGAATGTCCTCTCCCTATCCTCATAGACTGTAGAGTTTGGGGGCATCACACACATTAGTCAAGAGGGTCTAGCAGCATTCAGGCCTATGGCGTGGTTACGCAGAGCTTCCTGTAGGAAGAGAGGTCTGATCTAAAATCTGAAGGAGCTTTGGAAGGGGTGGGAGGAGATAAGGATGATGAGGAGAGGATAAGGATATAGCAAAGGCTCTATAGTAGGAAGAACATTTCTGGAACACATACATTAAGACAAGGAAAAAGTTTGTTTGCTTTTGATGGGACCTCAAGGCTGAGGCGGTGGGCCCAGGAAAGCTGAGCTGAGGTGAGGACAGCCAGCTGGGGCTCTCATGCAGGCCCTGTCCCTCTGAGCTCCTTCACAGACCTCTGATCTCCAGCTGTGAAGTGGGATGAGCCCCTTCTTTGGGTCTCTGCTTGCGTCAGAATGATGGCACATCCTTAGACCTGGGTGAGACTAGCAGACGTGGCAGTTCCAGCCCTTCTCCGGTGGACATGGACCTGAGCAGGGTTTGCAGCCTTGATCTAGGGCATTCAAGACAATGGGCTGGACATCAGCTGGCAGAGAGGGGTCCAGTCGCCTCTGCCATGACAAATATGTCAAGAAAGGGGCCTGAACGCTAGGTTTCTAACCTGCTCCTAACCCCAACCTGTGTCTAACCCTAAACCTAATTCCATGCCACCTGCTTCCTAACCAAATCCTAACACTAGCCTCAACCTTAATTCTAACCCATGCCTAAGCCTAACTCTAACCCTAACCTTAACCCCACCCCTAATTGTAACACATGCCTAACCCTGACCCTAACTCTAACCGTAATCCACGCTATGCTCGCGCATGCCCAGCAGCACCACGGACAGTGCCACCCTCTTTGAGATGGGCTCTGCACTGAGACCTGGGGGCTGAGCCCCGACTCCTCTGCCCATGCTGGACATTTCTGCTCTTTCCTAGCCAGGCTGGAGTTTGCTCGGACACAGCCTGTGTGCAAAGCCCAGGGAAGCATTGACAACTGGCTCCAAGACAGACACACGTGGGTTCTAAACTCACCAGCTGCGAGCTATGGGGCAAGGCCCTCCCTGGGCCTCTTTCTGTCTCCTGTGTGGTGGAAGCAGCCCTGACCCCAAGGGAGCATGGAGCACTAAACAGGAAGTTCTGTGCGAAGCATGTAGCGCCGTAACTGCCAGTTACTAATTGGATCTAACTCCTGCCTTGCTGGGGCTTTCTTCTGCCTGCTGGGTTTCTGCAAAGCTTAAAATCTCAGCCATCCTCTCACCTCTCCTCCAAACACTGGGAGCAAGCCCTGAGGTGCCCTGCCTCTGAGGACACTATCCCCAAGAGCAGCTGCAGTGCTGGGGTCAGGCGTTCCCCACTCTCCCAGCTGGGAGTGAGGCCCGAGGTGTGAGGGTCTCTGGCCATCCCTAGACCATGGTTCAAAATGGGACAAGTCCAGCCAGTGAGCACCAGAGGAGTGGAAAACCGGTGATAAACCGGACTGCAGACAGGGAGACAGAAGAGGAAGAACGGGGATGGGGGGGGCGGCGTTCCTGGCATTAAAGGGATCCGATCAGGACTGAACCTGCCACAAGGGTGAGCAGAGGACAGACGCTTTGCCAGCTTCTGCTGGCATTTTTGGTGTCACGAATCCCCGTGCCGAGGTGACGTGCCATCATCACAAGGCCTCAGGTACTAAATAACAGCGTGGACCTCATGGAAGGCAGAGGGAGAGGGTGTGGGAGGGGGCCTTGTCCCCTACGGAAGAGCAGGGTCAACTCACGCTTCGAGCAGTGAGTGGATCAGCACATAGGAATGGCGCGGGCCCTCAGCCAGACAGTGAGGACCGAGTCCCTCCTCAGGAGCATCTACAAGGTTGATCAAAATGCACAGTGAATGTTCACATTTAAAAATTCATTGTGGTGCCAGACACATTGCCATTGAGCCCCACACTTCCCACCTTCGCTTCCAACGCACTTTCTCATAATTCTGGCCACATCTGAAGCTGTTCTGGAAGTGTTCTTTCCTGAGTGTCTATATGAGATGTGATCACAAATATGGTGAATACTGCTGCCGAGCACCGTCCAACAGAAAGACAGGTTTGCAAAAGCATGAGTGTCTGCCTCCACCTTACTCACCCGACCTGGCACAATGCAACTTCTGGCCCGTCCACAAAGTCAAAATGACAAAGGTTTTACATCAATTCGGGACACTGACGCAGCTACAAGGTACAAGTAAAACCTCAGGGAGGAGGACTCCAGAGCTGCTTTGGAAAGTGGCAGGGATGGTGGATGAGTGTGCTCGCTGTGAGGGGCATGCTTCTGAGGCGGAGGCACAGCATGTGTCTTTGGCTGCAATAACTTTCTAAACATGTGAACCCTCCCCACACAGATGGATCCCACCCTGTACGGTGCTGTGTGGATCTGAGTTCTGGCCAGGAGAAGAGCATGTGAAGTGGATGGTGGTGAGGGCTCTCAGGAGCTGAGAGGAGCAAAGCCTCAGCAGATGGTCGCTGCTGAGCGACTTGAGCATGTTATTACCAATATTTAAAGAATCTGAGGTCTGAAACTAATTGTCTTTTTTGGGGGAAGAAAATTGTTATTAATTCTAGGTAATGTATTCAAGTAACCCCAACTTTTGTGAAACAATCTTATGTCAGATCACATAGGTAAAACAAACTTAAAAACACCCTTAAATAAGCTGGGCATGGTGGCACACGTCTATAATCCCAGTACTTGGAAGGCTGAGGCAGGAGGATCACCATGAGTTTGAGGCCAGCCTGGGCTACAAAGTGAGTTCAAGACCAGCCTGAACTGCATAACGAGACCCTGTCTCAAGAAGACAATAAATGAATGAATGAATGAATGAATAAATATACCCTTAACCCCTGTCAGCGTTGATCAGCGAACCATGTTCATACATATCCTTCCGGAGTCTCCTACGCCAATCCCATACTTACTGTTTTGGGGATCATAATGCACTGTTGTGTAATAACAACCTTTAACACACTTTCCTGACTTTAGAACTTTCTGCAACATCATTTTAAACAACTCTGGTCCGGAAATCGTAGTTTAACCAACCGAGCCCCAGTGGTTGAACACTCGTTTAAATAATGCCCCATCAAACCTCCAAGTGTGTGTGTTCCGTGTGTGGGGTGGAAATTATTTTCCAGGGAGCAGTGCACGCCCTCCAGTGAGAGAGGAAGGGAGCACGCTGGCATCTCAGGAGCACGGGTGTCATCCTCTGGGTCTGCTCCCTGCTGAGCGCTCAGCCCGGGGCCTCAGGCCGAGGCTACGGCAGTCCAGCAGCAGGGATTCTGCTGTGCCAATGACCCGTCGCTCACGCTGCAGCAACACAGCCCCGTAGCCGGCAGCCAGCAGACCACAGAAACCTGCTTCTCACAGTGCTGGCGGCTGAGGCCCACAGTCCAGGTGAGCAGATATGGCGTCTAAGGAGCTCCACTTCCTGGCTCGCAGAGGGCGCCTCTCACTGTGTCCTCTCGGGGTGGGAAGAACTGGTTGCCTGGCTGGAGTCCCTTTATAAGAGCTCGAATCCCACTCAGGAAGGCTCGTCCTCAACTTCAAACCCTGCCTCTCGATGCCTGACTTTGGGGCTTAGGATTGTACATTCAAGTGGGGAGCACAAAATGCTCAGGTCATGAGAACTAGAGAAGGGGCCTTTGCTGTGATCACGGCTTTTACCTCCTTCCCGGTGGAGTGGATGGGGCTGGTCACATCCTGCAGACTCTGTGTCCAGCTTCAGTGTGTGGGATTCCGGATAACTGCTCAAGAGCTCGAGGCCTGGTGTCCTCATTCCTGACCTGGGGACCACCATCGGACCGGCCTTAAAGAGCCGCAGCCAGGAGCAAGGGGCACGATGGATGCCCCCAGCACAGGAGGGCGCTGCTTGCTGGCAGTGAGGCCGCGCCAAGATCTCTGTGTCCGGGCCTCAGGGCAGCGGGGTGGCATGGACACGACCGTTCCCATGCTTCCCACACTTCCACGTGGATTTAGATGCTCAGGTGAGGGAGGAGCCGCTCAGCACATGGAACGAGGGTTCAGTCTGCACCCGCATTGGTCCTGCCGCCCCAGATCCACATGACGGGCTCGCTGCTGCCCCCCAGGTGTTCCACTAGCACCTTCCTGTCCAGGACCTGGATATCCCAGAGCTCGGCCTCTCCTGGTGGAAGTCCAGGCCCCGAACAGTCCTCCTCCTCGCCTATGTCCTGACAGGTGCTGGCCGGCTGGAGCCTGGGGCCAGTGCCCAGCACAGCTGCCCTGAGCGCCTACTGCCAGTCCACTGGGCTAGTCCTTGTCAATGTCTCAGAGCTCCTGGTGGTGCCACCCCACTGCCTCACCTGCAAAGGGAGCACAGTCTTCCTTGGCATGGGTTGTGGGCATGGGAGGGTGGGGACAGCAGGGCAGGTGGGACCCTGAATTGTCCCACAGCTCACAAACACAGCTCTGTTTTCCTGACCTGAGCTTGCTAACCCCCGTCTCTGTGCAAGGCAGGCTGGCACCATGTTCTGTCCCTACCTGCTCAGCACCAACTCATGGACCACCCCACTGGGTTCTCCTGGTCCCTGGGCTTTTGGGAGATGGGCTGGAGACACTGCAGCTCCACTAGGCTGGAGATCTGATTGCAAGGCTCCTTCCTGGGGAAGACGGGCATTCAGCCACCGTGGCGCAGCCCAAACGCGTGCAGAGGCCAGCGGCCACTGGAGCCACCAATCCCATGACCTCCCGTGACTCAGCCAGGGAACAACCGTCTGCTGAATGCCTACTGTGTGCCATGTGCTCCTCTGATTCATGGGCCTATGGACACCGCAGTGAAGAACAGGGATGTGGGTTCTCATTCCAGGAACTGAAAAACCAGCTTTGCTTGTGAAGGATTCTCCCTCTTGTCCCCCACTGTCCTTTTCAGTATCTGGCTTCCAGAAGAGTCCCACTAAATCCATCATCAGTGTCCATGTAGGGCATGGGCCCAAGTGCAGACCAACCCCAGCCCTTGTGTCAAAAGAACCATGGTCTCTCTACTTGGCCCAAGGCCATGGACTCTGGAGGTGAACTGACCGGGCTTGAGCCTGAGCCTTGCCCACCTTGTTACTAGCCTTGGAAAAGTTATTTAAGTCTCACGCCTCAGTTTCCTCATTTGTCAAAAGGATCATAGTAGCTCACATTCTCAGGTGCTTACGCTGTGCCGGGGCTGTCCTAGGTGTGTCGTGTGCATCCACTCCAGGTTCCCCCAGCAGTCCTGCAGGGTGGGAAGCCAAGCACAGAAGCGTGAAGTCACTGCTGAGTGTCAAGCAACTCCCACGCATGACAATGCTCAGGGCCAAGGGGTCGCTGTTGTTATTGTCAGGAACAATCGATTCTAAGTAGGACTCCACATACCAGACAGACAGGTCTGAAGTATAATGAACACCACATGGAAAAGTTAGGAGGAAGTTTATTAAAACACCGATCATGGTGAACTATCTCAGGAGACTGAGACGAATACAGGTGACGCCTTTCACACTTCTGGAGACTTTCTGAAATAAAAGCTTTGCAAATATTTTGCTACAAGTATGTACTTCTTTAATATTCAGGAAAAATAGCACTAAAATTCTGGAAAAAAAATAAACTGGGAAGCTTCTCTTCCGGCTCAGTATTTCCAGAGGCCACTTCCTGTCACCCATGCGATGGCCTGTGCTTCCCTGTGAAGGTCCTGGGCTCTGGGGGCTCCCAGGTACCTGATGGGTGACCCCACTCCCCGGGCAACAGGGGTTCCAGGCAACCTGCACCTCCCTGTGAATCACGGGTCTCATTACTCACTTAACTTCATTATATCTTTAATTATGACCTTCTAGTCTGAGGGGAAAAGAAGTATAATTTGCTTTAAGAGATATGCCAGGCCCACGCTCCCCACATATCCAGGTTTCATAGAAATTGCAGGGATCATAGAAATTTAACCTGATAATTACTTCAATATTTCAAGGCACACATTTTTACCCTCTTAGAGTAATTATGGGTTGATGCTTTTTCTCTCAAATTCTTTTATTCCTTCACTACTCCAGGTTATGCTCCTCCCAGGAGCATGCAGTATGCTCCTAAGGCAGAAGGTGCAGGCCAGTCTTGGATTTTCCAGTTTATAGCACCATGCTGATAGGACATCTTGCTCCTTTCTTTCCTCTTTTTACTGCTTTTCTTGTATTACAAGTTTACTATGGGCCAGGAAAACGTGTACAATGTGAGTATTCCTCATCTGAGATGGTTGGGAGCAGAAGTGTCTTGGATTTGGTTTAGGGGGGGCTATTTACATATGCACAATGCAAATTTGCATATGCAAATTATAGGGATGAGACCCAAGTCCAGTCACAGAATTCATTTATTTGCGTATTCCCCTCCCGCATAGCTGAAGCTAAGGCACACAATTTTTAAATAATTGTTTGGAAGAAGCAAAGCTTCAGAGTGTGGAATTTTCCACTGGGACAGCTGTCAGGCTCAGAAAGATTCAGACTGTAGAGCAGTTAGGTTTGGATTTTGGGATTAGGATGACCAACCTGTATTTGTTCCACTCTACCCACAGTGCTTAAGATGGAACTTAGTGGGACTGGGGATTTAGCTCAGAGGCACAGCACCTGCCTGGCAAGTGCAAGGTCGTGAGTTCGATTCCCGGTACCGGAAAACAAAACAACAACAACAAAAAAATAAACAAGATGGAACTTAGTATGTAGTAGCCATGTATAAGTATTTTTTAAATGAGCAACTCAGGCAATATAATTAGAAGCTGAGAAACTAGTTGCATTTGTGTAATTATTATTACTATTAT
>NW_004955476.1:10218450-10263486 GCF_000276665.1 Chinchilla lanigera
TATTTCAGGCTGGCCTTGAGCTCACTATGTAGCCCAGGCTGACCTTGGACTTGTGGTGATCCTCCTGCCTCAGTCTCCTGAGTGCTGGGATGACAGGCCTGCACCACGCCCAGCTTCATTTGTGTATTTAAAGTAACCTAACGTCATCAAACCCCTAACGTCATCAACTTACCTGCTGTGGAATGGCAGCATTGTCCCCATGGCCAAAGCAAGGCTCTGGAGCCAGATGCACGTCAGAATTTAGAATTTCCAAGCTTTCCGCGGACTCCATCTAACCTCTCTGCGGTGGCCACGGCCACACCCATGATCCGGGAAACACATTCTGCTGTGAAGATGTCTGGGTGGGAGCAGGAGGGGGATGTAAACCTGACAGAAACCTTGGGGCAGTGTGGTGGCTGCTGTGGTTTGGTTTGGAGCTGCAGGGGAGGAGCAGGCCGACGCCCCAGGACTGTGGAAGAGCAGACCTGTGTGGGCCTCCCACCCCCGCCGTGGCTCCGTGTCCCCGTGGTCGCGGGTTCACACGCTCCGCCTGCAGCTCCCTCCTCTCTAGCTGAGGATTACACTGAAGACTAACACGGAAGCTCGCTAGGAGGGTTTCCAGGTGGACACACAGCGTCTGTCCCATTGTACGTGCTCAGTAAACGCGGCCTAGCCATGGGTCACTCATTTCGTGGTGCTGGGGACAGCTTGCACAGCAGGTGTTGCTCTGGGCTTTGACAGAGGGGAAACAGAAAGCACAGCGGGTTAAGAATCAGCCCGCAGAGACCCGATGGGGTGGCGTGCTGGGGTCAGAACCCGCTACAGCACCCAACCACGCCGCCAGCTCGCCGAACCCTTGCTGCACCCAAGCAGGATTCCTTGATCAGCGGTTATGCCCTCTCTGCCCGCTCTGGCATGCAGTTTTGGAGAAAAGAAATTACAAGCCCAGGCAAAATGCAAAGTGTTGAGATGGGCATTTTCCAAGGCGGCCCTCTCTCCGCACACCTCCTCTCTCCGTTGCTAGCACAGGCAAGAGGACTTGGCACAAGTCCACGCTGTCAACTCTTCCGATGTGCGAGCCTGGCAGGCAGCATTCGTGCACATCTCCTCTCTTCCGGAGGGCAGCGTGGCCGGGGGCCGGGTGGGCAGGCTGTGGGGCTGTGGGGGGCGCGTGGAGTCACACCCCGCCCAGCTGCAGAGGTCTTGTCAGGATGCCAGCCGCGCCTGGCCTGTTCCGCCTGCTGCCAGGCCCTCGCCCATCTGCCGTGGCTCACAAAGTGCTGAAGATCACAAACGCTGGAGCCTATTATGGGCAACACACTTCAATTACACTCTGATCATGCTCAGGCTGGGCCCCCGGGCCCGGCTCTGTGGGTGTGAGGTGGAATGCGCCCATGGAGGAAGCACTGGTCCCTAGGTGCTTGGGTTGTCTGAGATGGGCTGAAGGAAGCAGCCGTCCCTCCTCTGTGATGTCGTTGTCATTCGGTTACCTGGCAAAGGGACACCCAGATACAAAGGAAGTGGAGGACAGAAGGACAGAGAGATGGACTTGGGGTGTTGCCATGGGAACCCCCGTGTTTTCCTGTTGGTGTCTCTGCCTTTTGCTCTCTCCAGCGGGGGCAATGACGTGTTCTTTGAAATGACCTTCATTGTCCGGTGACCCCTCTGTCCTGGGAGCTGACTTAAAGTGTGTGAGTTGTGGCCACTTTCCCAAGGACACCGCAGAATAAACGCCACACGTCCTTCGACCAGCACAGGTGAGGGCAGACCTCAGGCCGCCTGCCCAGGGCTGCCCTCCCTCCCGCCTTCCCCAAAGGCAGTCACAATGCAGCCACGTGCCCCGTGGAGCCCGAGACAATAACAGATCAGCGGTGAAACCTGTGCAATATTAACTCATAATTTTGATAATTTGTGCATCTGGAACTTTGACATTCATCTTGGTTTTTCAAATATATTGCATCAGAACCTCATTTATCTTGATTGCTGAGGGTGTTTTTTGATACAGTGGTCCTGTGGACTGTACACCAGGTCCCAGGCCCAGGGCACACCACAGAGAGTAGGAGCTGGGCGCACGGGCTCCCTCTCCTGTCCTGTTTAGCTGGTGGCCAGCAGGCACCGCCCACAGCATCCCTCTGGGACCAGCCTGTGGCCGAGGGAAGCGGGGGCACCTGGCTGCCCTCTCCTGCAGCTGTGTGGCCTGAGGACTTCCGAGGAGGCTGTGGGGAGCAGCCATGTGACCCTGAGATGCTCAACGCACCCTTTCTTGGCTCTCACATGCCTGTGCTTTGTAGTGTTTGCTTTTGCGGTTGCTTGAGTTGCATCCTTGTTACTGAAAGCAGGGTCCTGACTGTTGCAGGGTCCGTCCAAGACCTTCAGGGGGGTGCAACACCATGCTGAGAAGCCAGGGAGTGCTTTGTGCTTGGAGCATCCTCAGGCCCTACTTCTCCAACCTGTTCAGGGATGAAGGAGAATTTGGAGCTCCAAGGTCCTTGTGATAATCAGGACCAAGGAGAGCAACAAACTCCCTTTCCCAGGCCCCTTCCGGTGCTGAATCCTGCCCACTTCCTGTCTCCTTCCTGAACGAGAGCTTAAAGGGTCAGCAAGGCAAGCAGAGTCTCCATCTCAAAGAGGCAGAAACTGAGCCTCGGGAGCCCAGCAGCCCCTCAGCTGAGCAGTGGCCAAGAGCCTGTCCTTTCTGTCCCCAGACCCACCATGGAGGCTGTGCCAGCTGCAGGGCTGGGCAGAAGCCCAATTCTGCTGCACTCCAGACCCATGACCCGAGCCCTTGGTGTGGCTGTGGAAGGTCGGAGGTCAGGCTTTCTGCAGGTCTTCTACTCGCTGCCCCCCCAGAGGGGTTCCTGGCTTCTTTGTTCTTTGGCAAATAAATATCCCAGAAGTCCCTGATTTGGGAGATTTTAGAGAAGGCTACCAAGGAGGCTATGGGGCAGGAGGGCAGGGGAGCATGAGGGGTCTGGGGACTGGGGCACTATGAGCTCAAGTCCCATCCCATCTGTACATGTGGCAGTTAGCTTCTGCTTATTTGGGAGGTGCAGATTTAGATGCCCAGCAGCCAGGGCTGGGAGCCTGTGGGTCTAGAGTGTTAGGGGTGACGAGACAGCTGGCCGGGTGCGGGGAGTCTGGGCATGGGCTGAGGGGCGTGGACCACAGCACCCGTGTGGCCTCATGTGTCTCCAGTCTCCCATTATGGCTGGGAGGGCGGCGGCCCGGGCACCTCGCCCAGTGTGCCACCTGCTGCCCTTTCCTGCCTTATCGACTGGGAGTCGACTCCCACCTTCCCCATCTTAGTTATTTTTGATGATCCGTGAGAGGCACACAAACAACGCTGCATCTTGAAACCGGTCATCAGCAAAGCTACACTGATTCCCATTTTTCTTGCAGATTTTTCACGAGCTCTGAGATGCCCTGGCCACGTTCCGCTGGGGTTCCATTTGCCCCGCTAATGGGTGCGTGTCTTCATGCCTCAGCTACACCAAGCCTGCTCCTTTCCTGTTTATGTTTATTTTGGAAGCAAAATGTGTTTACAAAATCAGTTAAAAAGTGTTAATGATCAGTTTCCAGAATACTAATGCAAATTCAAATTACTTTCACATGAATCAAGACAAATTAAAAAATGCTGTTTGATCATAAACTGTTTTAAATTCCTGTTAGAAGTAGTGTAGCAAATCTGGATAGATGCCTTTTTGAAAAAGAGCAATTTAAAATTACCATTCAGATGGTATGAAGACATTCCGAGCAAGAAGTCTCCCAAGGACGAAAGGTGTCGGCTTTGAGCACTTACATGGAGGTGATACGCACCCCCACCTCCCAGGGCAAGAATCATGTTTGTCACCGTCAAAACTAGGCCTGAGCCATGAAACAAACACGATCTTCAGCTGTCCCTGGCACCACCATCTCTCCAGGGTCTAGAGCCCAGCTCAGCACATCAAAGGCCATCAGTAGTATTTGCAGAATAAACGAATGGATAAAGTTTAATCCAAGATTCTATCTGTGCTGAGTCAGTTTAAAAACTGTGACATTCCTGGCAAGACTGAGCAGATAAATGGGGGCCATGACCAGAGCACCCACCCATCCTGCAGCCTGTGGGGTGACCCAGGGCAGTTGCTTCTGCTGTTGATGGTGGCTGATGGTCTGGGACACAGGACAGGGGTGGCCAATGCATGCCCTTTGCAGGGTCACAACTGCTGTCCACCTGACACAGTCTTTTCAGAGGTTCCTTCCACCTGTGACAGAGATGGAGACCTGGGGGGTGACGCTGCCACTTTGAGGCCCCTGGCTCAGAAGGCTGAGTCAGTGGGTTTCCAGGATTTCCTGGGGCTCAGAGGAGAGTGAAACAAGACGAGTCAAGGGAGACAAAGGCTGGCCTGGCCACTGGAGTGGATTCCGAGCTCCTGCAAGAGGGCCCGGTCTGTGCTGGCCTGCATGCGGGGCTGGTACAAGATTTTGCCTGATGAAAGTCTTCAGGTGCTGTCTGAAAGGAGGGAAGTTAAAAGCACTTATTTACATAGCCAAAGGAGCTGGCAAGGGGTAAGGCCCGGATCTACTGCCCAGGAACCGTCTGCTGCCAGCTACCGATGCAGGGGTCTTATCGTGCCTTGGTCAGGACTGACCCCGCTCCCGTGGGTCACATTTGAAAGCTCCCGTGTCCATGTTTGGGAAGAGCCTGTGTTGTGGCCTGGTCCAGCTCACAGGGACACAGAGACGGGGCTGAGACTGGGCTGAGGTGCTGCCCATGGTTCTGAATGTCCTCCTTTCCGGGAAGCCAACAGCTCTGCGGTCCCGGCACCCAGAGAAGAATCTACTAACTGCACTCACAAACAGTGCTCAGAATCCAGGTCCGAGCTGACAAGAAACAAGGGGTTGTTCCACAGAAAGGGGGAGCCAAGGCGTTTCCAAGTGGGGAAGAAACAGGAGCTGAAGAGCCTGAGGAGCAGGGGCTGCTTCCTTGGAATCCTGGGTCCCAGGACTGCTGCTTGGTCCTTCCCATCACCTGGACACTAGGTTGGAAAGGCCAGATGGATAGCAGAGAGTCCAGGTGTCCCCCAGGCTCCATCTGCAGTGCCGTGGGCGGGGAACACGAGGACCTGGGTGATGTGGGCCGCACCCCACCTCTCACGCAGGTGCAGCTGGGTGGCCCAGAGGTGTCAGTCCACCTGCTGAGGTCACTGTGAGCTGCACTCAGAACTCAGAATGAACAGCTGGGAGGGTCAGTGCAGGGCAGCTCTGCTCTGTGCAGCTTGGGAAGCACCGTTCTCTTCCCGTGAAGCTTTCTTCTACTGGGGAGTCAGTCGGGTTTTCAGTGAAGCCCGCTCTGTGCTGGTGGGTAGGTGCTTTAGGGAAGAACAAGCAGGGAGGACAGATGTAGAGTGCTGGGGAGTTTGAAGGGGTCTCCTTTGTGGGCCCTGCCACGAGAGGGTCTTTCTTAACCCACCTGCCCCACTGCTCCAGAGAGATCCTGCTTCCATGTCACTGCCACAGGGAAAGACAGAGCCTGAAGATGCTCAGACGTGCTGCCCTGCAGGGCACAGTGCTACACTCCTGCAATCCCAGCTACAGGAGCTGACACAGGAGAATCTCAAGTTCACACCGAGGCTGGGCAGTTTAGAACCTCTCAGAAAAGAGCCTGGGATGTAGCTCAGCGGTAGAGCACCCTCAGTTTTGATCCCTAGCACAGCCAAAACAAACAAACACTGTCCCACTGAGACAGCAGGGTGACTGGGTCCTGAGTTTCCGTCTGGTGGTCATTTGAAAAGAGGGTTCTTTTTGTTTCTCAGAGCAATGTTTTGCTAGTGCACGTCTGCGATGCATCACGATTACATGCACCTTGGGGAAGTGGTGCCCACATGTGCACGGCCCGATCCTTTCTATTCCCTCTCCCCTTCCCCAGGGCCCCTGCCTCCCACAGCCCGCCAGTTCTGCCATCCAGGAAAGACCATTCTCCATCCTGTCATCCCCTCTCTCTCTGTCTCCTCACTGTGAGCAGGAAGTGAGACCCCTGCCCAGCCGCCTGAGCTCAGCACTCTCCGGTCCTCCTGTCCCAGGAGGCAGGGCCACACTGGCTACGGAGGACACATCCGTCATCTCCCTCTGCTCCACCACCCCACCATGCACACGCACACTCAGGGTGCACATGCACACACATGTGCACAGGCCCACACCCGTGTGCACACATGCACATACTAAAATCTCCAGGGGTTTGAGTGCCGACACACGCTCCGGCCTTGTTCTCTGATGTCACTGCCAGGCGCTGGGTGCTCTGTCCTGTGCCGTGTGCGTGTACTATGCCATATGAATCATGAGCGCTAATTCCCGCTTCAAGAACTCCCCTTCCATCTCCCGCCTGCTTCTGCTGCTCTGGTCACCAACCACTGTGTGCTAACTTTCACTGCCGGCTGGTCACTCAGGGTGAGAGGTCATTGCCACCTCAGGGACAACTTTGTCCTTGCTTTCTCTCATTGAAAAGTTATTTCAATTGAATCCAAATTTCCAGCAAGCAGGATACATTTAAATCTGATGAAATTACACAGCCGTCAAGAGCCTCCATTTCAAAAGCTCTTCAGTGAGCCAGGGGAAGCTGGTGCACACCCTGACATGGGGGGGGGGCAGGAGGGAAGACCCGGCACGAAGCCACGTTCGAGGCGCAACGCCTTTCTGGGGATTCGCAGGTGCACATTAGGAGAAGCGGCTTGAAATGTTATTTGGGAGCAGGAGGGTGCTGGGCAGTTTTCATTTTCTGCAATTTTCAGATTTTCCACAAAGCACATTTGGAGTTGGCAAAATTGGTTATCTGCTCTAAAATTGTATGATTAAGTGATATTTTCATTAATTGATTTTTAATTATTTCTTTGCTTAAAACCTTTCAAAGTGTCTTACCACAGAGAGCAATAAAAACAGCACAGGCCTCTGGTGCTGGTGGCCAAGCAGGGCATGAGGGCAGGGAGGCCTGGTCTTGCTGGGGCCAGCGGCTTTGCCCCGGAACTGATCAGCATTCCGTCCACACTCCCAGCCCTGCCTGTGCGGATGTAAAGAACTGCATTTTCTGCCTTCAGATTTACACCCACCTCCCAAAGACCCAACGAAAGCCCCGTCACTCCCAGAACCTGTGTTGGGAGGAGGGGATGGGCCCGTTCTGCTAATTTTAACAAATGTCGAGCGTAGCCAGGCTCCAAAGCCCCGAGGAAGGATAATCAAGTCAAGCCCCATTGACCAGGAAAGCGGCAAAGGGTGGGAAATGAGCTCTCAGGACTCTGCTGGCCTGGGCTCCATTAGGCAAGGGCTCATCATTCAGGGGCTCGGCCTGGCCCCAGGCTGGGGGATGCCCTGAGCGTGGCAGGCCTGGGCCAGCTCCTTGCCCTGTCTTCACAGCAGCCGAGAGGGGAAAACTGAGACCCTGGTAGATGGCACTACCTGCCAGGTTGGCACAGCCCATCAGGGAGAGCCTTGCCCTGGTGTCCTGGCTCCTAACGGCCACTGCATCCCCTGCCTGCAACTGTACCTCCCTCCACCTTCAGAAGACGTGGCTCTGACTGGTTAGCCGTGGCTAACACAGATGTCTCAGAGCAAACTACAAGAGCTGCGTGTGGTGGCAGAGGTCTGCAATTCCAGGGACTTGGGAGGCTGCAACCTAGCAAGATCCTGTCTCAAAACATAAAATAAAAAAGGGCCAGGGAAGTAGCTCAGTGGTAGAGCGCTTGTCTGACATGCATGATGCCTTGGATTCAATCCCCAGAACTACAGAAACAAAAGCAAGACCAGACTGCAAATGAACACAAACAAAACATGGCAACAACAGCTGTGCAGACCACCAAAAAACTAAAAATGAAATAGGGAAACAGACTGCAGACTTGGAATTTCAGGCAACTTTCCAGGGGTGGCACCCAGCCTCTTGTACAATCAGTGCTGGACAAAGTTCAGGGGCTGAGTGTAACAGCAAAGCAGCAAAAACAGAGAAACAAGAAGCGTGAACAAAACGCCAACTGTGAAGCCGAGTACCTACTCTGCCGTCTTGAGCGCTCCGCGTGTCTGACTCAGCTCCTCCTCACAGGAAGCCAATGCCATCATCATGTCCACTTTCTGCACAAGGACCCTGGCAACAAGGCCAGAGGACAGCAGGGTGGTCTTGAGGTGTCTAATGGGAAGCAAAGTGAGGCTGATGGATGGAGCCTCCTTTAAACCCCACCCAGCCTCTCCCTCGCTGTGGCTTTGCCCATGTGCCTACCCTCCCCAAGCACTGACTCCCAGCTACTGCACACAGGTCACAAATCCTACCGTGTGTTGTCACAGGGGCTTAGCAAAATAATACAGGTAAAAGTCCTGGCGTCACACCAAGCGCCTAATGAGCCCTTGCTAAATTATAGCTGGTCTTGGTCTCTTTGCATCCCTCCCTACTTCTTACTCTGCTGACTCTGAGAGAAGACAGGCTTGTTCCCATGTCACCAAGTGCCCAGCACTCTCTGGAGGGTAGGGACAGACCTAGCTCCGGTCAGCCTGAGACTCAGCCCAGCAGGGCAGCCATGGGGCACAGTGCTTCACTTTCTGGCCCCACCCGCCGGCCTCCTGCAGGTACTGGAGCTTGAGACGTGGGTCTAAACTGGTGTTCATCCAGAACACTCTGAGGCTCGGGTGCTGTTAGGTTACTCCTCAGGAGGTCTTTAGCTGTGAATCTCAGACCATG
Source organism: Chinchilla lanigera (assembly GCF_000276665.1). NCBI lineage: Eukaryota > Metazoa > Chordata > Mammalia > Rodentia > Chinchillidae > Chinchilla > Chinchilla lanigera. Next base: position 10,227,122 of record NW_004955476.1, read on the forward strand.
AAGTCTTCACATACATCTCTGAGGTTGCTTAGAAAGGCTGCAGCCCCAAAGAGTACAAGCCCAGCTCTCCCAAGACGAGACTCAAGGACACAGCATTCACTGGCTGCTGCACTAATTTACCCATCAGCCCCTCATCTAAAGACTTTTGCCTGCAGTGGGTGTGAGGTCCAGGCAGGCACTGGAGGTGTAGACAAAACTTCGCCCCTGGCTTCAGGGAGTTCCCAGAGGAGCAGGGTTACAGCTAGAAAAGAAGTCCAGGCTCTATGGTACAGAGGCGGGGTCTATATATAAGGCCAGGAGTGGTGGAGATGGGCCTGAAGAGCCTTGTGAGGTTCAGGTCCCACAGGGTCTCACTTATCCTTCTAAGGATGCAGAAGCAAAGGACGCCCTGAAGGTTTCAGCAGGAGAGGACTCGCCCTGCTCTAATCCATCCTCATCCCACAGCAGGTGAGAGGTCTTCTAAAAACATTCCACTGGTTCCTCTCACCCAGGGGCAGCAAGCTGGAGTCCTCTAATGAGTCAACACTGATAACCCTGATTTTCTTGTGATGACAAGGGTTACTTTCTGCTGGTAGCAAGATAGCTTTGTTGTGATTATAGTTACAATCATGAGATCATGCCTTGGTGTTAAGAAGGATTCTGAAACCAAATCTAAGCTTGGGAAAGCCGCAAGGCATCATAATATCTGCCATAGAAAAATTAAGGGGACGCAGTGGCCTCCTGTGAAAATTTAAATGACCAATGTCACATAGCCAGTTGGTGGCAGAGCCAGGCCTAGAACCTAAGACCCTCGAGTTGCAGCAGACATCCGGTTCTCAGCCCTGAACCATCTTCACCAGGTCCTCCTGAACCTGAAGAGGAGGCCTGGTTCCCATGACAACTGGGCATTGAGACCTTCCATGGGAAAGGTTGAGGTAATACTGCTGCTGTGACAGGATGCTGCATGGCACCCCTCCCAAACCTCAGCACTGATTATAGTTTATCATGGTCTTTGTGGTCCTGGGCTGGGCTCAGCTGGGCGGCTCTTCTGTAGCCCAGCGTGGGGGTGTCATGTGCCTTTGCAACGAGAAGGAAGCATCTGGATGCTCTCGAGTCTGGTGTCAATGTGTCCTCAGCCCATGCAGCAGCCTGTGCCCCTGCACATGGCCGCCTCTCCAGCAGGTGCTGCTCTCCAGGTGGGCTGCCTGCAGCAGGGCAGCTGGACTTCATGTATACAAGACAGCTTCCTGGAGTGCACAGGTGGGCCCCACCGGCCTTCAGAAAGCACGCCTGACCCAGCGTGAGGTCCGCCACATCCTCCAGGCTAAACTGAGTCGCAGCTACTCTAGATCCAGGGCATGAACTCCTGAAGCAGTCCCAGGGCCAGTTGCAGAGTCCAGCCCCTTGGGGTAAAAGCATAGGGTCCCTGTCCAGTTCCCTGAGGTCCCACAGGACACAGACCCCCTTCCCCTCAGAGGAAGCCCAGAGGAGACAAAGATCTCAACTTCTTCCTCTGCCCTTCCTCCTACCCACCCCACTTCTCTGGGCGGTTCTTCTCTGCTCATTTTCCTGTGGTGGAAACTGTATCAGGCAGTCAGGCAGTGACTGACCAGCAGCCAACTCTTCATTAGGTGGAATCAGCATGCCAGCCACAGGGAGGCCGGGAGGGGTCATTTGCAATGCACAGCGCCAAGCACTCCCGTCACAGAACGAGGGGCGCAAGCTCCGGCCCCCTCCCCAGCCCTCAGACTCCCACAAAGGCCGCTAAGTTCTCTTTTCTCACCCACAATGAGTTGACGTTAGAAAACACCTGGCTGTGAAGAGATTAAGCTACTTATAAGCCCTTCAAGACAGTTCTGACCTGCCAGGACGGGGAGACCTTAAAACAAACAAACAAACGAACAACCCTAGAACAAATCAATAAAACCCAAAGCAATAAAACAAAACAAAAAAAAAAAAACAAAAACCCGCTTCAAAACATTCAAGAGGCCAGTCTGCTGCTGTCCTGGTCTGACGGTAGGAGGGGGGCTTTTCCTGGCTTGAGGAAGCCGGAGGCTCCAGTCTCTGCCCTGTGCTGGGGGATCCTGGTGTGCTGGTCCCCAAGTTCAGTGAGCATGAATCTGATAAAGGGAGAGGAGCTTAGAATTCTGTTTTTACAGGACAGTAGAGACGTGCTGCCCTGCCCTCTGTTGGAGAGAGCTGGCAAAGTCGCCTAGGAACCGCAGAGCGATCTACCGCTTCAGCCTCCAGTCTTTGACTTTTCCTGACCTCGGAAAAGTCAGAGACCCCAAGCACAGGAGATCTGCATTTCTAAAGCACCCAAGCATTTGCAGTTTTAGCAAAGAGAAAAGCTGTAAAATGCAGGGCTCACAGCGACAGGTGTAATAAATGAACGGTGTGACTAGAGAATCAGCTTTCTCCTAGGATTCCCAACACACAGTGACTCGCTGGACGCTGTACCCCGTGACCATGGCTTAGTTCTCAGGACTTTCAGAGGCCCAGTCCCACGGCCACGACTCTCACAGAGCCTGCGCCCGCTCAGCTGAGATCGTGCTTCCCTCAGACACCCTTGGCTGTTGCCGATGTCTGCGGCAGCTCCCCCGAGGGACGTGGAGAGCGATGGAGCGAGGCGGGCTCTCCTGGGAAGACAGTCTTGTCTGCCAGGAGGCACAAGGTGATGGCTTCGGGGGTGAACGGGCTATTTTTGTTCCCTTGCAGACAGCAGAGCTGCTTGGAGGTGAACAGATGCAGCTCTGTGCTGCTCCTGCTTCCTTTAAAACTGGGGCACCAACCTGCACACACTCGTTACTGTTTGGGGCTTGCTGCAAAAATATTTTGAGAGGAATAGAAATAGAGGAAAGGGGAGGATGGCAAAGAAAAGCGAGTTTTAGTGCCTATGAAGGGTCTTGATATTTCATACGATAGCAGAGAAAGGAAGAGGGAGAGGGCACGTACCACCCTGACACACGTAGGCCACGTCCAGGGGTCTATTCACGGAAATACTCAGAAATGCCCCGGTCTAGTTACCAGAAGATCCTAGCAGCCTTGCTTGAAATGGCAGGAAATTAGAAACGAATGAAAAGTCCCGGGCACGGAGCTCCTGGCATAACTGTCAACATGTGATGCTGAAGACAGCAGGGAGGTGCTCTGGGGGCTCCTGTGGAAGTAACTGCCCCCATCTGTGAGGTTATCAAGGACCGACAGGAGCCAGAAGAACAGAATACTAGCTGTGTCCCTCTGCTTTACATAAAATTGTATTGTCATCATTATTTTTTTGCTTAAAAATAGACCTGGGAGACTATGCACTCCTCCACGAACCATGGAAGTCTCTGGGAGTTGGGATTATGAAAGTCCATTCCTTCTTAACTGTAATCGTCCACATTGCTTGGCATTTTTGCTATTAGCACATGTTACTTTCTTCTCAAAAGCAGAGGTGACACTTGGTTACAGGGCAGTTGTGCTTTCTCTCTGCAGAGGGACTGTCGGGAGCTGCCCACTGGGATGTAGGAAGCTCTTCATACCCACCCTCCTGATAGAGTTAAGCCAATCAGGCAAATCACAGCAAGGAAAATTTCATGAAATATATAACATGGACGCTCAGTGTCTGGCACATAACAGATGCTCAATGCATATTTGAGGAATGATGGGAAACATAAATATTTAAGTGCAGAATTGCTTTCTAGCGCACCCAGTTTGTTTGCCACCTGTTTTTAAAACATCATCTGTAAGTAAATGTGTTCCTTTGGAAGAACATCACCATTAGTTTTCCTTGATTCTTCCTCCTTGTGTACATCCTCAGAAACTAAAGTGCCACGGCAGCGGGGCTGGCATAGGGAACACACAAATCAAGGTTTTACCATGAGGGAGAAGGGATTTTCACAAACCACCAAAGTGCTACTTCTCTTGGAAGAAGTGCATCCTGGATTTTTTCCAGCTGAATTCTGCAACAAAGCCCAAGGAAAATGAACATTAATCTTTTATGAACCAAGCCCCCAAACAGGCCTTGAGCTCAACCCTAATTAGGTTGCATCTCAGTGTGGAGAATCCTTAACGAATAAGGACACAGAGCAGCACGGCCGCTCTGTGGGACTGGTCTGAGAGAAGGAAGGGGCCACCCACCGTCCTCCATGCCCCCAGCTTCCCCGATGAGCAGTGCATCTTGGGTGGACTCAAAGGGCGTGTTCTCTAGCTAAAACTCTCAGCCAGCCTGTGGCCCACGGCCAGGGTCTGTGGATAAAGGGGAAGAGAAGCAGTGACCAGCAAGACTCCAAGGCCCAGTTTCAGCAGCTGGTTTCCCTTCACTCTGCACCCAATGGAGCCAGGAACTTGGGGTCTTGGTTTGGAGTCCAGCTCGGCCGCTCCTCTGTGGGCTAAGAGATGCCCATCCTTGCCGAGACATCGCTGCCCTCTCTGTACTAGGGGAGGGTTCATGATCCAAGGAGCTCTGCAAACATTCCTTGCAGATGGAGGCTTTATCTCTCCACCCACAGCCTCCCTGTTTTGGGGGAGCATGGCAGGGCGCCCTTCCCAGGGTGCCCCCCAGTAAAGCTCAGACAGGGCCTCCAGGGAGCCACCTCAGGACCCCTGGCTGCCCATTCAGCATCTGCACCCAACAAGGACCTGCGGATGTCTCAGACCCAGCCCCACTGAGGGTGTACTGCGCCCCTGAAGTGTCAACCCGGGAGGCCCCGCAGTCAGCCTGTGGCCCTGACATGGATGCACAGCCTCATCCCTTCTTCACTGGCTCTGTCCCCACTTGGGGCACGAGGTGGCGTGGCCTTGACCTCTGCGGACAATTGTACAATCGCCTCCCACTTCTCCAAGGGCCGCCAATCCATATCTCACTGCGGTGGACACTGCTGTCCTCCCAGATTCTCTTGGCTTGTCATGGGTCCCTCCCCCAAAGCCTGCTGCCCCATCCAGCCTCGGGTCTCCCCACTGCCTGAGAACGCCTTATCCTATTACCGTAATTAACTGGTACCACGCTGGAAAGCCTAGCCAAAGCAGAACTCTGGGGTGAAGAAGACTTGCCAAGGGTTACAATGCATGAGAATTTGAGCGGATGGAAGTTGGCACTTGAACTTTATTCTAGAATCTGAGCAGAGCCATCACACGCCCAGCAGGCACAGGTGTTGGGAATCCACCTCGAGGCTGCGGCCCCGGCCTTTGTGATGGTCAGCCCCAGAATGCTCTCTCCTCCGCCTTTGGTATGGACAAGAGGCGTCACTTCAGCTAACACTGTGATTATGTATGGTGGTGAACTGTAATGACATCTGTATTAGCCGATAATTATTGCGCACCTTCTACCTGGCCAGTCCTGAGCCACCTGTTTTATACATGCTGTGTGATCTAAGCCGAGTGCCCACTTGGAGGGGGCTGGTGAGGGGTCGCTCCTGTCTTACAGAGGTGGACAGGATGCTTGGAGGGGGCTGGTGAGGGGCTGCCCCGCCTTACAGAGGTGGACCGGATGCTTGGAGGGGGCTGATGAGGGGCTGCCCCGCCTTACAGAGGTGGACTGGATGCTTGAAGGGGGCTGGTGAGGGGGTTGCCCTGCCTCACAGAGGTGGACCGGATGCTTGGAGCACTAGGCCGCACATCAGTGTCTGGGAACCTTGTAGGTCTAGGAGTGAGCAGTGACATCCAGCCAGGAGAGCCATGGTGACAACGTGAGAGGATGGACGGAGAGGACAGGAGGAGAAAGAGCTCTGTAGACAGAGAGACAGCGGGAGAGATGGCGCAAAGGCAGGAAGTGACAGAAAGTGATCAGGACCATGTGCGGGGCTTCAAGCTGCCCTGGAAATGCCCTTGTTGGACCCCGGCTGGTTGCTAGTTTGACACTGGTGCATGCCCCACCCATGTCACCTGCAATCTGCAGAGTAGCCAGCCGGGAAGGGCGGCGGAGCCCAGACCCAGGGCTTCTTGGCCTCTCAGCCTCTCGGCCTCTCTCTCCCCTCCTGATGGCCCAGGGCAGTGGCTCCCACAGGCAGGACCCAGCCTCAGGGAGGGACTAACTCAGGCAGGATCACAGGGGGCCGCCTCCGGGACTGGCCCTGCCAACCTCCAGCCCTGGCTGAGGAAGGAGCGAGGCCCTGCCTCTCTCTGCTGCCTCTCGTTCTTGACTCCAGAGCTCCCGTCTGGGGACCCTGAGTCGGCCACAGGCGTCTGCTGTAAGAAGCCATGGTTTTCCACCTTTCTGGCATTTTCTGCCTGGGCAGTGCCAGGGCCTTGGCTCCCTGGGGGAGGCAGGAGGCTGGAAGAGCCCGGGGCAGCGAGGCTGCGCCCAGGTAGGAGGGGCAGCTGACAGCAGCGCAGCGCCTGTGCCGCTGCAGGCGAGGCGCAGATGGGCTCTGTGAGGTCACCCCGCCGTCCTGGCTGCCCACCCAGCATCTGCGCCTGATGCATCAGCCTGGGAATACTACGCCCTCTCCCATTCCAGATGTGCCGGGTCACGTGTGCCCCAGACTGCGCCAGTCACGGAGGGCTGGAGAGGAAACGAAGCGTTTGCCAGGCACATGGCGCAGTGACCTGGAAGGCGGGCAGGCCGCAGTGTGGGAGTCTGCACTTGGCTCCCCTCCCTCGCATCCTGGAGGTGGTGGACCAAGCTTTGGTGTCTCCTGGACCCGCCCCCACAGTGGCTTTTACGTCAGCAGACCCTTTGCAACTCCAGCCCAGGGGTGGGGGCCAGGTGACTGGGCCCAGCTGGCCACAGAGGGCCCTGGGACTGGCCCCAGCCCGCAGGTGGTCGGGACAGCTGGTAGCAGCACCTCCCAGGTTCTCCAGGTGCTTCTATCCTGCAGCTGGTGTTGAGTCCCAATGAGCCCCCAGGGGCTGTCACCTCCAAACTTCTGAGTAGACGCCCCTCCCTGAGCAGTGCATCCCCAAGCTCATACCATTAAATCTGATGACTCAGTTTCCCCTTCTGGCAAGGGTGGCAGTGGTGGCCTATCAGGCTGTGAGATGGCACCAATTTAAAAACCTGGGGGAAGTGACGTGCAGGGCCCCTTATGGTGCTGGTTCACCATGGCCCTCAGAGACGCCTGTCCACCGCGAGGGTCTGCGGGGAGGCCTTCCGCCTGTCTTCTCTTTGTTCACCACGTGCTTGACAGTGCCTTTGCTCTTTCTAATGTGGGTGAGGCCAGTCACGCTATGTGGAAATGACAATAGCAAGATACAAAGGGCCAGACCTGAGTGTAAAGCCGTGTTTGCAGTGGAACTTTTCTTTTAACAGAAAAAAAGAGTAAAAATCTCAGAAGGAAAAATAACCCAACATTGAGGTCAGGTCTGTAGTAGCCCCTCCTGCCCTTCTGTGGTCTCCCACATAGTGCATAGTGAGCATGCCTCCCTTCTCCCCGCCTGCAGTTCGGGGCTTGAACCCAGGGCCTCGTGCACGCTAGGCAAGTGCTCTATACTGAGCTACATCCCCAGCCCTTTGAAGAAATTTTTATTTCAGGACAAGGTCTCCCTCCACGCCCAGGCTGGCCTTGAACCTGCGGTCCTCTTGCTCAGCCTCCCCGGTAGCTGAGACTACAGGCCCGTGCTGCGGCGCCTGGGTGAGCAGTTGTTTTGTAATAGAAACGCTGCACCTTGTGCGTCCTGGGCTCTGCTCTCCCGACCCTCTTGAAGGTGCGCCCACACCTGTGTGCCAGCCCTTGGTCTCGTGGAGTCTCTCACAAAGCCTGAAACTCCCTGCTGCTCTCCCTTGGAACAAACAGCGCCCTTCCTTGCCCTGTGGTGCCTCTGAGGCCATACGATAGTGCTCTTGGTGCCGGTGGTGTCACCAGCACTTGACAGACACTTGGGCAGCCTGTGTCCCCTTTGTGGTGAGGAGGCCGCTGCCGCGTGGGGGCTCCATCCTCAGTACGCATGGGCAGGGGGCTTCCTGGGTGGCACAAGCTGGGCCTTAAGAGACAAGGTCACAAAGGCTCTGGGAAGCCCTGAGGACGGAGGGTTTCTCTCTGCTCTCCCCACTCGTGTCTGGGGTCAGCACACGGGGCCTCAGTCCCTGGGCCTTGGCAGTGGACACCAGGGCTGAAGCAACAGTATGACTGCTGTTACGGCAAAGAGCTCACAACAGTGAGGTGCAGCGCCGGGACGGCGGGGTGAGTGTGTTTGAACAAGGGGGAGTATCCAGATTAATGGCAATGTGTCTTTTACGGTGATATTTTACAATTTTAAACAGTTCACCCTGTTTCTTGATGACTCCTGTTGATGAACCATTGACAGCAATTTCTATCAAATAAAACCATCACAGTGTGTCTTCAGCCACCGTATTCACCGGATCTGGCACTGCACAACTTCTGGAACTTCGCCAAAGTCTCGGTGGGTGTGAGAGGTCAGCGGGATTCAGGACACTGCGTGGACACAGGCCAGGACAGCGCAACGGGAGACCCTGGGGAAAGAGCACTGCAGAGCGGCCGCAGGACATGGTGAGGACGAGGGGATGAGAGTGCTCAAGAAGAGGGGGAGCAACCCGAGGGGACTCAAGGCAATCCACCTTTTACTGTAACAACTTTTTCTCATGCACACGCTCACAGTAGTTGTCAGTCATCCCATGTACCTGGCCACGTCCCCACTGTGGCCGAGGTCTGTGTGGCATGGGTGGCACAGAGCAGTAGGGTGCACCCTGGCTCTCCCAAGAGGGCAGCACTTCAACTTGCAGGGACAGTGTGGTGTGAGGAGGGCTTGGCAGGGACCATGGGTTGCTGAGCTCGAGAGGGCACCAAATAGGAGAAGGAGGCAGCAGGGAAACATGAGCCAGTTCCCCACTACAATTCTCCTGCCTCAGCCTCCCAAGTAGCTTGGAGGGAGGGCAGAACTGCCAGAGAACAAGGGGAGCAGAGGACCCAGCAGAGCTTGGGCATCTCAGGAAGCTTCAGGGAGGCCCTCAAGGTGGAGGGTGCAAGGGCGGTGCAATGGTGCTCAGGAGCAGGCAGCTGGACTATCCCCAGGCTTCCCCGGAGCTCCCCAAGCCCTACTCACTCCTGCACAGCCTTTGTCACCTGCACGCCACATCTCTGCGCTTTTGTGAAAGAGATTTTATGATTCACCTTTAAGAAGCTCTGCCCTCCCAGAGTGCCCCTGGAAGTCTGGCAGAGGTGCTGTAAATGGAAGAACCGGTCTCACTTGCCACAAATGGAAGTCATTGAAGGACACGGAGTCCAGGCTCTGCCAGCCCACGAATTCCGTGGGCCCAGTCTGAAGCCAGTTCTGTTCATTCAGACAAACGGAGACTTGCTCTGGATGGCCAGAGGGAAGAGCAGGGAGGGGACATGTGTGTCACCTGTTAGCCGCGTTCTTTGTGGCCTAGATGCTGGGTGCCCCTGAAACTCTCGCCTGCCAGCAGTGTGTGTCCCACGTCCTGGAAACCAGTCCCAGCCTGGGGACAGGCAGACAAGAAGGAAAAGGCAGAGAAGCCCCGCAGTCTCCTGAGCTTGCCTTCACTTCGAGCACTGTTTTCGGACCGCCACCAGGGAAACGAGTGGAAGTCTCTGAAGTCCCGAAGTCCCAGCTCTGTGATGGCAGCTGGGCACCACACCACTCCCATGGGGCGGCACTGTCATCCCCGCCATGCCAGAGTGAGCGTCATCTCATCCTAACTTGTAAACATTATGATAAGTTGTGGCTTTCCTTCCCACAGAGTACACAAGCTAACTTTCCCATTTATGTGAGGGTGACAGGGCTCAAAAGCAGCTATATCCCTGTCATTTGGTGACTTGCCAGATGTCAAGAGAGCTGATAGCCAAACCACCATGCTGGTGGTGTTTCATCCCCCAAAGTCATCCAAAAATTAGTGCACCAGAAGGAAATGGTATGTTTACCTAGTGCATTGTGAGAGCTGTGGCGTCTCTCATGAGGACAGGGAGACTCCGCGTCAACAAGGACAGAGGCTGAGTTTGACACGGGCCAGGGCGATGCTCTTCTACCCTGACACGAGGTCAAGAACAGGTGGGGATTCTGTGCGTGCACGTGCGTGTTTGCTAGACACATAGATAGAGATACATGTACATAGATATTCACACTAAAATTAATTAATCTGCTGGCACCAAAAATAATAGATTGCTCCACAACCCAGTTCAGAGGAAAAGAAGCAAGCCCTGCTCTCCCCCGCCCCTCCTGCCGGTTCTCAGATGCAGCCTCTGGTGGATGAGACCTCTGCTCAAACCCCTTTTCTGCAGCTGATGGCCCACGCCCAGCTGAGAAGAATCCACCCGTGACTCTGGCAGTGATGCACGCGATGGCGCCTGCCTGAGAGCCAGCAGCCTCAGACAGAGTCTCCCCCAGCCTAAAGCTTCTTGCGCAGGGGCCCAGCCTGACGGGGTCTTAGCTAGGTCAGGAGCTGGGTGCTCTTCTGACGCTGGGCTAGGTAACCCGTCCCCAACCTGTCGGATGCATTTCCCGTGCTGTGCTCAGGCCTCGTCTGCACTGTTATTAGTCTGACAATGTATTTTAAAAGAAGGGCAGCAGATGAGTACCCCAGATTGGACCCCAAGATGTCTGCTCTCAATAAGGGAAGGCTAGAAACAACCCGAACCCAAGGGGTCGGCCACACATACACTCCCTGCTGCTACCGTAAACGGCAGTCTCTACGCGCAGGCACTGGACGGGGTTCCCAAGGGCCCTGGAGCAGCAGGACGCCCGCTACTCAGTCTCGGGCTTGCCGGGCTTCCCCAGGAGCTCCTCACTCCAGGGAAGGCTGCGCTCACTGCAAAGACTGCTTCTGGGAGCACCAGCCACTCAGGTTGCCCTGCAGCTTCGTAACACCACTGCCTACCACGCACGGCCTCTCCAGGACTGGGAGGATCGCCTTCTGTCTCCCACCTTTGAGGGCAGAGGTTATTGTCCTCATTTCCCGGATGAAGAAACCGAGGCCTGGGGTCCTTGTAACTCCCCACGCTATCGGCTCAGAAGTGGCAGAGTCTGTCACTCAGTCGCTGCCGGCCAGCCGGCCTCCGCACCCCCGTTTCTAGGCTATTTCTCACAGGGCTCCAACCCTATCTTCCTAAGGACTGACTGAAAACCGCCAAGGTGGCAGTACCCTTCTCCACCTGCAGTCCCCGGCCCATCCGTGATTTTCTCCTTGGTTTACCAATCGCTGTAGCAATCGACAGGCAAACGTCCTGTTGTTCTCTGACATTTAGCTGTTACAAGACTTGGATCATTTTTGACCAAGGCAGCAAAATCCTTTCACAAATGAATTCACTTCAGGAGGGAAAAAATTCTGTTGGCAAGAAATAAACTCTCACTTGTCAAAGGCACGCACATTATGTTTTGCTAAATTCATATTTTCCCTCATCAGCCACTAGATGCACATAGAGAGCTCAGTGGTACGTGTTCTCGTGATTTGCAGTGATATCATTATGATATAATATGCCCTTGGAAATAAGGAACAATTTACAGAGATCAGGATGAGGTTTTTAATAGTGGTGCTTATAGAGTGTTGACTCAAGCAAATTTTTTTGGGTTAAATTCTTACATGCTTCTAATAAAGTAAAAATCAAAGAATCGTGCAGAAAGCAGCCTGGTGCACTCTTTACACCCACGGCTCCCTCCCCGGGGCTCCTGTCCAGAGGCAGCAGAGCTGATCCCAGGTCCAACAGTGGATGCTGCAGTCCCATCCTGCCGCTGGGGAGCCCTCAACTCAGTGGTGTAGGCACCCAGAGCTCACTCTGCCCACTCGGAGCTCATAGCGCGCCCCTGGCTCGGGGACGGGTTCCGGAAGGAGCCAGAGAGACGTGCGGGAAGCGGATGGGGTGTCCTTGGGAAAGTGCTCTTTCCCAAGGGAGAAGCAGAGGAGGAGACATTGCTGTCTCTGGACACATCCTGCTTAGGATGCAGGCACCGGAGTGACAGCAGCCATCTCTGCCTCAGAAAAGAAGAGCCGGAACTCCTGATCTCTGCCCTCCCGGAGCTCATCAGCTGCGGGGCACCGTAACTCGTGCCAGTGTGTTGTCATGAGTGCCCGTCACTGTGAGCCTCTGTCCCTGTGGCCAAGCGTTCCCTTGGTGCAAGTCCCCCTTCCCCATGAGACTGTCGCCAAGACGCCCACGGGCATCTCTCCTCGGAGACAGACCACGTCAACTGCCAGCCGGAAAGAGCTGTGGTGTCCAGAGAGACTGGAGAAAAAAGAAGGCGCCTGGGGCACGGGCATAGCCTGAGGTCATGGCCACGTCCCTGGACCAACAGTTGGCTTGGCATTCTGCAGGAGAGACATGAAATTTCTAGTATTTTTTTAAAGACACTGTTATTTAGGTCTATTGAAGCTGACAAGTGAATATACTAACCAATCATCAAATTTATCCAAGCCTCCTAAGTCTAGAGATACAGAAAGACTTTCTCCATGAACAGTGCCTAAGTGACACTTGCCCTCACTTGTTACCATAGGACCATGGTCAGCAGGAGCCCCGGTCTCCAGAAGCATCCAGGTGTACGCAAGTAAGAGGGTCAGCTCCTCTGTGTGGAACCACGTGGCTTCCGTTGCGGTTTATATCTCAATGCCCGCCCCCAGAGTCTAATGCACTCAGAGGTTAGGGGTCAAATGCACTTACAGGCTTTTGAAGGGTGATTGGATTATGAAGGTGCTACATCTGGCTTGCTGTAGGAGCTAAGACTTGGTTGGAAGAGGAGCTCCCTGGGAGTGTGACCTGATAGGATGCATCTCCCTTCCCCACTCCTCCCTTGACTGTGCTTCCTCTCCACCATGACGTGAGCAGCTTTCTTCCACCAGCCCCTTCCACTATGCCGCCAACCATGAAAGGACTTAACCTGCTAAAATGAGAGCAAAACAAACCTGTCCTCCTTTAAATTGAGTCAGGTATTGTGTCCCAGGGATGAGGAAGTGACTAAGACAGTGCCAACCTGCTGTTACTTCTGAGGGCCCTGTCCTCACTTTCACAGGGCCCTGCTCCCTCCCAGGGACATCCTAGTCCAGAGAGGGTGACCACAGAGACAGGCACAGCTGCACACTGGCAGAGGAAGCCTTGTCTCTTCTGTGTTGAATCTGCTGGGGTCCCTGCGGCAGAGCTGCTCCTGCCCTAATTCACCCCAAGTCCTGTGTCCAACAGGACATAGAACCCCAGAGCAGCTGAGAGACACTACAGGCTGTATTCCACATCCGCCTGCTGTGAGCAGGGCTTGGAACTGGGTCAGGGGCCTCTGTCTCATTCTCCTCCCTAACATGATCCTCTTCCAGGAAGCTGTCAGTCTTGCAAACAAGTCCAGAGGAAAATCCACCAGTCACTAGGAACACCTCAGCCCGCTGCTACAAAAGCGACAAGAAAACATCACAAACAGAATTGTTTATACATACCACCCCAAACACACCCGATCGCGTCAGAATTGTCTACACAGTAAAGGAGGAACAGCTAATGTCCAGGAGCACTGGGTGCTCGAAAAGGCTGCTCCCTTGGACAGCAGTGGGCAGAGTGCTGCTCCACAAGCCACCTGCTTCAGTCCGATCCATTGCTCCTCAGGCACCAGTGACCAGGCCAGCTCCCCATGTCCCCTGGGAACCTGCATCCTCCAGAAAGTCACCCTGGAGAAGTCCAAAGGCGTGCACCAGGGCACTGCGCTCCTCCAGTTCTTGCTGTGTGTGTGTGCATTGCACATGTATGTGTGTGCGTGTGCAGCTGTCACTCCGTGTCAGTGGCTGGCTTTGGGAGCAGCACTGCCACGGCAGCGTTGAGTGGCTGATGCTTTACTCCTTGAGGAGGAGGCTGGGAGCTGTGCTGAGCTACTTTCCATGTTTCCTGCAGGTTCCACTCTGAGGAGGTGGCCAGCTTGTGCTCTGGCATGGACAGGCCCTGCCCGTCATTGCTCCGGTATGGAGCTGAGAAAATCACAGCCGGTCAGGCACAGCCTCTCCCAGCTGGTCCCTTGGGAGGAACTGCAGCTTCCCGAAGGTCTGAGAGGCTGTACAGATCCAAGAGTTCAGGGCTGAAGAGAAGCTGCCCCTGAACCAGGCAAACCCTGTGTGAAAAGGGATGCACATGCCAGGGGAGTCTGGCAGGAAGAGCTTCCCCACTCACACCCTTGAGCAGCTCTACAGACAATAGAGGCAGGAGGCTCTCCGGTCAGAAAGGGTGATGGAAAGGGAGCGGCAAGGGCTGGCAAAGGCAAGCGCTTTGTCCCCTGGGCATAATAGATCTCCGGAGACATCCACATCTAAAGAAAGCTTAATTAAATTTAATGGACAAACCTCTCGGTGCTGGGAAGCATTTTAATGTGATATTTCAATTCGGGGTGGACAAAAATCAGTCTTCCTTGCCTCACTGCTCTCTCCTTGAAATGCAACAAACTTATGATTAGCACCATAACTCTTGAGCGGCCGCGGCCTCCCATGCACCTACCGACACTGCAGGACACCTGGGGCTTCTCTCGGAACCTGGGGGGCACTGACATGGGTAAGACAGAGGGCAGCCTCCACCGCAAGAGGACGCGGGTCCGGCCCAGGCTCTGGTGCCAAGGCTACTTGGTGAATAAACAAGAAGAAGGAACGGGGGTGAAGACAGGAAGCTGAGTCCTCGCTTGAGCTCAGGGAGCAGGGGCTGGGGAACTCGTCTCAGGCCCAGAGGGTGGACGGCGAGGCCAGGGTCCACCCAGAAGAGGCCACAGAGGAGCCCTGTGCTCTTGGATGGTGATGCTCCTTCCCACCCCTCCCCTCCTCCCAGCCCAGGCCACCCATGACTGAGAAGGCCTGACCCATCCCAGATGCCCTGTCAGCCTGCTGTAGGGACTGATCCGTTCTGGGGTGTCCACGCAACCCAGTCAAGTCGGTGGAACACAAAGATGGAGCTGGACATCCTCCACTTTGTGCTGAACACCCTCCCTTTGAGGCCCAAAGAGATTGCCCTCTCCCCGTCACTCACGGGTGGGACTGTCCATAGGGAGGAGTGGGCTTCAACAGTCAGGGAGCGATGACACCCCCAGACGCCCATCTGACTCCTGTTTTGTAGTCCAGGGAGTGGATCAACCACTCTATTTTTCGACCGGTTGGAGTTGGGTCTTCTATCTCTCGCTACTCAAAATATCCCGACTGACTGGCCCTCAGTGATGAGTGCTCTGAGAACCAGAGGCAAGGACCACCTGTTCCCCGAAACAGGCTGGAAGTGAGCTCGCAGGAAACGGAGGAAGGGGATGGCCTGCAGCCCTGGGATGGGTGTCTACTGCCAAACCACATGCTTTCTGCATCAGAACTCCCAGTAAGCGATGTTTAGGAATGTCCCCCAAGAGCCATCCCTGCTCCATTTATGCTCAGCCCAGCCAGCCTCTCTGAGCCTCAGCCGGCTACCACTACAGGTAGGGAGCAAAGTACAGTGTCTGTCTGCTGCGTTCTTTGAAGAGCTGCCAGACGGCGTGTGTGTATTTGTGTGTGTGTGTGTGAGTCCACATGCACAAAGCACTCCCAATGGCGCCATCACAATCCTCCCGTCTGTTCTGGTTCCCCATCTTCCTGTCTCTCCTGGCTACCCACTGGGCAGTGCCAATACTCAATAACTCAAGCATGCATTTACTCCCCTCATACAGTGCCGACTCAAATTCAAACTTCATAGCTATTATTTCCACCTATCTGCTTCCGAAACGACTCAGGTTAGCTTATAATCAAACAGCAGATGCACTAGAACAATGAAATAAAAGTACAAGGACAGTCAAGTAAGAAAGGTGGAGATTAGTGTACTAGAAAACTCAAAAAGCCACTGTGACTGAACCCAAAACTCCGTTCGGAGGTTCCTGACTGCCAAAGCAAAAGTAGGAAGTTACTTTAAAAACTAACATCACATCAGGTGTATAGCTCAGTGGCATAACCACCTGGCCGGCAAGAGCAAGGTCCTAAGTTCAAGTCCTGGTACCAGATAAATAAATAAATACTGACACCATGCAGAGCATTATGGCAGGAGCTGTGAAACTGAGAAAGCTGAGTTATACATGGCTCCTGGCTTCAAAGAGTTTAAAGACAAAAGATAAAACTCTAGCCATAATAATCATAATATAAGTTTATTAGAGTCAATACAAGTACTGTTAATTACTATCTAAAGACATGGGAGCAACAGGAGTGAGAGACTAGTTCTAGCTTTGAACA
Organism: Chinchilla lanigera; assembly: GCF_000276665.1. NCBI lineage: Eukaryota > Metazoa > Chordata > Mammalia > Rodentia > Chinchillidae > Chinchilla > Chinchilla lanigera. The sequence goes on from NW_004955476.1 coordinate 10,243,176, forward strand.
GGTTAGGGAAGAAGTAACTGGGCCTCAGGTGGGTTGGATTTTGGTCACTGGGGTGGTAGAGGTGCCCTGGCATGAAGAGCATGGCATGTTGAAGGGAGGGTGAGTGGTGTTCTTGGTGTGAGGCGCACATGTGTGCCTGTGTGTGTGCATGTGTGGGCACATGGGTAGGGCATGGACGAGGCCAGTGAGGAAGACTGGGTTAGTTAAGATAGTCCTTGAATCCACACGCAGGATGTGAACTTATTCTGCAGAAAATGAGGAAAGGTCACCGAGACCCATTCAATAGGAAAGGGACATAATCACAGTTGTTCACCAAATCATACATTTTTGGTGATGTTTTTCCCGCTGGGATAAAGACCAAAAGTGTGGTTCCACTGTCAGCGAATCCATTTCCATCAGAAACTTGCCCTTCCTGTGCCACTGTGCATTGGCTTGACAATTTTTCATTACATTGGTTCTAAGTTAGTTACTCCCAGAGAAAAGACAGAAATTCATCATCTTCTCTTTATGATTTCCTCCTCTGTCATCAAACACATCAGCAGGCATGAGTTTTATCATAATTCAATTCCCGCCTTCCACCCACCTTAATTACATGCATTTCCACTTGATAATAATTCACTGGAGTATTCAAGATGATCAGGAAGTTGAACTTGTTTTTGACTTGGCAGATCTTTTGGGAGAGTTCCCGCAGCTGTGCCCACAACAGGAAGTTGCTTCTGACTGCCTATCCTATGAGAGCTCAAGAAATGCTTTGCGTTGGAGCAGGCTCAGGGTTTCTGTATGGGGTGGAACCACAGGATCCAGCATCCACAGGGGCTGGGGGCAGCCACTGGGTGAGGGTGGAGGCAAGAAACATGGGCAATGGTTCTTGTTTTTTGCCAGCAACCAGCATCAAGAACTTTCCTTTCTCTCTCCCAAGACTTGAACTTTGATGCCAACCATTGCCGACAAGGGGCAAGTGAGTTGCAAGTTGTTGGTCATTTGGGATCAGAACCCTAGGTAGATCTCACGTTCACCCACTTTTCCCATGAACCCTCAGCCCACCACTCCCTAATCAAACACACTAAATCTAGAGCTAGGGAGAGGCCTCCAGAAAGTCTCCCTGGGTTCCTCCAGGGTCCTAGTGGTCACTCCTCCTCTGTGTTCTCATATCGTGTTCTGTCCATTTCCCCATCACCATGTGACTCCCATGCTAGTCTATCTAAATTACAGTGATTAATGAACATCATGAATTTTATATATAATACATGATGGAGTCTTCCTAATGGCCTAATGATAGTTGTTATTATCATCTCTATTTTACAATGAGGAAATGAAGCAGAGCATGGGTTAGTGACCTTTCTGAAGTCACACAGCCAGTAAGTTCTGGGAGTGGTTGGATCACACATGGTCAGTCCCCAAACCCTTCTCTCAGTTCTTTGCTGCAATGTGACAATCGTGCTTCTGTGTCTGCAGCCCCCCTGCTTGCTTCTGACCCTGCCTTGGTTTAATCTGTCCTTAGGTTCCTGGTACCCAGAGCAACACATGACAGCTGGCAGGTGTTCAGACACCAATGGCAGCTAAATGGATAAATCCACTAGAAAACCAATTGGTAACTTCCTCCTGGGACTTACTTGTCTGCATGAAATCTACATTTCCAGGCCCAGTGAAGACTTGACACACTTTGGGGGAGGAAGAAGAGGAATCCCATCTGCTGTCACCAGCCTGGGGGCCCAGCCATGGACATCTTCCTTCTTGGCACTGACCATGGTAAGGATACTTTTCAAGAAAACATCGGAAAGAGAAGAAAGGGAAGTAGTCCTCAGATTACTTTCTTTATCCTTTCTCTCAGCCAGATATGACATCTGAAGCTCTCTTCCCCTACTGCCCTGTGCTGCCCTCACCAGCCCACCATGCCCTGGGTCTGAGCTGCAATAGAACCTTACTCCTGTGGGTGAACCCTGAGGGAATGCTGGCTGGAGCACTTGGGGAAGGATGACAAAGAGAAGACCAAAGTGCAAGGTCAGGTAATGAACTACAAGTTGAGAGTGGGGAGGAAGATGTAAAAGGGCTAAACGAAGGGAGGCTGAGTAGGGGGAGCCACAGAAGCAGGTCTCTCCCAAGAGCAAGAGAGTAGGAAGAACGCTTGTGAGATCAGTGTCTGAGGTTCACTTTCACTTATTTTTGCTGAGTTATGAAGTGTTTCCCTCCATGACCTCAAACATTCAGAGGGCTCCTTCCCCTTCCAAGAGCCTTGGTTAAGAAGGACTCTGGGGAAGAAAGAAGGATGAGTCAGAACAGTAAAGGGGTGGGAGGCATGGAAAGTAGAACAGGGCAGAGCTGTGGAATTTAGTAAAGACAAGAATTCAGATCCAAGATGACTGTGGAAAATCTAAATTATTCCAAGAATTGCCCCACCACTATTAACTGCTTATCCAACACCAACAGTTTAAAGGAGGAGAAGTTTATTTTGGCTCACTGCTTCAGTGTATTCAGTCTATGGTCAGCAACTTATGACAGCCAGGAGACAGAGACAGAGAGGGAGGGATGGAGGGAGACAGGGACAGAGATAGACAGAGACAGAGAAAGAAGAAGGAGAAGGAGAAGAAGAGGAGAAGGAGGAGGAGGAACAGGAGTAGTCAGGGACAAAAATATACCTGTTCAGGCCACACGCCAGGGACCTGCCCTCTCTAACCAGGCCTCACTTCCTAACATGAGCATTTTGGGAAGCATTTTAGATTTAAACCATACATTCTGCCCTTGTCCCCCCTAAAGCTTATGTTTATCTTATTATGAAAAATGCATTCGGTCTATTTTTAAGAGTTGTCAGTCTTAACAGTTCCAGCACACTGAAAAGTCCAAGTCCAAAGTCTCCTCTGAGACTGAGGGCAAACTCTTAGCTATGAGCCCCTGTAAAAATCAAAACAGAAAGTTAAACCCTTCCAACATACAGTGGCATGTGATAAGCATTCCTGATATAAAAGGGTGGAATAGGGGGACAGAAAAGAATCAGACCAAACCAAAACCAAAACTAGCAGGACAAACATTAAGTCTGATAGTTCCATGTCCAATATCTGAGACAGGTTTTGGTAAGATGTGAACACTGAAGGACTTGGGTAGCACCACCCCTATGGCCTTGCTGGTTGTAGCCCTCATGGCCTCTGTCTTGGGCTGGCTCCACTCACAGCCTGTGGCTTTTCTCAGTAGAAGAAATTCCATGTTCCTGGCATCTCCAACTTCCTGGGGTCTTCACTGTTCCTTTGACCTCACTGTCAAGGGGCACATTGCCCGTCAGTGTGAAATCTGGGTGGAAGCCTTTGTGACCCTACAACTCTTGTAGTCTGCACGCCCAAAAAGCCAGCACCATGAAGGATGCCAGGGTCTGTGACCAGCTCCAACGGTGGCCAGGCCCCCTTCAGCCTATGGCTGCAGTGGCCTCTGAGTGCCCAGATGGATGAACATGGTGAAATAAATCCAATTTCTTAGGCGGTCCTTCTAGAGCAGAGGAACCAGGGACACTCTTCTCAAATGAAAGGCTTGTATTTTTGCACCTTTGAGCTTGCAAAGGGTGGGATCTTTCTGATTCTTGAGGTATTTTTAAGCAATCTTTCTTATTGTCTTAATGTAAAATAGTTGGCTTTTTAAAAATGACAATGTTTTTAGCAACCATGCTGTTCTTAGTCCCAACTTTACAGCTTTTTCACATTATTCATCTCTGATTTTTGCTCCTCACTCTCACTTTAAATCTGGCCAAAAGCAGCAAGCAGTACCAGTGCCACAGTGTGAATGTTGGGGTGCCCTGAACTATCACCCACCAGATTTACTAGTCCTCTACCATTAATCTTAATCTCCTGCAAGGTCTCAGGACATGAGCAAAATGTAGACAATTTTTTTGACAGACTATAACGTGCACAACCTCTAGTCCAACTGCCAAAGAAGTCCTAGCTCCCATCTGAAATATCTTAATCTTGGCGTTTACTGGCTACATTCCCTTCAAGATTCTGATCTTCTGAGCTCTGACCAGTATCACACGTTAAGCACGGCTCATAATATGCTAAGTCTTCTCTAGTTTACATCTCCAGATTTTTCCAGACTCCTCCTATGAACCAGCCCTAAAGGCTTCTGAACCACATGGTCAGGTATAGACATAGCAACAACCCTGCTCTTGGAACCTATTTTCTATATTAATTGTCTTTCCTGTTGCTGAGACAAGATACCTGATACCCAGATTGAAAGGGTGAGAAGTTTATTTGGGTCACAGTTTCAGCAGGTTCAGTCCCTGGTCAATTGGCTTCAAGGCAGAAACAGTGTACTGGAAGGGCCTGGTGGAGGAGAGATGCTCACATCATGGAGACCAGGGAAGAGAGGGGAGGTGGAGGACCAGGGGCTAGAATACACCTTTCTAGGTCCTGTTCTAGCGACTCAGCTTCTCTGATTGTGTCTCACTTCATAAGAGGACACTTTCGGGGGGCATGTTAGATCTAAACTATGACTATGACTATCAGTTGTTAGTTGCTGGTGAGTTTAAATCAAACCTGTCATTTCACCGCAGCACTTGTGTGTGCGGTAGGGAGAACAGAATATAAACCGAAGTGTCGCAGCCCTGAGAAGTCCTGACACCCCAGTGTTCCAGGTGGGAGAAGACCCTGTGTCTTCAGCCCTTCTGCTGTGTGGGAGGCGCTTGGCTTTGGGTGTTTGCTTTGATGCTTTTGTTTCTTCCTCTGCAGCTGAATCTCCACGCATCTGGGTGGAAATGTGCTTTAATGAAGACAGGCAGGAAAATAAAGGGTTTAAAGATGGAATCAAACACCTGAAAACAAGTCACCTCTCAGAGTTCAGAGTTTTGTGAAACTTTAAGAGTGACATGAAAAGAGACCTGACTTTCAGAAGCTGGATCTTCCCTTCCCTCCAAAACCCCTCAACAACATGCACCTTCTCCCAGTACTGGATTCCTGCTGGGCTATTTGAAGCCTTGGTAACTACAAGAATTCTTCACTAGCCAGGCTGAGGCAGACGCAGACAAGACACAATAAGCATTTCAGAAAGCATCTCACAATGTGATCATCAACATGTAATATGAGCTGGGGGTTAGTTAAATAAAATGTGAAAGCTGTATTGATGACCCTCTGGGCTGTCCGACGCAGCAGTTCATCTTCCTTTCCAGGAAGGCAGAGAGTAGGGCCAGCGAATAAATTATAGATGAAACCCCCATCATATGTTTATAAATACACTAACATTAGCATTTTACTTCCTCATAAATCTGCAGCAAACATTCAGGCCCAAGATAGAAAGCCCTGTAAAACAATGATATATTCTCCACTCACAGGCACTGACTGTGCCCCATTCACTCCCGGGGCTGTTCTCTAAACACGCTCCCGCCGTTCATGCCCCCTCATTTAAAATCCATTTTAATTTAAAGATGCGCAAGGCAGTGCTCGTGGTACATTTACTCATCCTAGTTATACATCATGGAGCAAGGAAAAGAAAATTGTTTCATCTAGAGATACGGTTCAATGTGGTCACCACTGAACAGTGGAGTAATTACCATATCAGTCCCACTCAAAATGCACTCAGGGTGTTCTGTGACCTATCATTTGCTAATCTGCATAGTGAAGTATAGCTTCATAACTATAAATTGCTGACTTAATTAAAACCAGGACCTTTCTGTCATTTAATTACAGGGAGAAAGGTTATTGCTTAAATGCAATTTTCCAAATGTGATTTCTTAACAGTTATTTACAGCTTCACCATCATTTATTGTTTCAGATTTTTCAATTTGAAAATACTCCCGGTGACAGAAGTAATGACTTCATGAAAAACTCAATCTAGAGAGAGGCCAGCCAGCCCATTTGTTTCTCGTAAGTGGAGCCGATGGGAAACTGGAAAATGTCACCGAGAATCCTGGGATGGCTCTCGCTCCCCGGGAGTAATTAAAACACAGGAGGTCGGATCAAGAGGGGCAAGGTTGTTGGTGGACTTTCAGAGGCAATTCCTGCCTTCCTGGTCCCGGTCCATGGGGCTGGGCGTGGGGGAAGTGGACCTGCTCAAGCTGCACCTTGCAGTGCAGGCCGGAGGTGACAGAGCCGGCCCTGGGGTCTGTGTCCTCCAGGAGCCATGTGAATGTGCACAAGGGCTTTGCGATGATGCTTTGCATCTATGCAGTGCCTTCCTTCCCCAGACCACAGGCTGTGCGTTTGGGGTGGTGGACGCCCTGCAATGCAGAGGACAGCCTGCGCTTTCTGTAATCTCACCTCTGCCTTCATCCATGGAGGGCTGAGTCTTCCGGGTCTCACCATGTTTTCCTGTGTAGCCTGCAGTTACACAGGTGAACCGCAGGGAGCAGCGCACCGGCCAGTCCCGATAGCCCGTGCTGTTCGCATCCCCTACACACCTCCTCAGTGAAAGGAGAGTCAGCACTGTCTTGGGCTAGCCCTCCGCTGCAGTAGAGCCCCGGCTCCAAGGGGACCCAGGAACCTCGGTGACAGGGAGCTCAGTCCTCCTGGCCCTGACAGCTCTGTGTTCAGGAGGAACAAGCAAGTGTGCTTCTGCCTCGGGGACCTGGGTGTCGGCTCCAGGCAGAGCTTCCGAGCCTACCTGGGAGGGACCTGGTGTTGCACTTCTGCTTTAGGAAACAGAGCTGCCCAGAGAAAGAGGTGAAAATTCTCCAAGTTTTGCTCTATTTTAGTCATTTCTTCTGGCTTTATTCATTGTGGCAGATACATAGAAATGACTAATGGGGGCTTCATAAAATCTTAATCAGATTATTAATAATCCCTCATGCTCTCCATCCGCAGAGTTTTTGAGTATCTTCACACCCTTGGCCAAGTTCCGTTCAGTTAAGCAAGTATTTTAGAAATGTGAATATTAGAAAGCAGGGCCCCTCACCACCCAGTCAGGTGCATCGTCGCTGAGCACCACAGGTGCTCTATAAGGTGTTTCCCACCAGACACAGAAACACATTCACACTAGATCAGAGCAGACAGAAATGGGGCGGTGTGTAGACATCTGGAGCCCTCAGGAATCGGGCCATCAGCGGTGTGGGGATGGAGGTCCCAGCCTGCTCTGTCCCCAGGGGCAAACTTCCGTCCCTCGCCCACGAGCTTCACGCTGCTCAGGCACTCCCCTCTCCCTCTTGTCATACCTGGTCCCCACAACAGCCACACTGCGTCCCAGTTCACAGCCCAGAATTGCTGACCTGTGGGCTGAGTTCCCCCTAGGAAACAGCAAATCTGGGTCTCTGGCTGGGGAAGGGAGGGCCTTCACCCACAGCAAGCAAGGGCAGACACACCGAGGACACAGCAAGAACTCTGACCTTCTGTGAGAAGCAAGGAAACGAGTCCTTTCCAGCTGAGTCCCGTGCTGAGCTTCCCTGGGTACTAGGAGTGGAATCAGGGCCTCGGTTCTCCCAGGCACTGCCTCTGCAGCGGGTGGGAAGCCTGAGCTCTTCTGAGCAAGAGACCGACATTGCTCGTGTAGGAATAGAGACAGCTGTGCATTTCTACTTTTGCTGGGTGTCATTTTAGTCATTGACATGAACACTCTCCTGTCCTAACAATTGACAGGAGTACAAGTCCTCATTTGAGGGGAAAGTCCTCACTGGTTTAAGATGAGCGAATGCATTATTTCTGTTCCGTAGTTATAGAACTAAAGCTGCATTTGCGCCCCTTTCCTCGAGGCTGTTGACGATTGCCATCACGTCCCAGGACGCCCCCGTGGGAGGAGTAACAGCGACAGATGCTGCTGGGTTCTTGCGCAGAAGGTCGCCGCTGCACTTTCTTCCTTACCGAGTGACACACAGCGGGGCGGCGTGTGTCCTTCCTGCGGGGGCTGCCGGATGTGGGCTCCGAGCCTGCTCTGTCCCGGGTGCAGTCCACAGGGTGGGGAGAACCGTGGGTGACAGCTCTGAGCCTGAGCAGAGGGAAGGACCTGAACCCCTACCCACTACCAGAAGGGAGAGATTTTTGGACAAACATCACCGTATGTACTATAAAATGACAGAGCATTAGAAACAATGTCTGTGCAGACTCTGCAGAAAGCCAGGGGAGAAAATGCTGGCTGTGTGCTGGGTTCTCAGTGGGCACGGCTGGGTCCGCCACTCATCCCATAGCCATGCCTACCCGGCCCTGCACTCACAGCTTCCTGCCCGGCCCTGCTGTGTCCAGAGCATGCTGCGGTCAGGCAGTTCTGCTGACTGGCTCTGTCCCCACCCCCATCAGCCTGATTTTGTTTTGCTTTTTCAACAGCTTTATTGAGATATTATTCACATACCATAAAACCCACCCATTTAAAACACACAATTCAATGGCTTTTAGTGTGTTCACAGGGTTAGGCAACCATGACCACAATCAACTTTAATGGAACACTCTCACGCGGCCAAAGAGAAACCCTGCAGCCGTGGCTGGTGCCCACAGCCCCAGGCTGGTGCAGATGCCCCGCCGGTCACCTAGAATATCCCAGGCACTGGTGTTTCTCACACGGATCACGCCTATGTGGGGTTCTGTGACTGGCTTCTTTCATGTAGTGTAATGTTCTCATGCTCATCACACCATGGCAGGGCCCCAAGCCACACTCTTTCTATGACGAAGCCTTCATCCCCTGCAGGGCCCTGCAGGTTTTGGATCTTTTGTCCACTCCCCAGGGGTGCATGGGGTGGCTTGCACACTGGCTGTTGTGAGCACTGACACACAGGCTATGTGGCCGAGTTTCCATTCCCACAGGTGTATGAGGATGCCTAGGGGTAGGACTGCCGGCTCGTGTGGTCTCTTACTCAACTCAGGTTGCTACCATCAAATAGTGTGAAATGTGTTTTTTACACAATGGGCTGTTTAGCTCAGTGGGCAGAACAACATTTCCCAAATCCTGGAGGCTGGAGGTCAGAGCTCAGGCTATGAACATGGTTGGTTCTAGAACACAGGTTTTGTGCTGTCCCACCCCCCTCACCTGGGAGGTAGAGAAAGGAAAAAAGAAGACAATTTTTTTTTTTTTTCAGTAGTGGGGATTGAACCCAGGGCCTTCATACTCAACTACATTCCCAGCACTTCTTTTAATTTTTAACTTTGAAGCAGGATCTTGGTCAGTCACTGAGTTACCCAGGCTGGGTTTGAACTCCAGATGCTCCTGCCTCAGCCTCCTAGAGAGCGGTGGTGACTACCATGCTGTGCCACCATGCCGGCCCAGTATCCTTTTATGAGGGCGCTTTAGAGGCTGCACAAGTAAGTCCTTCCCGGTTCTCTTTTGCACTCTGGGAAGCACATAAGCTGAACCTCTCTGAAGACTGAGGAAGGCGTAGTCTTGCGTTTGCATGCATGTGCGTAAGGCGGAAACCAAGTCCTCCTCCTGCTGAGCACTTCCAGATGGGAGCATAGAGCACCGGAGGTGTTTCCTGAGCGTGTTCCGTGGAGCACTGGCCTGACGGGCTGCGGCGGGTGTCCTTGCTTTTGATGGGTTCTCTGCCCAGACATTTGGCCTCACTGGGTTACAGCGGGAGACTCTGGCCTGCGGGGTTTCTCAGCGACATTAACAGGCTAATATTTTCCACCAGGGAAAAGAGTGTTAGAATTTATAAGCAACATTTGACCATGGGACGAAATTTCCTCCCCTCTGAGGCAACTTTAGGGTTTCAAACCCCCTGGGGAGCCTGGGCAGAGTTGCCCTGGACGGACCTGTCTTAGCAGGTCCCCGACATCTCAGTCTTTGCTGCCATCGCCAGGGTCTCCCTGTGCCAGGCGAGGACCGTGGCTTCCAAACGTTAACCTAGTGATCCTCTCCCGAAATACCTAAAACCAGGAAGAAAACTCCCTTTAGAGAGGAACGTGAGAATGAGGTTGCTCCCGTTTCACCAGCGAGGGCGCCTGGGCCTGAATCCCGGTGCGTCTCTTCCGAGCTCTGTTCTGCCCGCTCCCTGCAGCAGCACTGCACGGGGCCGCGGCCTCCTGGACTTGGTCTCCGGGGGAAAGCGAGGGACAGGGGCACGGCAACAGAGGCCACACCAAAAACCCAGATGAGGAGATCTGTCAACATCTGGCTCGTTCTGAGTGCAGAGCTGGGCACGATTTATCCTTCACCATCCTCACACGTGGCTTCTTACACACATGTGCACACACACATGCATGCACGCTCACCGCTTGGGCTGGTGACCAGTCCTTTCCAAATTGCTGCAGGGCTCTGGGTCGCAGCCATGGGCTGTCGGTCTGCACGACCTTTGTGAGCCAGCTGTACGGTGAGAAACGGGTTCTTGACAATGTCCACTGTCATCACAGGGAGATATTCTCCTCACAAATATTCAGACTGTTTAAAGATAGACACTGACTTTATTTCATTAGTGCTTTGCATAAGGTAATACAAAACAGCTCCTCCTGAGAATAAATTACCAGTTCATTTTCTGAGAGAAGAATGAATGCCTCATCTCAGGGCTGCACTCCTGACTGCTTGCAATGGTAGAAGCTGAAAACAAAATCCCAGGCCTCCCTCAGAATAGAAAATGTTTAAATGCTCTTATTGTTACAGGCAGCTGAGTTAGATAGAAATATCGTAGGCAGTCGGACAGGGCCAGGCCCTCGAAGGAGCCAACATCGAAGATAAGACACCTTAGGAATTTGCTGCGGGCCAGATATCAAGACAAAAGACTAAACAAATGCACCCACATACTCCCTTAGGTGTGAACTTAGGGACTGATATTCTAAATAGGTAGCAATCACCTTGAAAAAGCCAGGAAGAGTCACTAGCCCAACCCCTTACAGGGAAAGCCCCTGTTCTGTATTCATACCCACTTGCTACACGACTGCTTTCCCCATTTGATCCCAGTTTACTCAATTTTACCTGAACAATTCTTATAGGCTGACCATAGTTTTGTCCCACCTCATGCCCACCTTGCGATTTCCCATTATTCCCCTACCTTGGACCCACCTCACCTCGTGATTTTGCTCTATAAAAGTCCTTAGAAAAGACAGAGTCCTGGACAATCCACTCAGGTCCCCTTCTGTCCCTCTCTTGGACAGAAGCTTTTTCTCCCTCAATAAATATATTACACTCTTAACCTCCATTGTTTGTTCCTAAAATTCATTCTTTGGTTTTAGAGAACACGAACACATCCCAGATATCTAACAGGTTGGGAGTTTCTTTCCCCTGTATCATTATTGTCTAACATAAATCAGACAGCACTTTGGTGACATCAATGACATCGACATGGTCTAAAACAGGACCAGAGATACCTGTGCTTAGATCTTCTTGGATTCCAGTGCTAGGAACCTGCTCTCATAAGGAAATCAGAGAGTATGCAAACATGTACCACAGGGAGGTTCATGCTCCAGCTCCCTGCAATGACCAAAAGGAGAGAGAAAAGGAAAAAGGTACGCAAGACCAGGGACTGGGCAAAATATTAGGGTGTAGCAATATTATGGTCTGGAGCGAAAATGAAGAAAAACCACAGTGCAAAAAGATTTGTGACACCATGTGGACGTGTTCGCTCTATTCAAAGGAGGAAAGGAAGCCACGGAGAGTAGACGGTAAACATCTCGATTTACCTTGAAAAGGACGAAGAGCAAACAGATCGAAGGGATTAACTTGGTAGTGGGATGCTTGGCAACTTCATTCCTGTACTTTTATAAGGAAAGTACGGGCAATTGTTACGCTTTCACTCTGTAACAGCTCCCAAATCCTCCTGTGTTCAGAGGGTGCTGCGGTCGGCCACAGCTGACTTCCGTTAGGAGGCGGGGCCTAGTTTGGAGGAGCTGGGTCCTGAGGTGTGGCCTCAAGGGTTGTCTTGTCTCCACCTTTCTCTCTGCTTCCTGCCCACCGTGAGTGCAGCAGCTGTCCTCCACCAGGCCTTCTTGCCTTGGCGCCTCTGAACACAAGCTGGAAACACTAGCTAGAGTAAACCTTTCCTCCTGTAGTCTGTGGGAGTCGGGTGTTTCATCCCAGCAACAGTAGGGTGGCTGAGATAGCGATCCCCGCCATCCTACCATCCTGACTCAGTGACCCCCGAGGCAGTTACTCTGGCGGAGCCAGCCTAGCTCTGCTCCTCTAGTCCCGCGGAGAGCATCCCTGCAGAGTCTGCCTTGCTGATGCTTGCACTGCGACACTAGCTTGAGGACAGGGGGCCGGAGCCGGTGCAAAGCTCAGCAGGAAGCTCTTCGTGCTTCCAGGACTTGGCACCTGAGGCCAATCCTCCCCACTTACAGCATCAGGTATGACTAGTAAACTATGCTGTGTAAAATAAAGTCCTTCTTACAAAACCTCAGAAGACAGTGTCTTTTTAAACAGCGAGCGAGGGAGGACTTGCTCTTCTCCCTCCCCACCTCCACACCCCAGAAACCGAGTCTCAGGGGAGGTCGGTCTTCCTCCCAGGACATTCCAGTGCTGGGGCTCCGGCCCTTCCGTCTTGCCGCTGTAACGCCCTCAGCACATGGACTTCTCCTCACTGCCCAAGCTCCAGCCACCGCAGACACACCAGCCAGTAAGCAGGCAGAGGACAGGAGGCCACACCCAAGGTCACACGCCGCCATGCTTTGGTCACAGCCCATGGCCACAGCATGGTTACGCTGCCCTGCGAGGGGCTGGGGAGGGAACCTGGGGATGGGGTCGTTCCATGGCTCCAAGCAAGTAACAGCCTCTGCCACAAAATCCCTCCCTGTGTGCGTCGCACGGGGACACCCAGCAAGCAGAGAGATGAGAGGAGCCACGCCCACCTCTTTTGTGTCCACCCCACCCAGCACGCCTTCCCTGAAGCTCACAGTTCTCTGCAGAAGGCCCCCAGAATTCCGAGATCTGGCCTTGGGAAAACAACACAGCTGCAGCCAGCAAGGCAGATGGGAATTAGCGATCTGGAGGAGCTCCAACCCCCACCATTGTCCGCGCGCCCACCCTGCACAGAGCGAGTGTGGCTCCAAAACAGAAACTTTATGAAACTTCGAGGCGTCTGATTGCTGTGTGCTTCATGAATAATGCAAGGCTGCACACCAGCGCGTGGTGCAAAGCGGAGGAAGAAAATTAGCATGTTCATCTTGGCTTGGAAAAATTAGGAAAAATTCACAGAAGGAGCTGGGGCTTTCTGGGGAGAGATGTGTGGCTGCTGAAAGAGCTGCTGGGTGCTCCTTGGCGGTCTTTGGGGACCGAGGACAGTCACACCTAGGGGCCACAGGCAGGGCCCAGGACGCCTCTTCCCCCGTGAGTGTCTTCTCCATTACGGGTACAGGACTGAGCTCTTCTTCCACTCCATTAAGGAATTGTCCTCTCCTGAAACACAAAGACCTCTGTATGTAGAGATGGCTCCAAAACACAGCCCCTTCCACTCTGCCCCTAGACTGTCTGTCATGCATTTGATCAAGAAACATGCCAGACTCACAAAAGGTATAAAGAATCGCCATGGTAAGAAGTTGATAATAAAAACGAGACCTGACTTAGCAGCTCCCTGTGTGCACATCCCTGGCTTCGTATATCAGTTATGACAGTGAGGCTGAGACCCCTTCGGCCCCCAACCCAGACGCAGTGCCTCCCTGACCCCCTCAGCTCTCAGCCCCGGAAGCAGCTGCCGTCTTCAATATGAGGCGTGTCCCTGCCAACTGGGGGAGGGGAGGTTACACCGACTTCTTATTTCCCACCCCTTCCTGCATGCGCCCCACCTTCTACAAAGCCAGCGTCATCTTTCAGCAAAGCTACTCACTCGGGACACACTGACTACAGTCTCCTGACCAGCGCCCTGCCTCTAGGGTCTCCTCCATCACTCGTCCCCAGCGCTGCAGTCACGGTGCTAGAGCCCAGCTCAAGGAGTCAGACAGCTCCCTGTCACCTGTGCGTCGAGGTTCAGACACCTTAGCGCAGAATCCTACACGCAGTTCCGCGTTGCCGGGGCCCTTGGGGGCCTTGGAAGGGTGAGGGTAAGGACCGAGGTGGGATTAGAGTCTCCATCAGTTGCGCAGCTAGTGGGGCCCTGGACATGCGCCTGCAGAGTTGCAACAGCAGATGCCTGCAGTGTGTTTTCTCACTTTGGTAGGAAGAGTTAACAGAACTGTCCTGGCCCTGTTTCCCACCACAGCATGTGCGCCTGTCTCACTCTTTGGAGTTCCCATTTCCTGTTGGAGACAACACCGTGGACGAGCGGGAGAGGTCTGTAGTCTGGTCACCCGGACCCCTTTGCCCATCTTCTGTAACTCTAGAGTTACAGCTGGGACATTGGCACCTAGGTAAAGGCCAGGTCTCTCAACTTCCTGTGGAATCTGAGGTTTGATTTTACCCCACTTGCTAGTAACTAAGCTAGCATGTTTGTGCTTCATCAGTGCTGACAAACTACACAAGGCTCCCAGGTCAGAGATGAAGAATCTCAGCCCTCACCTCTCCACTGAGCTGAACCTCGGCTCCGCTTGGCTCCAGGCTTCCCGATGTTCCCAGGTGAACGCCATCCACACAAGGGTTCTGTGGTAACTGGGAACAAGCCCGGGGAGTCGTCTCTCGCGGCCAGCAGTCAACAGCACGCTGCACGTCCCTGGCAGTGTGTGCACAGGGGTGGGTGGGGATGGGTCATGCTAGCTCACTTCCTGTCTGCAGAAACACTCCTCAGAAGCGGCCCGTGTGCATCCAGTGAGACAGGCGGGCAGGGGAGAGCCTGAGGTCTTCTCTCCCCAGTGGTTCTCTGGGATTGGATGTGACCCGGTGAGTGTGTGCAGAGGATCTGCTGTCAGCTTAGAGCGTTTGCTGTGTACTGGCATGAAGGGAAGTGGACTTCCGGCCTCCTGAGCCGCCACCACCTTCGTCTGTTACAGCACCAGGGCCCAGCACCCAGCAGCGTCTCACTCAGAAGCACCTTGGTGAGCAGGTGGACCCCAGGATGACGTCACGCAGAGCCAGGGCCGTGTGTTAATTCATTAGAGAACCACAGTCATCTTTGAAGAGGGCTCCGCCGCCTCCGTTTTACCACTGGACGTCAGTTTCAAACATTCTCGAGGGACTAAACGTGGCCGAATGGACCCAGTTCTGGACGGAGAAGTGCCGAAGTGCCGAGCCCAGGTGGGCTGCAGTTGGCCACCCTCTGTCTGGGTTCCAGTTGCAGCTTCTTCTTTCTCTCTCACCCCACCTGTCCGTGACTGCCATCTCTCTCTCTGTCTTCCTTCCCTTCCTCACTATTGAATTCTCCCATATTCATATTCATCAGTTTCCTGTCCCTGGGACAAAATGCCTGACACCCCCAGTTTAAAGGTGGGGAGTCGTGGTCACCCGCTCCAGGGCAGGAGCAGCGTGAGGGTGGTGCTCGGTCAGCGGCAGCCAGGAAGCTGAGGGAGTCGCTGAGGATGAGAACGCAGCCTTCTGGTCACACCTCAGTGACTCCCTCCGGCCAGCCCCACCACCCACGGGGCATTTGGCTACATATGCGTCATGTCGGGACGGGTCACTGAGGACCACAGCACCCACCACGCCTCTGAGCAAGCAGACCCTGGGGAGATGCTCCGGATGGAAGCCCGAGCACCCGCCTTCAGTACACACCACCCTGTACTGCGGGAAAAGAGCTGAAAGTCGCAGTGGGGTGAGCTCGGCACATCACCTTCTCTCTGAGCCTCCAGCTTTCCCATCAGAGCTGGGGTTGCATCGATAACTGTAACTGTCACCGTATTTATCTTACACCATGAGCGCAAGGCCACCAGAGATGAACAGCATCGGAGGTCTCTGCCAGTTGCAGCCCATTCTGGACGCAGTGGCTGCTGCTCTGCTCTCCCCCCATGTGGCGCCAGCATCCTCTCCGCCCTCAGACAAAGGCATTGTAGGGACTGGGCTGAAACACAGTTCCTAAATCTGCTGCATTTGGACTGCTGGAGGTGGAGTCCAGAAAACCGTTCCCCAAGCCCAGCCAGTGATGTCCGTTTGCTCACAGGCGACGCCCATGCGCAGTCAGCTGAAGTCAGGTTTGAAGCGCTCCAGAAGCCCTGAGCTGTGGTTTGAATGCGCCCGAGTTTCCTGTGTTAGAGACCCGGCCCTTGCAGCTGTGCTGAGAAATGCTCTTCTAGGGTCTCCAGCAGGACCGGCTGGGCCTGGGCTGACTCCGCCCCGTGCTCCACTGCCAGACAAGCCCTGCATCCACATGGGCGTCGCTGGGCTCCGGTCTCCTGGGAGCTCATCACTAACTTGCCTCAGAGCAAGCCAGGGATCCAGAATTCCTCGCATCCCACTTCCAAGCCTTGTCCAAGGAGAAGTCTTATTTCAACCATTTTCAAGAGTCACAGAAAGGGAAGGGACGCTCGGATGAGGATTTCGTTAAAAGAAAAGAAAATCTGCCCAGGAGAAGAGAACCCCAGGGGGAGTCCCACGTGAGGATGAGCGCACCCAGCTCCGCGTCTCTCTGGAGCTGGGGGCCCAGGCCCTGCGTGGCGGGCTCTGAGGTCCCTCCTGGCTGCGGGAGGACTCGGGCAGTGGAGCAGGTCCAGCGAAGGGCAGCAAAGCCCTACAGCCTGATTCCCCGCTTTACTTTCTCCCAGCCCGATGTCCTGAGCTGCCCAGTGGAGGGAGTGAAGTGGGCGCTGGACCCAGAATGGCCTCACCCCGCTCATTCCAGGAGGCCCTTCTCTCCATGTGCAGGGGAGGAGGGGCAGGGCCAGCATGGGCTCGGGAGGGCGCCCTCTCGTTCATGTCCACTCTGAGGGCCCAGAGTGCGGCCCTGACAGGGACAGCAGAGCCCATGATGAAGAGGCCCTGGCCCAAGGAGAGGGCTGGGGAGGGCACGGCACAGGCGGCCCCAGGGCGTCCACGGCAGACTCTCTGGAGGCTAAAGACAGGCGGGAAGAGGAAGGACCTTCCGGCGGGAAGGGAGGAGAGAAGGAAAGGAAGAAACAGGGGCCAGGGAGGGGCCAGCAGGACGGCGAGGACCTCAGGAGTAGACCCAGAGCCTGGAAGGACAGGACGGGGTCTAAGCCCTACTGCCCGGGGCTGGTGTTGCTTTTGATGGGGCTCCCTGCCCAGACATTTGGCCTTGCTGGGTTACAGCAGGCAAACCCACAAAATGGGGACGGCGGCCGCCTCTGGTGACGGGGTTGTGGAGGATCCTCTTGCTTTGTTTTCCTTTATTTGACCCCGCGTCCTGTTCGGTGCATCTGTGCGATTCTCAAACAGGACACAGGACAGCCGTTCACGGGAGCGGCGGTCGCCTCTGAGCTCGTCGCGGCCGCCGTGCAGCAGGTGTCCAGCAGGTGGCGCCCTGGTGACGCCGCTCCCAGACCCCTGGAGGAGCCCGGCTCTGGGCGCTGCTGCTGCACCAGCTCCCGGCAGAGGACGCGTCCTGGGAAGGGCTGGTGAGGGGCCGGCAGGCTCGGGCGCTCAAGGCCCAGCTCTGCTGTCAGCAGGAGCCAGGCGTCAGGCCCGGCGTGGCTGGAGAGACGCCCTCTCCTCCGCCTCCGCCCCACTTTGGTCCCGGCTCCCCCGGGGCACTGGAGGCTGAGTCCAGCTGCGCCCCTGAGTGGGCATTTCCGGATCTCTCTGGATTTGCAGCCCCCGAGCCCAGGGCCACGGAGGTGCAGGCAGCTTTGTCACCCACGGTGCCCTCTGCTCCGGCCGGGAGGTCAGACTTGGGCCCACATGGGCCATCAGCACAGGAAGCAGGAGCGGCTGGGCAGAGCCCCTCGGGGGCCCCTGGGCACTGCCGGGCACAGCCTGAGCCTGGCCTGCAGGGGACACCCGCCCCGCCTCTCCATGTCCGCCCTAGCCCTCACAGGCAGCTGTCCCCAAGGAAGCAGGGAACCCGGAGCGGGGCTGGCAGTGTCCCCCAGACCCAGGGGGCAGGCCTGGCACATGGGCCTCACCAAGGTCTGAGCTCGTCCTGAACCCCCAGCCGCTCCATGCTGACGGGGGAGGGGACGGGGAGGAAGGGCCCACAGCTGCCCTCAGGGGCTGCCCGGCCGCACGAGGCCCTCCCGTGCACTCTGCCTGAGATCAGAAGGGACCCAGCGGGCGACAAGCCCAGCAGCCTCTGCGTGTGCCCCGTCACACACACTCCGAGCTGCTCGTGGTGGGGTCCCCAGCAACAACGGCGACAGCCACAGGGAGCACCGGACATGCGCCTGTGTCCCCAAGGCGAGCTTAGAGCCGGCTGTGTCACCCCGCCACCTCCTCCTGCCAGCTCGGCCCACTGCCCAGACCCACGCCTGGGTCTCCACGTCCCGCGTGTGTGGGCGACAGTGAAGGGGTGAGGTCCCCGCCAGGGCGCTCTGAGCCCCGAGAGCAGATTTTGAGCCGCACAGTGTGGCTCTGGGGGGCACCACATGTGAGTAGCGTGATCTTCAGGTCGAGGAACCACAGCATGGAGACCAACCCCACGGGCCCTCTGTGATGCTGGGGGAAGCCTGGGACCTACAGGGTTCGGGGGCAGGGACACAGCATGCTCAGGGCAGGGCTGCCGACCGCGTCTGCGGAGGCTTCCCAGTGTTGGAGTGTGCCTGAGGCCCTGCGGAGGCACAGCCTGGGGACACCACCGGCACAAGGCCAGCTCTCAGGCACCACTCTATCCCTTGACACACTGGACAGGCCGCTGCAAACACGTCTTCCGGGGAGAGACCACCGCGAGTGTGCAGCGTGGTCATGTTAACCCCCACTCACCGGGAAGGACAGTGCAGCATGCAGGGGCCCGCGTGGCTCTGTCCCCTGAGCTGGCGGCTGGGACACCAGGACATCTCTGGTGATGCCCACCCCAGAGACACTGGGGCCCAGGGGAGGGAGGGAAGCATGCTGCAAGGCCAGCGCAGGCCAGAGCCCTACGGGCGCCGCAAGCCGCAGTGCGGGAGACGCTGGCCAGCAGGGGCACTCACTGCCAGGACAGTCTGGGTTGAGAGCCCTTGCTGCGCACCGCTTTTAGGACTTCTCCCAGGACTCCTCCCAAAAGCTTATAGGGCCTCAGAGGAGGCAGCCAGGGTCCTGTGGCATGGGAAGTGGGCCAGAGGGACACAGGCCATACGAGGACCCTTGTTGTCACTTGGAGGCCACCCTGCGAGTTGCAGAGGGGCTCCTGAGAGACACTCCTTCCCGTGCTGTGGAGAAGACACCCATGCACAGGGGGCAAGGGGTGAATCCGGGGCACCGCGTGGCACCAGCACCCCTGGTCCGTGTCCAGGCTGCAGACTGTGCGTCTGATTGTCCCCCGGAGCAGGGGACAGGAGACATGGGCGTGCAAAACGCAGGAGGTGCTGCTGCTCTAGCCGCTCCAGACACAAGCGTGGGACACCTCTGGGCGCCCTCGCCTCGAGCTACACCTCCCCCGAAGCTGCAGCACCTCACTCAGCCCTGCAGCTAGCAGAGGGGGACCGCGAGTGTCACGCCAGGGACACCAGGCTCCGCACACAAACAGCAGATGAGACGCGCTCCGTGGAGCTGAATTTTAATTGATGCTTTCTGCAACCAGCGTCCCCTGCCCCGCAGATGACGGCGGGGTGTGGCTTAATGCCACAATTAGCACGCAGCCCCACAACAAACACGGTAAACACTAATCATATTAAACGTGAAGGCAGGCTTGGGCACGCTTGAAGAGCAGTGGGGTTTAACATTTTTATTTTACAGGAGACAAAGCAGCGGCGGGGGGATTCTTGGGGCGTCAGCCCTGCAAGGAAATCATGTAACATTCTGGAATTTATATAAAAATTACAGCTTTGCTCTGTTTCACACTATATATAGTAATTTAATCATTTGCAGCTGATTAATTTCTGTGAAGGAAAATGTAGCATTATTCATTGCTAATGGGCTCCAAGGTTTGAATTCTAATTGTGAGCTGGGCTCGGTGTAAGTGTAAATTAGCAATTAGCTTGGGCAAGGGACAGCGAGGTTGACCCAGAGCGGCCTGCTGACGTGTGCCCAGTGGGCAGGCGGGCAGGGACAGGGCATCAGGGGACGCGGCCACAGAGCCTGCTCCGCTGCATTCATGATTACAGCTCCCAGCAGGCGCAGAGCGCAGTTTCATTTCAGAAAACATTTTCTTATCCATTTGTCTCTCTCGAGTCTTGGCCTACATCTGGATAGGGGCTCTTGTGTCCCATTTCACAGCAGAGAAACTGAGGCACAGAGAAATCAAGGTCACATTGAGGAAGGACATACTGCGGCAAGATTTGAGCCCAAGAGTCCTGACCTCCAAGTCGGTATTCTTTCCATGGCAAGATATCTTCTGGATCTGGGCATGGTGACACACAAGCCTAGCACTCTGGGAGGATGGGGCAGGAAGATCAGAAATTCAAGCCCAGCCTGGGAAATGTAGTGAATTCACAAGATGCTAATCCTGCCTCAAAATAAAAAAGGGTGGGGATATGTGTCAGTGCAAAGATCCTGGGTTCAATCCATAGCAACACAAAGGTAGGAGAGAAGAAAAGAAGAGAGA
>NW_004955476.1:10263698-10266966 GCF_000276665.1 Chinchilla lanigera
AAGAAAGAAAGAGGGAGAAAGGAAGGAAGGTTGGTTGACTTTCTGGGGTGAGCTGGCCCATCCGGAGACCCCCGGAGGAAGCGCCCATTCTAAGAGCAGACTGGTAAGGCGCTCAGTGTGTGACCAGCATTGTGCGAGCTGAATTACTCCTCAGCGCCACCCCAGGCAGGCAGGTGCCCTCAGGCCCTTGAGGATGACACCCCAGGGGCTGCGTTTCTAGTCTGGGGTACAGCGAGGCCCAGGAGTCTCGTTCTTTACCGGGGCTCCTGGTAGCTCTCTGAGGCGGCCCCTTGACAGGATATGCACAGGACCCGTGCATCCCAGAGGGAGGGATCTTCAGGAAGCCAGCGTCACCCACATCAGGACTTCCCACTGCAGAACGCGCCCTGGCACAGCCGGGGCAGAACCTCCAAGCCAAGCCCCATGCAGGGACAATCGGGCACATCCAGAACACAGGGCAGCCTGCAAGACAACGGCCCAGAAGCCTCCAGAGATCGGCGCCCCGAACAGGAGCGGCCATGGAGGCAGGGCTAACCAGAGAGAGTACTGTGCAGAGTAGCTGGGGCAGCACCCTCCACGCGGAGCGGGCCGAACAGCTGGGCTCAGGAAGGGCCTATAAAGCTGGATTCTGCGTACACCGTTAACACATGGATGAGCTCCGCTTGGAGAGTGGGAGTCAGGGTGGGTGCCACTGGGGCTGCGGAGGGTAGGTCCCCCGGGGGCACTGTGGGTGCTGATGGTGTTGTTTCCCAACCTAAGTGTCAGTGACATGGGTGAGTTTTTTTATTTGTGAAACTTTCTTCTGGTTCTACTCAGTGTGTGTGTGTGCGTGTGCATGCATGTGTGTGCATGTGCGTGGTGTGTGTGTATGTGTGTGTGTGCATTGCGTGTGAGTGTGCATGGGGTGCCTTGTGTATGTGTGTGTGCATGTGCGTGCATGAGTGGGGTGTGTGTGCATGCATGTGCGTGTGCGGGTGAGTGGGGGTGTGTGTGCATGGGGTACATGTGTATATGTGTGTGTGTGCATGTGTGTGCACGTGTGCGTGCGTGTGTGCATGTGTGAGGGGGTGTATGTGTGTGCATGTGTGTGGGGGTATGTGTGTATATGTGTGCGCGTGCATGTGCGTGTGCGGGTGCCTGGGGGTGTGGGGACCTGGGGCCATTCGAGTGTGTTGAGCAGAATGCTGACGAGGCCAAGTGTGAGCAAGTGATGAAGCCAGGTAGGAGCTCCGCAGGTGTCCGTGGCCCACTGTTACCCCTTACCTCCCCTCTCCTGGAGGCTTGAAATTTTCGGAAAGAAAAACGAAACTGCGGAGAGTGTGAAGCGGACTTTAAACGCTTCTCTCCGTTCATCACAAGGAAAGGGCGGCGGCCGTGGTCGCACGCAACTCCACCCCTCCGCACGCTTACTCACCCGCGCACACCAGGCCCTGGGGGAACACGGCACAGCCCGAGAGGACTGCGTTCACCACGACCCTGGCAGAAGCCGTCCCAGCCCGCGCTGCGGCGCCGAGCACAGGAGGTGCGCTCTGTCCGCTCTGCGGTGCCGAGCCCCACCGCGGCGGGGTGTCGGGGTGCTCAGCGCGGGGCAGCCTGAGGGTGCTCCCGACTTCAGTGCCAGCCCTCCTGTGCCGCGGTGTCCCCAGCAACACTGGCCAACATTGGGATCTCGTTTTTCCTTCACAATGCGCATGTTTTTTGGACCAGAAGGAAGGAAAAAAATTCAGCTCCTTCCCATCTGGTGTCTTGACTCCTAGGCAGGGAGAGAAAATCCCAAAGGGGCGAACAACAAAGATCGCTGTGTGTCTTCGTCTCCTCTGTCCCCACGTGGCTCCCGGGCCCAGGTAGAGACCGGGGCACAGGAAGCCGTAGCTCTTCTCCCAAAGTGATGGCTGGGACTCCTGTGTCTCCTGACCCCAGCCCTCAGCTGCCATGGGACACAGCACTGGGGTCTCCTCCTTCCTGGGTCTGGAGGAGACTCAGAATGTGCCCCCCACATCTCCAGCCTTCCACTGCTAGCTGAACAGGGGCCTTTGGTGCACTTGACTGCCAGCATCCTGGAGCTACCCTGTAACAAGGGCTGAAACATGGTAGATGTTACACATGAGTTTGTTGAATGAATAAAGGAGTTACAAAGACGAAGGTGCAGAAGCAGCTGAGGAAGCGGTTTTCCTGGAGGAGCCTGTGCAGCTGGGCAGGATTTAGCTCCTCTGCCTGCTCAGAAACCAGCTCTGGGCACAGTGCCCCTCAGCCACCTCCGGGGCATCTCTGCAGGTGACCAGCAGACACAGGGCCCAGCGGGGAGAGAAACACCATGCTGGGTGCCCGCTGCCAACAGCCTGACCTCTGAGTCTGTGTGTGATAGCCTTGGGGGGCCCCTGGACATCACCCACTCGGCCTCTGGGGGCCTGAGGCTCAGGGGAAGCATGAGAGAAAAAGGCAGTGAGAGACCAACTGTGATGTGTGCTATACAAGATCAGCTCTGTGCTCTCAGAATCATCAACACTGGGTGCTGTGCTAAGTACTCCAGAGAGGTCACTCCTTTCCATTCTCAAAGCTCGATCAGATACCCAGGTTCCACACACAGGCACTCGGGCTGGAAGGGGCAGCTTGCCTGGGTGTGACAGTTACTCTGTGTCCACTGCTTTGGCTGCCGAGGGCCTCTTGTTCAGTCAGATGTCATTCTGGGGTTTCCGGATGAGATCAGCACTTAAATCAGTAGAAGAAGCAAAGGTGACACCTTCCCTTGCGTGGGTCTCATCCAAGCTGTTGAAGGCTTACACAGAACCAAAGGGCAGAGGGAGAGAGACTCGAGCTGGCTCCCTGGCTGTCTTTGAGCGAGGACATTGGTCTCCCCAGCCTTGGGACTCAGACTGAGCTGTTAAGGCTTCCTTTCCTGGGTGCTTATGCTCCTCCAGCAGGCTTTGGGACTCCCAGGCTTCCATAAGATCATAAACCAATGCTAGACAGATAGTGGGTGATAGATGATAGCAAGATAGCTAGATGGCCAGCTAGCTAGCTAGATACATAGATAGAAGGATGGAAGAGACTATCTTAGTTACTTTCTCATTGCTAGGACACAATACCCGACACCCACAAGTTAAAGCAGGAAAGGTTTATTTCAGCTCACAGTTTGTAGAGGTTTCAGTCCATAGTCACCTGGTTCCAAGGCAGGGTAGCATGTCAGAGGAGAGACAGTCCATGGCAGGGCAGGCAGGAGGCAGCGAGCCTTCTGGACTTTTATCCCATCCAGGCTACCAGCCTATGG
>NW_004955476.1:10268042-10280519 GCF_000276665.1 Chinchilla lanigera
TGGATGGATGGATGGAAGGATGGGTGGGTGGATGGATGGATGGAAGGATGGGTGGGTAGATGGATGGATGGCTGGATGGATGGATGGATGGAGGGAAGGGCAGGTGGAGCGGGTAGATGGCTGGGTGGGTAGATGAGTGGATGGGCAGATGAACGGACAGACAGACAGATACTGGATTTGTTTTTCTGAGAAGTCAGAAAAAAATCAACAATGTTTTTCTGAGGGCGCACAACAGTGTGACAAGCACTCCTGGTGCCTTGCTCACCAGCCAAGCTGAGACTCACTTCTGCCCCTTCCTGGTCAGACTCCCTTCCCAGCTGGTGCCAAACATGCTGTTTCTTCCCAACTTGCATTGCACCCAGGTGTGCAGCCCACCCTTGCCGCGTGGGCCGGAGGAGCTTGCTGGTGGCTACTGGGCCGGGGTGTCTTTGCTGAAAGGACAACAGGAGGACAGGCTCCCACACCTTGTGCGGGACGGTGTCTGCCTGGACTCACGCTGCAGCCCTAGCTCACAATGGGGACGAGCTGCTGGTGTAAGTCGTGGCCTGTGCCCGAAGCCTCCTAATGTCTCAGCTCGTTTACTTTTTGCTGGAGGAGCTCAGTGGAGCTTCTTCACCTATAAAAAGTCAGTCCGTGGTTCATAGACTATTCCTTGTTGTTTCCAGAGCCTCATGAAATGGCGAGTGCATCTGTCTGTCTGTCTATCTGTACCCACCCTGTCTTCCCATGTCCTTCCATCCCTCTGCCTCAACCTGTCCATTGGTCCCTCACCCATCACCCACCTCACCACCCTTGCATCCGTCTAGGCCTCTGTGCTGGAAAACGCTGCCTCCCGCAGCCCCTCCTGGAGAACCGCAGTGACAGTGTCAGAGCCTCTGGGAAGGCATAACACAAGCCCCAGCTCCATGTTCCTCCGTGGAGCGATTGTTGCATCCCTTCCCTGGGCACACAGAAAACACTGGGCTTAGCAGCCGCCCCTGGGGACCCCTCCTAGGGTCCCCCACACGTCTTCAGAGAGCAGCGAGCCCTCTGAAGGTGACGCCTGCCGTCCAGAGGCACTGAGGCGAAGCCCCCAGCACACCTGGGCTACCAGCGTTTGCTCGGCAACGTTTGTTGATAGCTTGATGC
This sequence comes from Chinchilla lanigera, assembly GCF_000276665.1. NCBI lineage: Eukaryota > Metazoa > Chordata > Mammalia > Rodentia > Chinchillidae > Chinchilla > Chinchilla lanigera. The sequence continues at coordinate 10,269,171 of NW_004955476.1, forward strand.
AATCTGTGTGCAGAAGATGCGTTTCTGGAGCTGCCTGACTGGTGACGGCTGCTCAACTCTAGGACCCCGGTGCCGGCCCATCACCTTGCTCGAGCTGACCGCGTGTGACACAACAGCGTCATCTGCAGGGCCCTGTGTGCAGCTCCTACCACGCATAGCTCCAAGGGTCACCAGGCTTGTGCCCCCATGTAACCTTCAGATCCCGTGTGTGTGGCCGCCCCTTCATGAGTGGGAAACCACCACATCCACCACGCTGACCTTGACCCTGGGAACCGCTTCCGCTGGGTTAAGCTGCTTCTCTAAACAACCTCCCCGTCCCTTCGCCGCGTCCAAATTCACCAAACTTTCCTGCTGACGCGTCTGCGTCCAGCCCTCCTCTTCGAGGACAGACAGATGAGATTCGTTATTCCCTGGGCTTCCACCACGGGGTGGGGAGAGGGGGAGGATCCACAAGCCCTCGGCCTTGTTTCATCAGGCAGATGGGGGATGGGAGGACAACAGAGACGCCCAAGTCCCTGCTCCCGAGAGCCTGTGGGCGAAGGGGCCCAGAAGCGCCAGCTGAGGGCTGAGCCCACTCGGCAGGGTCCTGGCACTCCTGCTCAGGTGAGACACAGCGCGAGCCAGGCGGGGGCTCGGCCACAGCACAGCTTGTGTGAGACACCGCATCACACGTTCATCGCCTTCCTCCTTTTCGGTTCCCTGCTCCTCCCCTCGCCCCTTTCTTCCTCAGCAAATCCCTGGCCTGGGTCCTCACCCACTTCGGGCCATCCGTCCTCCTTCAGCTGCTCCTGCTGTGACCTGAGCCTGCCCTGCGGGACGCCCGGGCACTGGGTTGCAGCGGCAGCTCATGGCTCTTCCGTGACTCGTGACTCACCACTGGGGATTCTGGGGACACAGCAGGTGGGTAGGTGAGAAAGGGGACAAGGATCGGGGCATAGGGTGCCGTCACTGCCACCGCCAGTGTCCTTCTGACATCCACAGAAGACAGAGGAGGTGGGGACAAACCAGGAAGAGACCGGTAGGGCTGTGACCCTGCACGGGGGAGAGGGAGAAGGGGCTGTGAGCCGCGGCCACCTCATCCCAGAGCCCTGGGCCGCCCTGCCACCATCTTCTTCCTGCCTGCGGGGACCATGGGGCTTCTGGGCTCCAGACCACAGGAAAATGTATCTGCGTTGGTTGAAGCCACCACATTTATGGAGATTTGTTACAGCAGCCCCGGAACATGAACGGGGACAAGGAAACCCATGACTCCCCCTACCCACAGCGTGGGCCACGGGCCACAGCTGTCCCCGCGTGGACTCATGGGCAAGGGTGGCCCCGTGGGGTCCACCAGGGGCCACTTAGTACGGCGCATGCGTGTTGAGCACCTACAGGATCAGAGCACAGCCCCAGGGATACTGCGTAGAGCAGGGCAGCACAGGGCTGTGAAAGAGTCCTTCATGTGGGCAGGTCGGACAAGGCTGCCCCTCTGGGCAGACACAGCCCTGTGGGCCCCTCCACTTCCCTTCCGCTTGCTGTCCTTGGCGTGTGAAAACAGCCTGAAGAAGGCGCTGGCTGCTGTTTGCTCGACCTCTCCTGTTAAATGCACTCATGTAGCAGAATGACAAGCAGCCGACTGGCGCTCGTTCTCTCTTTCAGAGAGTTTGCTGCCACGAAACCCAAAGCGTCTGACCACAGGGGTGTTGCAGGTGGCTTGAGTGGCTCGGCAGCTCGTTCAGGCTCCTGGCCCTTTGCAGCCGCTAAACCGATTACGAAACTCCTCCGGGACCCAGCCAAGCCTCTGCCTCTGTGTCACACTCATGCCTGCAGTGACCCCAGAAGCCCTCTGAGTGATCCACCCAGTGGACAGGGACGGGGCACACGGGACAGACGGCAAGGGCAGGGCTCGATTCCATGGCTGCAAGGAAGGGGGCACCCAGCAAAGCAGCACCCTGACGGGGATTCTGGACAGGGGGGCAAGAGGCCTTGGGCGGAGGGTGCGAGCGCTCTCTGAGCTTGGTTTCCTCATCTGTGAAGAGGGCAGCACTGCTCCCGCCCCAGCCAGATTCTTATCAATTCATCATGCACTTTTTCCCTCCGTTTCCTTCATAGCCTTTCCTTCGTGCCAACTGTGCTCCTTCCTCCCAGTCTGTCCGTTCCACTGCACCGAGCAATGCCTAGCAGGTCGGGGAAGCAGCCCCTGGGGGGCCCGGGGGTCAGGGAGGTGGACCCTGGGGCCATGTCTGGCCCGTGACCCCTTCCTCTCTGGCGCTGTTCCCCAGCTTTGCTTCCCCCCGACCACAAACTAATCAACTTTGCTCCACCATGGCCTCCACTGTGATGTCTCTGCCTTGGAGCCAGCTGCCTGTGGGCTGAATCTGCCACACCCACCAACCAATTAAACTTTCTTCCTTCAAGGCCGTGTGTCAGATATGGTGGCTGAGTATCAGGGAAGCTAAGTGACACACAGGGCAGGTGCTTCATCACTGAGCTGCACCGCTAGCCTGGCCTCTCAGGCCGCAGCCTCTTGGGCGGCTGGATTACGAGCCATAATATCTCCTGGGCACCAGGACGGGGGTGAGAACTGGAAGGATGTGCGGTGGAGAGAGAGAGGGCCGGTGACACAGGCAGGACCCCTGGGAGGAGCCCTGGGAGGGAGGCGGGGTCTGGGAACAGAGAAGGAGGCAGGGGGGGGTGGTGTCAGCGGTCCTGGCCCTGTCTTTCCTCCTCTGGCTTCACTTCCTCCATGAACACCCCTGCTCTGGCCGCAGTGTCACTGCTTGGAACGTCAGTTGTAGCTCATCCAAACTCCCGGCCCTTAAGAGCAGGCCGGCATCTGTCATCCCCTTTCAGATGATGTCGTTAAGGACAGAGCTCGAGTGCTGTTCCTTGAGACAATGTGCACCAGCCCACTTCGGGTGTGGAGCCCACAGCCAGCTCCCCGCCTTCCACCTTCCCTGCCCGAGGCAAGGCCGGCTCGCCTGGCTCCCTGCGTCCACTCTGGCCCTTGTGGAACCTGCTCTCCGCAGGACAGTAGAGTGGTCTTTTGTGAAATGGACGTATGGATCCTGTTCTCCACTCAGAACTCTGCAAGGACTTCCCACTGACCTCGGGACAAAAGCAGAAAAAAATTAACAGCGCCAAGAACATAAATATCCTTGTCCTTACTGTTACAGCGTCTGGACGGTGCGCAGCGGCAACAGAACTAACTCCTTCTTCTCTGAGGAGTGAGGGGTCTCAGTGTCCTGAATGAGAGGAAGTCCGGGGTAACACGGCCCGTGGACAGGTAGGCTCAGCAGCGCAGCTGTAAGAAAGGAAAGGTTTCTTGTGCACCTCCGTCTGCACCCTTGGGCCTGGCCCCGTCCTGACAGACCCCCGAGGCTGCACCAGGCCTCCCTCCAGCGCTGGCGGCATTCGGCAGGGATGGACGGGGCCCTCTCCTTGTGGCTCAGTTTTGGGAGTGAGGGAACTTCCCTGGAAGGCCCTGGACACTTTCCTTCCTTTTCACCTCCCTAAATCAAGACACACGCTCACCTCCGGGGCAGAGACTGCGCTCTTGAGCGGGACGTGACGCGGCGTTCCCTGACACAGAAACTGCACTAGGAGACACGGGATTCCCAAATGGCAGGGATTCTGCTGGAAAGGAAGAGGTGAAACGGGAGAGAGGGACCACACTCCCGAAGGATTCCTTTTTTTAATTTTTACATTTGCCCCGCATGCCTCACACCCTGCCACAGCTGCACCCGACGCCCTCAGCCCGGCTGTGAGACATTCGCTTTGGCTGCTGCCAGCTTCGTCCAGGGTCCACCTGAGCGACTCATCCGCACAGCCTCTCTGGACAGCTCTGTCCCTCCTGGCCAGCCTCAGTCCGGTCCAGAGGAGGCCCTGCACGGCCACTGACAGGACAAGTCTGGTGCTGTGTGTTCACAGCCTGCCTTTTTATCTACAGAACAGCGTCCCCCAGATGCTTAGCAGTCACACCGCATACTGTCCCCTCTGCTGCCACCGAGCCCTCCGAAGGCCCCCTTGGCATGGCGTGTCTTTGCCTGTTTGTGATTTCTATCTGGAGCAGAGCAGGATGGGCTCGTGAGCTGGTAGCACTCAGGCTGGGAGCTGCCATCTCAGGCCCCCAGAAGAGTCCCTGAGGATGCCAGGAGGTGGTGGAGGGCACCACGGCTAAGAGCCTGCAGCCACTGGTACCCAAAGCACACAGATGGTAATGCTGAAAGTGCTACATGTTGTTTATTCATGATTTCTATCAGTACTGAGGAAAAGAACCCTCAGGGCAATGTGAACCAAGGGGGAGGGGTGCTGGTGGGTTCAACCTGTCTGATCTCACACACGTGTCCCTCTGGCTGTCTTCAGGCAGCTGTCCTGGCCGACACCCCACACTGTGGTCTGTGCCTAACTCCTCCAGCACTCCTTGCTGCTCTCCTGCCTGCCCAGAAATGCCTTCCCCTTCTCAGCAGACTCATGCTTCCAATCCCAGTAGCAGCGCCCCTTCCTTTGGATTCCTCCTGACCCCAGAAGAGAACAACTCCTGACCACACAACACCTTTGCACCAGGGACCTCTCGTGGTACAGACCACTGCTGGGCCCACTCCCTGAGCCATTCAGTTATTTCCTCCACACCTCTCCAGGGGATTAAACCGTGAGGGCAGGCCCGTGTCCAACACCGTGCGCTTTTCATGCGTGGTGTGAGCATGACCGCTGTGCAGGAAACACCAAACCAAAACCCAAACCAGGAACCGCAGGAATGAACGCACTCGTGTGGCGACCGTGACCTGACCTGCAGCAGTGTTTGCTGGTGGAGGGGCTGTTACAGAACCAGCGTCCACTGGGGGAAAGTTTTGGGGGTACAAGGAGGTGCTCTGAATAAGGAAGCCAGGGCTGGGGATAGAGCTCAGTGGCATAAGCACTTGCTTGGCAAGCCTGAGGTCATGAGTTCAATTTCTGGTACCAAAAAAAAAAAAAAAAAAAAGAATAATGAAGCCAGGACAACAGGATAACAAAGGAGCCACTGCGTCAGCCGAGATACGCGTCACAGCAGGCAGCCCCTCTGTCTTGCTCTGGAGCCTTTCCGACATGGGGCTTCTGAGGTAAATTTATCCGCCTTAGTTTACCTGTCTATTAATTCTGGGGCCTGTCGTGCAACTGAAGCACAGACACCTGGTCCAGGGGTGGTGAACCTTGGCGCTCGAGCCACGGCAAGCTGTTTGTATCCCCGAAAGCTCCAAAAGGTTTGCCATCACTGTCTAGTGCACCTGTCTCTCTACATCATGGGTGGAGAGACAGTGGCCTCGACACTTACTGCTAATGAGAACGTTAACTGGTATGCCTTTCCAGACAGCAATGTAGTCCTCAAAAAAGGGTGTACTTTCGACCTAGCGGTTTCAGGTTGAAGAGCTTTTCTTTCTTTCGTTTTTTTTTTTATGTTTGCTGGGGATTGAACCCACGCCCTTTTGGTGGAGCTACATTCCCCAACCCTTTCTAATTTCTTATTTTGACACAGGGTCTCACCAACTTACTAATTTGTCCAGGCTGAGCTGAAATTCCAAGTCCTCCTGCCTCAGCTTCCCAAAGTGCTGGGATTATAGGTAGTGCTTGGAAATTTATACCACAGACTAATCAGGTAACAACACAAGATATATGTACAAAATTTTACTGGGAAAAGGTCCCCCATTCTCACCAACTCTGCATAACTTTGCTCTGCACTTGGCCTGTGGCTTGCTTTGCCCAAGGGGATTGAACGAACGACCAAGAGGCCTGCTGGGAGCTCCTGCATTTCCGCCAGCGGTAACTGGCTGAGAAGCGCGCGCGCACACACACACCCACACCCACACACCCCACCCCCGACCCCCACCCCCGCTGTCACACAGCCACCCCAGGGGTGGTGAGGCTGGAGCCCAGCCCTGAGCAGGCAGAGTCAGGAGGAGGCAGGTGGGCCTGGAGAGGGACGGCCACAGACTTGTCCGTGAAGCAGTTCCTCCTCGCAGGCCCCTGCAGGTTAGTGTGCAGCACTCCAGGCCATGTGGCTGCTACAACAGAACCTGAAGCCAGGGCGCCTGCATGGTTGGTTTCCGGCTGTGGCCACTTCCTGGCTGCAGACACTGGCCCCCACCCCCGCTACTCCTGCCCACTCACAGGGGGCTTTTCTCCACCTTGAGTACAGGGACACCCGTTCTTCTTGTAAAGACCCCAGTGCTACCAGATTGCCCCTCATTCAGCAATCTCCTGGACAGCTTGTCTCCAAATAAGGCCACCCTCAGGCTGAGGTATGGTCACAGCATGAAGGCCAAGGGCAGGAGCCCTCCTCAGCCTCACCAAGCACCTGCTCGCTTCCCACTGAAGCAAGGTGTGTCGCCTTCTCTTCCCTCACTCTCCCACACCATCCTTCTGTCAGGCTCTACCCTCAACAGCAACTGAGACCACCAGGAAAGGCAGGATTGAAGCAAACAGTGATATCTTTATTTCAGGCTGGTGCTACCTGACCGAGGGCGAGAAAGCCATTGGCCCTGAACAAAGGAAGGAGACCTGCTTTATAGACCATTGTAGGTGTGGGAGGGGGAAATTCCACTGAGGAAGGTGGAAAATGTAAGTTTCTCAGGGGTGATTGGTGGGTCTGCTGCCTCTGGGGGAGGGAAGTGCTAGAGGACATCGGCATGTTTACAATGTAGCATTCTATAGACCTAGGAGGTTTCCTGTAAGCCTGAGAACTAGGCCTGGGAACGATCCTGATAAACAGATTTACTTCAGTCTGTGGAGCTGAGTGAGGGGTTTTCTGTTTGAACAGACCAGTTATCTGCAAGAGCTTTTCTCTTCAGGTTGCACGGGGCACAATGTGAGGGACCTAACACCTTCAGCCCCCAAAACCAGGCGTATCATAAAAACAGACTTCCTTGCTGTAGCATTTCCATGAATAAACTTGATTTTTAAAAACTTGTGAGGATCATCATAGAGGGACCTGGCCCCTTAATCTGTTATTCATTAAAAGCGTGATTTGTGTTTTCTGGCCTGGAAGTTCTGTCTTGTTTATTTCAGACTTGCCTTCTTATTTCCACTTCATTGCCTGGTGTCTAGTGTCCTGAAAATTACTTTTTCAAATACTGTGTTTGTTTGTTTCCAATGGGAGGGAAAGTCTGGCCTCTCCCACAATCCCCTGTGAGTGGGAAGCGGAAGTTGACACCCAGCACCACCTCATACCCTTTCCAAAGGCTGTGTTCTTACTGTCCAGGCACGGTGAGAACTGAAGGGATGCAGTCCTGGCCCCAGGCAGGTCTGAGGACGCCGACCCCTGGGAGAAGGCAACAGATGTGCCAGCCCCTGGATCTGTGAACGTGGGCATGGATCAGATGAGATCACTCCTCTGAAGTATTCAGAATGAGGAGAGACAGAAGCAAATGTGTTCACAGAAATCGGCCTGCAAAGGGTGATTCATGAGATACAAAGCTCCGGGCTTTCTGTGGAAGATGGATTGACTCTGATGCGCAGCATAAGGGAGGTGCCACGCTCAGCCGAATGCATGGGCTGTGCTGGAGGAGGAGGAGGGGCGGAGCCAGAAGTACTCTTAAACCCGGAAGCACTTCATACATATTCTGGGCCAGACACAACGGGACCCTCACCATAAGCCAGCAAATGCTGCGCATTTCCAGCCCCAAGGACAGAGCTTGCTCCCAGCTGCCCCAGAGAAGCATGCCAGGAAAGTTTCCTTCTGGCTCCTTCCTGCTGCGCAGGGATACTCAAACCTAAGCCCAGAACATCTGGCTCCTTGATGACATCTCAAGCCACGTGAATCAACCCACTGGGAGTGGTGGAGGCCAGGACTTTCGGATACAGGAGACTGTGGAGAAGGACATTCTCTAGATGTGTTGCCTCAGCCCTGACCAAGCCACCGTTGTTGGGTTCTGGAGGAAGTCTAACAAAAGCATTGTTAGTTTCAGAGACAACACTAGATGCTCTGCTGAGATATGCCCTAAGGAAGATAACAGAGAGCTTACTGGTCAAGTCTCATTCCTATGATAATGGAGTTGTACTGGTCTTGCTAAAATGGTTGAGATTGCCCGAATTCTGGGGCTGCCTCCTTTGTTCTCTCTGTATAAAAGTTACTGGAGATGGTGGTTGGGGCTTGAGTCCAGAAGGCGGCTAGCTCCCTGGGCCCAGATTCATGGCTCTGGAGTTGTGATTGGGAGAAACAGATTGATCGATCCGGGGGCACTTCGTTCTCGGGACCTGTTCACCCTGGACAGAGTTGGATGAGTAGTCTGACAGGAGATGACAAAGATTTCTAGTATTTGGCCAAGTTCTGGTTGGAGTTTGGGCGCTGTCTCCTCTGCACTCCCGAACTCATCCATCCACCTACTTAAAACCTGCTTCCTTCTGCACTGGGACACTTCCTGGTCCCTGGTCACTCCTGCTGCTTCTTGTTCCTGCTCCCCATCCAAGCGGAGGCTAACCTCAGATGACAACTCACTGGTCACTCCGCCCACCCAGGCACAGGGGCCGAAAGAAGAGCGGCGTGCAAATGCAGAGAGCAAGGTACGGAGAGCCGCTCCTGTGCTGATCCTTGACAGGAAGGCCTGCTGAGCTCCTGAGGGGCGGAGGAAGAGCCTGTGGGTCAGCCCTCAGCAATTCCATAAACAGCTCCAGATTCTGGCAGTGCTGCAGCCCTGGTAATTCCCACAGGAGCCACAACCATGTCTGGAACAATCTAAGTGTCTGGCAGGAAGCCCACTGTAGCAAGGCAAAGGATCTGAGGGCCTGCATCAATGCAGTGCCCGGGGCCAGCCAGGCAAAAGCCGGAAAAGGAGAAGACCGTCACCCCGGCCACCCACTCCCACTCCCTTTCCGCATCCTTCTCCTGCCCCTTCCTGTGACTCCTCCCACTCCTCCTCCAGCTTCACTGACAGGCCGTGTTCTGCTTGCCAGCCGGGGCCAAGCCGCCTCCACGGGGCACTGCGTTCTAGCTGGAAGCTCCTAGACGCCCAGAGGAGCCCTGTCCTCTGCTGGAACCCTGCCTGAGGCCTGGCAGTGGGGCGCATCTGGTCTCATGCTCAGAGCTTTTTCCCCCACAAGGTCCTGAGGCCCCCAGGCCTTGATGCCCAGGCGCCTCTGCCGGGCAGAGGGGCTGTGCAGGCTCACGCGGCACCACCTCCACAGCCACTGTCCCAGCCGGCCTGCACAGGCCTGCACCATCCTCCCCATGAGGCTGTCGCCCGGCCCTCCAGACCTTCCCACCCACCCGTCCCCCAGCACCAAACACCGTCCTCTCCCACCTGAGTCCCAGTGACTTGGAACTCAAGGGTGGTCAGGAGGTCAAGGTTCAGCACGGCCCTGAAAGGGGCAGGCGGTCGGGGAGTGGATGGGTGAATGTGCCAGAGGATTGGCACCTGTAGGAACCTGGCTGTCTTGCTCCAGGGTGTGCCTTCGGCACCGGGCCCCCACACAGAACATGGCAGGGCCACCCGCAGGCCACCGTCATCATGGCTGGCTGGTCTAAGACTGACGGTGTCTCTGCGGGAAGTTGCTGTGCCTGGTTTTGTGGGGAATGTCACAGTATTTGAGGGCCAGGGCAAGAGCCCAGCCCTGGCCCTTCTTGGAGTGTCAGGCAGGCGGAAGTGGAGGACAAGTCCAGGGAAGTTGCTGTGCCTGGTTTTGTGGGGAATGTCACAGTATTTGAGGGCCAGGGCAAGAGCCCAGCCCTGGCCCTTCTTGGAGTGTCAGGCAGGTGGGAAGTGGAGGACAAGTCCAGGGGAACAGCTCTCCAGGGCTGCAGGGCTCCTCTCTCCCCTGGTCTTAGTCTTCAGAGTCTTGGGCTGGGCTTGGGGAGGGCTCCAGGGACTCCTGGTTCCTCTGAGGATGCTGTCCCTACCCCAGGCCAACCGATGTCCATCTGCGTTTCTCGGGGGCTAGGCCTGTGGCACCCTCAGAGCCTGTACCCCAAGCAGAAAGCTCCCCGTGGCCTGCACTGCGCTGCCGGTCACACCAGCAGCCCCAGCAGGCTAATTATGTCCACCTTAAAGTTATGATGTCTTGGGCCCTCCCTAAGGACAGCTAAGCACAGCAGAGAGGACGTCCGGCACCGGAGAGTCCTAGATAGACGCACTGCGTGGCTGCTGACTACACGCGGCCCTGAGTCACACGGCGCTTCTGCGACATCCACTGCCAGCGGTCAGACACGAAACACCATGGCCTGGCACTCCCTTCTTTTGGGAACGTGGACTGGGGCCAGGGGTGGCTGCAGCACAGGGCCGTGCCCCTCCTCCGTGGGGTCGGTCTGCAGTCCTCCTCTGCTTGGCTCCGCAGGGCACTTGAATTTGTGATCCTGGGTACAGGGCACCAACACGCCTTTGCAGGTTGGGCTCCAGTCTCTGATGGGTGCAGCTGACACAGGTGTGGGAAACTGCCAAGCTGCCTGCTGCCTGGAAAGGAGGCTGCGCTCCCTAACCCTGAGGAATGAATTCTGGGAACGGGGAGGTTAAGAGTAGGAAGAATTTACTGAGAGGGACAGCAGGGGGCCTGGAGATGGACTGCCCACCAACCCCGCTTCTCCGGGGAGCTCACTGAGCAAAGCCACGAGGGGAGGCGGGTTCAGGGTGGGACAGAACTGTAATCACCAATAAGATTACAAGTATGGTCACTTAGGTAATACTGATCCAATGGGAAGTCATAAGATGGGTGTGAGGCCGGAGGGGACTATGGTCAACCAATACGATTACAAGTACAGTCGCTACGCTGATATTGATTAATTGGGGGTGGACAAGGAAGCAAGTCAAGACAAGAGCTTTGGAGGGATGGGTAAGGGGGTTGGTTCCCACCCAAGGTGAGGGATGCCTACTTAGAAAACCGTCAAGCTGGTCCTCCTGGGGGAAATGTGTGGGTGAGTAGTTCCTCTTCTCCGAAGCCTGGCCTTCAGTGAATGGCCTCCAGCCACAGCTGCCTTCTGCGAGGACCTTTGGAGGGCCAGCCCGGCCTGACGCCTACAGTATTCTGAGTAACTTACTGTCTGTAGGAATCCAGACTCTGTATGTGCTCGGGCTGAGCTGGGCTGAGCGGGCATTACCGCGGCTTTTGCTGTCGCCGTGTGTTCGCCCCAGCAGTTCATCATCCGGATGCTTTTCACCTCCCTCCACTCCATCCCCTCCTCGGCCCAAAAGGCCACTTCCCCGCTTCCTGCCATCTCGCTTTCCTTTTGCCCCTGCGTTAGCTGCACTTCGGGTTTTTCCTCCGGGAGCCCCGCGGGGTCGCTCTGCGGCCTTGGGGATGGGCGCAGCCCCCGCCCGCCCCAGGCATCTGCTGCTGACAAAGGCCTTCGGGTCCAGGCGCGGCCGGCGGGGGCGGCGACAGCGCTGGCGACGTGGCCCGGGCCGGGCC
>NW_004955476.1:10280668-10347058 GCF_000276665.1 Chinchilla lanigera
GCTGGCGCTGTGGCCGTCGCCGTCGCGGGCCAAGCCCACGGTGCGCAAGGAGCGCGTGCTGCGCCCCGACTCCGAGCTGGGCGCGCGGGCGCCCGAGGACAACGGCAGCTTCCAGTACGACCACGAGGCCTTCCTGGGCCGCGAGGAGGCGCGCGGCTTCGACCAGCTCACCCCGGAGGAGAGCAGGGCCCGGCTGGGGTGAGGGGCGCGGGGCGCCGCGGGCCGGCCGGGGTGGGGGCGGGGTGGGTGCCTGGGCGCGACCCTGGGGTGGGTCCCTGGGATGCAGACCCGAAGTGGGGGCGCGGGAGGGGCCGCTGCATGGGGCAGGGACGGGGCAGGGGTCCCTGTGCCCTTGGATGACACGAGTTCCTGCCCGCCTGCGACTTCTCTTGCACCCCGAAGACTCAGAGTTTGGGACACTTTTGCGGGGTCTCAGGGACAGAAACACAAGGGGGAGAGAAAGGCTGGCCAAGGTGGGGTGTCCTGTGCCCAGCGGGCAGGGATGGGAAGTCTCAGCGGAAGGGAGGGCTGGGGCTGGCAGGGCGGGGTGCACCCACCGGGAGCCCTCTGGGTTCTGTCCGCAGTAGATGCCCAGGCCACAGAGTGCGGGGGTGGACGAGGAGCTCAGCTGTGGGGTCTGGAGCCAAACCTGGGCAGCAGCATTTGGGTCCCCCCATGCCGTCCCCTGAGATGACAGGACACTGAGTGAGTGACCCAGGCCACCCTACAGCAGGACCTGTGCCCGCTGCTGGCACCAACCAGGCTTCCAGAGCCCGGCCCGGGGCGGAAGGTCTTCCTGTCCCTTCCTGTCCTGCTGCAGTAAAAAAGGACACAGCCTCCCACTCTTAGGCCACCCAGGGGCGCCGTGCTCTGAGAGTGGGAGGTGAATGACTCCGTGGAGGGCACCGCCTACCTGCTGTGGTAAAAGACTGGACTGCAGAGTCACTTCACACAGGCAACTTTTGTTGGGCCAAGCTCTTTCTCCTGTCTTTGGGACTCAACAACGGGGCCATTGATAACCCATCTGCCGACCTGGGAGCCTGATTTACCTCTGCCAGGCCATGCCCAGTGTCATGGGAGCAGGGCCTCTGGCTTTGGTCCTGGGGCTTCCTCAGATGCCGGTGTCATGACAACAGGGTGCTGACTGCCTGCCAGGCTTGGTGTCTGAGTAGAGCCCCGTTCCCCAGAAGGGCCTGTGTGCTGGCACCAGCTTGGACCCTGCACTCGGGCCTGGGAGCTTCAGGGGAGGTGGGGGCAGGAGGCCTGCAGTGAAGGTGGCTTGGGGTCAGCATGGCCAGCACAACCAGAGGGAGCCCCGAGGCCCCAGGTCAGAGAGCAGGCTGGGGTGTCCCTAGATCTGAGCTTGGGCACCACGCAGAAGACGCCAGCTTTCTGAAGACGGAGCAGCCGCTCACAGACCGTTGGAGCTCTGTTTGGGTGGGCAGTGTGGGGTCCGGGGGCAGAGAGGAAGACATGAAGAGAAGAAGGGAGATCAAGGCAGAGCAGGGTGCCCCAAGAGATGGAGACTGGGTTCCATCCTGTATGTGGGCCCCAGAACTTGTTAGGAAAGTCAGACTGGCACTCCAGAGGCTGAGGCAGGAGGATCACCGCAAGTGCCAGGCCAGCTTGGGCTATATAGTGATTCAAGGCCAGGTTGAACTAAATAGTGAAATCCTGTCTCTAGAAACCAAAATAAAAATGACAGCAGTAATAATAATGCAAGTAGTTGGATTATGTCAGAGAAGACTTGGGCTTCATCTTTCAGGCAGGTCACTAGGATCCATTGGTGCTGTCTGACTCCTGAGCACCGTGAAAGGCCATGATCCATTAGCAGTGTCTGCCACGGGTGCCTGTGGGGTGTGGGGCAGAGTGCGTTGTCCAGGACTGGATAAACTTCCAGGTCCCCTCCTGCACAGTCACGGCCTGGGTTCTACTTTGCAGCTTGCTCGTTTTGGGTGTGTGACTGTTCTATGCTGTGCTGGACTAAAGTCCCACGGCCTTGACAATGGCCTTTGGGGTTTCTCGTCCTCCACAGGAAAATCATTGACCGAATCGACAGTGACCAGGATGGCTTCATCACCACCGAGGAGTTGAAAGTCTGGATCAAACGGGTGCAGAAGAGATACATCTATGATAATGTCGCCAAGGTCTGGAAGGACTACGACAGAGACAAGGACGGCAAGATCTCTTGGGAAGAGTACAAACAAGCCACCTACGGCTACTTCCTGGGTAAGGGCACTGAGGGCGCCCCTGGGAGACATCACCACCCTCTCACAGAGCGCGTGCCCGGCACCCCCTCTGCTAAGTAAGGAGGTTAGGGAGTTGCTTCTTGGAGTGAAGCGGTGGCGGGGGAAGGAGCCAGGGGCTGGTAAGTGCCTTAGGTCACAGCCCTACTTGAGCGTGCGCTCAGAGGGCACCCAGGGAAGAACACGGAGGAGGTCCGTGTGTGGCACCTTGTCCCTCCACTGTGGCACTTGTGTGGCAAAGACCGAGTCCCAGTGCAGTCAGAGTGCTTCCTGGTGGAGGGTGGCTCGGGAGCTCGAGGATGCGTTTGTATCGCAGAAAGCTGCTGGTGGGGAGTGCTGGGGCGGCAGTGCCCTGAAAGCTGGGCAGGTTGGGGTGGGGCAGCGGCCTGAGGCACAAGCCTGCGGGGTGCCTGGGAGAGAGGGCACAGGCCTAAGGAGGACAGGGGATACCAGGGCAGATCTGTGGTGGAGATGTGACCTCTGGTAGCCAGGGAGCCTGTGTGTGTTCTGGAGCGGAGAGTGGTAAAGTGGAAGCTGAGGCCTGCACACACGTGTCACACACAAGCACGTGTATGTGCACACAAGCACAATAGCAACTGTGGGGTCTGAAGCCGGGGCCTTTAACCGCTTGCAGTCTGCATCCCCATGAGCCACTGCAGCCTGGTGGGGTGACGTGGAGGGGACAGAGGCACGCACACCCTGAAATTGCTGTCCTGAAGGACTGGTGCATGCGTCAGGGCTTTTCATCCAATTGCCGCATTGGGCCTGGAATCAGTGAGCTGGGGGTGCGGGGTGGGATGGGGTGCTCAGCTGCAGGCTAAGCCTCCCTGCACCCCCTCGCGGCAGGGAACCCCGAAGAGCTCCAGGACAGCCCCGACCACCTCACTTTCAAGAAGATGCTGCCCCGGGACGAGAGGAGGTTCAAGGCCGCGGACCTGGACGGGGACCTCACAGCCACCCGCGAGGAGTTCACTGCCTTCCTGCACCCCGAGGAGTTCGAGCACATGAAGGAAATCGTGGTCTTGGTGAGGACTGAGGAGAGCCCGGGTAGGAGGACCTGGGGAGAACGCTGCCCCTCGTCCTTGCCTCGTGCTTTGGCCGAGAGGGAATCGGGGTGTTGACGCCACCTTGCGTGGAAGTCAGAGCTGCTTTCTGTGCACAGCCTGCTGTGAATGTCGGGCCCGTGGGCCTCTGGGCAGCTGTCCTCCAAACTCTCTCTGGTGCCAGGCAGCCTCCGTCGTGGGCTGGGCCACTTTGTGGCTCAAGGTCACCCTGGTGACAGCCAGGTGGCCGATAAGAGAAAGGGCATGGAGAGGCCTGGAAAAGACATGGCCGTCCGTGAGGAGGCTGCAGGCCCAGCCCCGCACACGTGCAAGGGCACGAATGTGCCCCGAGCACCCAGCAGCCTGCCTGCCCTTTAGCTGTGAGGGTGCTAGAAACAGGTTCTAAAACGCGAGGCGATAAACCTTATGGAAACTTAAGTGCAGCTCGTGGCTGGGAAGGGAGCTCCTCGCGCGATGGGTCCTGGGAGCGCTCTGAGGGGCGGCTTTGCCTGTGGGACCCCCTCGTCTTCATTTTCTACCATGGTTGCCTGTGTCTTGGGCGGATGGCCTGATCCCGGTCCAGCTGCTTCTGCGCAGGGCACAGCTGGTGAAACTTTCACTCGGGCAGCTTGGCTGAGTTACTCAGCCCGTGGCGGTTGGGGGAGGCTGCTCGCCTTCCCCCACTTCTGCTCGGACCATCAGGACCCTAAGGCGCTGGCTCCAGGATGCCCTCCGCCTCACCCCAGCTGTGTTGAGCGGGCCGAGGGCCTTCCAGAGCGGCATCTGCTCTTGCTCGGCTGTGTTTCACACCCGAGATGCCTGTGTGTTTTGGGCAGGAAAAGACATTGAGACGTAACTTCAGTGCAGAATATATTCCAGAGGCAGCAGTTACACTTTTGTTTTTGAACAATTTCACATCTCTCTGATACAGTCAGCCCCAAACTCTCTTTATGTGATCCCCTCGTCCTGTGGCTCTCACACCGGGTTCCTGGAGACCCTCTGGGCCCCCCTGGGGTGTGTGGCGGGGTGGTGAGGATGCATTGGCAGCTTCCTGACGGAACCCCAGGCCTCTGGGTTAACGGCATTGGCAAGGAGAGTCGGGAGGGAAAGAGCCTGCTTCTTTAGAGGTGAACGAGGGAAGGAGCCAGAAGTCACAGGCGCCCCGCCACAAGCAGCTGGACCCAGGGGCGGCGGGAGTCTCGCATCTCCTTCGAGCACCGGGCTATCTTGCTTCTTGCGCTTCTGCTTCCCAGGAAACCCTGGAGGACATCGACAAGAACGGGGACGGCTTTGTGGACCAGGACGAGTACATCGGTGAGTGCTGGCCACTCGGCTGTCCTGGGCAGTGTCCCTGCGCCCAGCGCTGGTGCTGTCCCTGCTCAGGGGGACTGTTGGGCTACTTTGCCATGCCGCACACCGGACACACCTTCGGTGGTGACCAGCGGCGCTTCTGCTGGCCACTCAGGTTCTGTTCAGCCGTGGGGACCGAGCCCTGGCCCCGTCTCTTGCAGTAACTAAAGTGGCCGAGGTGACCCTGGCTTCGCATGACCACCTGTCAATGGCTGGTGGCCACCGGTCACGCGGCAGCACAGTTCAGCAGGGAGCGGGCGGAGCGTCAGCACGAAGCGTGGCAGACTGACTGAAGGGGCTGACCGCATGCGCTGTTGGGCCCTCCGGCACTGTGTGACCGTGGTGTGGGTGGTGCCACTCCAGGGGCTTTGCCTGAAAGACTGTTCTTTTCCTGGGAGGAGCAGGGAGGAGCGTCCTTGTGTTTACAGATTGCAGTCTGAGTCTCCTGCAGTCAGAGGCCGGCGTGTGACCATCTGGGGAATGGGCTCTGGCCATCTCAGGGTGGGGGACAGCCTCTTCTTCCAGCAGGGAGAGCAGGAAGCCAGAGCTGAGGGCACTGTAGGAAGGACCCGGGCATCTGTGGTCACAGCCCTGTGGCCCTGGAGAGCATGGCATCGCTCTGAGCCACAGTCTCCTCACCTGCAAAATGGGAATAAATAACGCCTGGGGCAGGACTGGGCGGAGCTCAAAATAATGAGTAAGCGGGAGGCCAGTTCCCTAAACAGTGTGAGGAGGAGGGGCCTCCCCTCCGGCCGCCCTGAGGCCAGCAGTCTCCTGCTCTTCCCCGCCTCTCCTTCTGCCACCTGCTGTTGGCCCTGTGTTCAGACTTCGTTGCACCGTTTTCTGCATTGAAGCTTAATTGCAAAGAGCTTTGCCCGAATTGAAACTTTACTGCAAAGTGCATTTTCTACCTTGAAACCTTCTTAGCCACCTGGCCTCTCCCACTGAGCTGCCTCCCAGGCTCTTTCCCAGACCAGGTGAGGAAGCAGGCCCTGCGCCCTTTCCGTCCCTGCGCTGTATAAGGGGGGCTGGGGCCGTCGTGGGGAGCTGTGTGAGGAGGAAGTAAACCGGGATGTGCGCACCTTAGGACGCGACATAAGCAGCCACGCTAACAGACACGCGGCGAAGGCCACGGTGGGAAAGCAGAGTGCCCAAGTCCCCGGCAGCCCCAGGATCAGCCAGCTCGGGGGCTGGGGCTCTGCCTCAACGCTCTCATCTGTATAATGGGATAAAGGCAGTGCCTGTCTCAAAAGGCTGTTAGGGAACCATGTGGGAAGAGGAACGTGGAGGACTGTATCTTCCCTGCCCCATAGAAGGCTCTCACAGTGGTGATTGTTATCAGTTTTCACCTGACGCTGCCAGTTGGGTTGGAGAGGCTTCCACAGAAACAGCCCACGATCTTCACAGTGATGTAGCAGTTATTACCTGCATTTTGGACAAATCTGAGGCTCTGTCCCAGAACTAAGTGACTTAATCTGTCACCACATTGTCAAGAGCAAGGGTCGGCTGCTTTTTTCTTTTCTTTTTTCTCCTAGTCTATATTTGCAGTACATAATCACATTCATCTTAGAGAGGTGACACGTGTTTTTTGTTTGTTTTTGTTTTGTTTTTTGAGACAAGGTCTCAATATGTAGTGGCTGGCCTTGAACTCACTTACTTAGCCCAGGCTGGCCTCGAACTCACGGCAGTCCTCCTGCCTCAGCCTCCTGAGTGCAGGGATTACAGGCGTGCACCACCACGCCTGGGTTGGCACATGTATATAACACGTCTTAGTTCTTGTTAGTTTTCTTTTGTCCTTGTTTTCTTACATCCTTTCCCCTTCCCTACCTCCTCCTGCATCCATCTCTTCATCTCCTTCCCTTTGGCAAAAGATCCATCTATGTTTCCAATTGTCTACCTTTTATTTTGTTTTTTAAATTATTTATACTTCGGGCTTCTCAGATGAGAGAAGCCATGTGATACTTCAGTTTGTGTGTCTGATGTCTGTCACTTATCATTGTGGTCTCAGGGTGCGTCCACTTTCCTACAGGTGATTCAAGGTCATCCCTCCTCGTGATGGAGCAGTTGTCCGCTGGGTCCCCACCTCAGCCCATCTCCGGCCGAGGCCTTCACGGCAGACGGATGGATGTTACTGTCCCCAGAACCTCCCAGTTGGTTGTCTGCTTTCCAGAAACATGGGCTCCTCCTCTGCTTGCTGTCACCTCCCGGTCACCCTCCATAACCAGAGCACCTTTCCCTTGCAGCGGACATGTTTTCCCATGAGGATGGCGGCCCCGAGCCAGACTGGGTCTTGTCGGAACGGGAGCAGTTCGGTGACTTCCGGGACCTGAACAAGGACGGGAAGCTGGACAGGGACGAGATCCGCCACTGGATCCTCCCCCAGGATTATGACCACGCGCAGGCCGAGGCCCGGCACCTGGTGTATGAGTCTGACAAGAACAAGGTAGCCCTGGGCTCCGCAGTATAGGCGCAGGGTTGGGGTTGGTGGCGTCC
Organism: Chinchilla lanigera; assembly: GCF_000276665.1. Taxonomy (NCBI): domain Eukaryota; kingdom Metazoa; phylum Chordata; class Mammalia; order Rodentia; family Chinchillidae; genus Chinchilla; species Chinchilla lanigera. The sequence continues at coordinate 10,287,801 of NW_004955476.1, forward strand.
TTGGCGACCACAGGGCCCGGGCCATGTCCCTGCTGCACAGTGAGGGCCACAGCCTGAGTCAAGCCCAGGGGCACCCTTGGGGCCACAGACTCGCTCAGCCACCCCGCCGGGCAGCAGGCCGGGCAGGCATGGGTTTAAGAAGCCTGTGTGTCCACCCATCAAGGCTTGCAGGTGTCCCCTCAACTTTGAGCCAGGCAGACCCTGCCCATCCCCGGCGGCCTCACACAGGCTCTGTTCGTGAAACTCAAGCCAGCAGGGCTATGGCAGAGCTCTGGAGAGAGTGCTTACTCAGCGTGACCTGGCGGCCCCCCGGCCCCCGGAAAGAGAAGGGAAAATCCTCAATTAAGTAAACACGCCTGAGGAACGCGTCCTGCCCTCTCCCACCTGGGTCATAGCCCGACTCCCCAGGTCAGCAGACGGGCAGCTGGCGCGATAGCCATGGGGAGACTTCCAAGGGCCCGTTGCAGGTGTCTGCACTGCTGGAGGTCACACGGGGATCGTAGCTTCCGGGTTGCCAGGCCCTGCAAGCCGCTCACCCAGGGCGGGGCTCCAAGCGCAGCCGGCAGGCAGAGGAGGAGGCGGGTTGCTGAGTGTTGGGACGTGGTATTAGGAATAGCAGCCAGGGGCTTGGGATTTAGCTCAGCGGCAAAAGCGCCTGCCTGGCAAGCGCAAGGTCGTGAGTTTGGTTCCTGGTACCGGAGAAAAACCAAAAAAAAAAAAAAAAAAAAGGAATAGCAGCCAAGGGTGAGGTTCAGGTGCCCCTGACCGCCTCTTCCCTCTCCCGAAGGACGAGAAGCTCACCAAGGAGGAAATCCTGGACAACTGGAGCATGTTCGTGGGGAGCCAGGCCACCAGCTACGGCGAGGACCTCACGAAGAGCCACGACGAGCTCTGAGGCTCGAGCCCTGAGGCTCGCCGTGGCCTCCCCCATCCTGGGTGGCTGCTGCTGTGGTCTGGCTTACGGCAGCAGTGTCCCCAGCAGAGCGAGTTTATGCCACAGGTCAGGGTAAAAGATGTTTCTCCCTCAGTACTTACTGGAAAGTGGGCAGCACTGTTTTTTTCAGTAAGACTCAAAACATGAAAATCCTGGCAGATGGCCACTGGTTATGGGGATCCCTGGCTACAGCATGAGTTTTTCAGGTTTTTTTCTTCTTACTAAGTTTAAATGCAAGGGGAGTAGACCTTGGAGAAGCCCAGTGCTCCAGGAGCTGGCTGGCTCTGCACAGCAGTTAGCGGATGCTGTGGCTGGGATCGCTCAGGCTTTTTCTGTTTGCCGTTGCTAAGCAGCGGACCAGGGAAATTCTGAGGCCCAAAGCAGTGTCATCCCAGGTAGGCTCACCTTGGAGCAAGGTTCTGATTCTTCCTTTTCGACTTTGTCCTCCGATCTGAGACTGTGAGTCACCTGTGAAACTGCAGTGCGTTTTCCTGTGTGGACCTGCTAATGTACCCAATCGACCCACATCTTCGTTTTTTGTTTTTATAATAAGAAGCAATCATGAAAGATAATGTGAACGAAAGAGGAATTTTACAGGTGGTTAAAGCAATAAAAGAAGGTCATGCCCGGAAGAGCTGTAGGACAATGGTAAACACTTTCCATGTGCTTGAAAACATTTTCTTGACCTGGGAACCGGGCAGGTCTGATCTTTGAAATCGTGTCTACAAACGATCCACTTTCCGAACGATCCTGGATGCCAGTGAGGCCGTGGAGTTTGTGAATCCGAGAACCTGGGACCTGCCAGGGTGGCTCTCGGCAAGGAATTAGGACACAGCGATGCTTGAGCCATTGTTGGGACTGGAGGAAACCGTGGTACAGGCTGAATCGCACCTTGTGAGCAGGGAGGGAAGGAAATAAAGGACCTGCGTGAGGACGCCCAGTGTCCTGTGGTGTGTCGCCCAAGGCCGGCTTTGCAACCTCATTGCCCACGTATCCAGCACGGAGGCGGGGTGGGGTGGGGAATCCGTAAGAAGTATGAACATTCCAGGGTATTTTAGATCCCGTCACTTGGACGTCCAGGGTAGAACCATAGTTACCGATCTGGCACGTATGCGCTTAGTGTCCTTTCTCCGTGCGCTGCGCATGCGCGGGCCCGGCTCTCCCGGACGGGCTTCCCTTGCAGCGTCCGGATCCCCCCACCTCTGCGGCCCCTGGGCCCCGATCCCGCTTCCTCAGCAGCAGCGCCTTCGTACCTTCTTCCTTTCCCTCAGTCCGGCTCCGCTGACTTTCTGGTCCACCCACCGCCCCACATCCTTGCCCCCGCTGGCTCCTCCGGGGCCCACCAGAGCCCGCTCAGGCCTCCCCCGCGTCCTTTTTTGTGTCTTCTGCTCTCTTCCTGGCATGACCGTTTCTGTGTGCCTCCTGTGCCCATCTAGATCCCACAAAGTGGCTGGCAGGGACAGAAACGACCGTGCTTCCCGAGGCCGGAGTCTAACACCGCAGTCCGCGGGGCCGTGCTCCCACCCAAGGCCCTGGGAGAACCTTCTGCGTGCCCTCCAGCCTGCGGAGTGGTCGCCTCTGTCTCTGCCTGACCTCGTGTGGACTTGGTCTCTTCCCGGAGGCCCCTCGCGTGTCTCACCGGACTCTCACTGGTCCATGGCCCGTCGGCAGGATCCGGGAGGGGGCTTACTGAGATCGGGAACACATCTGCAAGTCCTCTTCCGGGCCTCACACCCTCGGGTCCCAGGGTTTGGAGGTGGTGTATCTCGGGAGGGGCCCCATGTTTCCCATCAAGCCGCCTGATGCCCTGTCGGTCCCCTGCTCCTCCCAGGGCTGGGGCCCAGGGCCGTGGGGACAGAGCCCTCTGCTCATCTTGCCCATTGCTGTTTCCCAAGACCTGGCCCAGGGCGGCTGGACCCAAGTTAATGCTCCCTCATCGTCTGCCGGACACAGGAGGGGCGGGTGGGGGCGGTAATGAAAGGGACTATCCGTCAGGAAATATCATCCTATAAAGACTTAAACAGGGTGGAAAGTTGAGCAGTGTGCCCAAGGTTCTCCCACGATGAAATGTCAGGGGCAGACCCCAAGCAGGGGTGCGGGCCCCGCAGACCTTTGGGACCTGGCAGGAAGTTCCAGATCTCTGCTCTGAGCTCTGCTGCTTGTGTTTTCTCTTTATTCCTTTGCCCACCCACAGCATGTGATTATGGGGTCAGGAAATGAGAATAATTCTTCTTACCTTACCTAGACATAGAAGTTATTTTTTAAGCAATGAAATTCTACCTTTAAGAAAGTGTGAAAATAATATCGTGTAGCCTAATTGCAAGTGTAACACTTTAATAAGGTTCCGACATTGTTTTACCCTGCAAAAGAGAAGCTGTACGTAGTGGGACCCTCCATGTATTTGGAGCATTAGGATTTTCCTTCCAAGTCAGTGCACATAAAGAGAGCGATCCACAAAGAGACGTGAGCTTCTGGGGCTGAATTTAACACTATTTAAAGAAAGAAAACCTTAGCCAGGGGATAGAACTGCTAACTTGGTGATTTGTAAAACCTCGGATTTCTAATAAGGTCTGACTGTTGCAAGGAAAACATATTTTGTTTCTAGGTAACATTTCAAGTCTGATTACGAACGAATGCTACAAAATTGATCTGTAATGGGAAATACTGTCACGTCACAAGGCATTATCCAGCGCTTAACATGACGGAGAGCGTCCACTGCCGGGGGCCAGGTTCTGTCTAGGCGAGGCGTGGGCTCACATGTCCTACGCTCGCCTCGCAGGGCAGCTTTCCGGATGAACGCCAGTGTAATGGAGACGCGGTTAGAACAGCAGCGACACCTGAGGAGCCCTTCACCTGCTTGGGCTGTTGCTCCCTTGTTAGCAAAGCAGAGTCACCCCGGAAACAGATGCAGGGTGGCCGGGTTCGGCGCAGCTCGGGAAGCGGTGAGTGGCTGCTGCTGGCTTCCCCAGTCTCTGGGTTTACTTTGCCACCTTCCTAATAAAATCTTGGCTTTCTCTGCAGTCTTAAAAAGAGTTTATAGGGCTGGAATTCCCATTAAAACCCAGAGGGCACCGTAGTAGTCACTGCTTTGGCTGATGCTGAGGCCCTAGAAAGCCGAGGACTGGAGGGTACGGTCATCGTGGCTTGCACTTGGAGATTTCTGTGAACTGGGGCTGTTTCTGGAGGCCCGGCCTGGCCAGGAAGCAGCCCACCCACACACCCGACGCGCTGTAACTCTTTTCCTGTAACATAGGCAGTGGGGCCTGGCTGCTGGACAGAAGCACAGCACCGACCCCTGCAAGGCTGGCCCTGACTAGCGAGGATAAGCCGGGTTCCGCTGCAGTAAGAAACAGCCCGCACCTCGGGTTCAAAGCAGCAGAGACTTAGTTTTCGCTTTTGTGACATCACCTGTGGTCCGGGCAGTTGTCCCCCACAGCAGTGACACGTGAATCAGCAGCAGCAGTTCGCCACATCCGCCCGAGCCACACTGGGAGAGCACCTGGGGTCTTAGGGAGCCCTTCACCATGTCTTGAGCCAGGGGCCGGGGGCAGCCACACAGCTCGTCAACGAGGTGACCGTGACTGACTGAACGACCGGGCACTTCTATCAGCCTCACTCTCTCCTCCCTGGGCGCTTGGGATCTAGAGACCCTTTCCACTCTTCCTCCCCTCTGCGCCTCTCTGTGGAGCCCACCGGTCCAGGGTCCAAGAGCTTTGCTGACTTGCGGTCAGGGCCACCTCTTCCGGCCAGGCTCCATGTCACCCCAGGACCCAGGGCTCCACCCCTAAATAGCCCTAAGCCTCTTCCAGGCCCTGGGCAGCCTCCTCCAAAGAGGGCAGGTAGAAGAGCGAGGCGTGCACCTCTCCCCCGAGAGACCACTGTGAGCTCCCACTGGGGAAGCCCCCAGCCAGCAGGGGTGCTGCAGACCCCCAGGGCAACTCCAGCCAGCGTGCAAGCGTCAGGTCCCCAGATGGATGGAAACAAAACGAACACAATCCTCTTCTGCTGTCAGAGACAAGCACCTTCCTGCAACAAGGTTCTCACGAAAAGTTGATCCCGGAAAGTCAGTGTCAAAGCAGCAAGAAGACCAACATTCCTCAAGAGGCGCCATGCAGAACAAGCCGAACGTCCACGTCTGCATTCAGAAACTGAGAGCAGGGGTCTGATGAGAACCCCAAGGCCAAAAGACGAAGGGTGGGAACGGATCCGTTAAAACACTTTTCATAAAAGCAGGAGGACCGTGACCTTCTTCTCAGCGGGAAACACTGCCATAGAGGTAGCGGGTAGTGCTGGCATTTACAGGATCACCCAGCAGAATCAGCCGCTAGAGGTAGCAGTGAGATAGAGGCAGGCTGGACAGGAGCCCCGACCCACACCTGCAGGAGACACAGCTGTGGGCTTTGCCCGTGGCTGGTGCTGCGCCTGGGGAGAGAGTTTAGAGAAAGTCTCTGGCCAGGGCTCTCACAGTGAAGCTGCTCAAGGGTCGGAGAGTGCTCCCGGGCCTGCTGGAAACTGTGGGAACCGAGTCGAGCCGAGTTGGGGTTGGGGTACCCCCGCAGGCAGAGCTCCCGGGGACGTCCTCGAGGCCCACAGGACCACTGGTCAGGGACATGTCCAGGACAGTGGGAGGGGCAGCAGTTTAAAGCCCTAATTTCAATCACTACGTGGCAGGAAGTACTTGAAATGTGCAGAGAACGACTGAGAAGACCAGATGTGCCAGGAATGACAAGCGTCCTATCTAGAGAAGGGGAGAGCAGGGAAGACAGAAGACGGAGCCTGGGGAGCGTTTTCCTTTATTTCCTTCAGCCCCCAGAGTGTGGTGTGGGGAGTTTGGCGGGGCGGGGAGGGAGGCAGGGCAAGGCAGGTCTTCAGTGCAGAGGTCCTGATGTAAAATAATTCTGTTACATAATCACCCCATGCACACTGCAAAGTAGAAAACACAGATTAAAAGGCCACGCAAATTACTCTTTATTCCGCAACTCAGAAATAATTACATCAAAATTAACGTTTTGATGTATATCTTTCCAGACCTTTTAGGAAAGAAGATTTTTGTTTTGAGTAAAACTAAGGTCACCCTGCAATTTGTTTTCGTTAATCCGTCTGTAACGGAGTCTTTTCCACACTAGTGCATGGGCGTCTTCATCAGGACTGCCAAGCAGGGCCTTTTGTGGGTGATTTCAAAAAATCTTTTGTTTTAAAATATTTTCACACTCAGAGAAGTTTGCAGGAATAGCACAATGGGCTCGTGTGTGTGTGTGTGTGTGTGTGTGTGTGTGTGTGTGTGAGATGCAGAATCATCCATTTGTAACACTGTGTCACAAGTGTGCTGTCTTTCACCTTTATTGTTTCTGAGCTATATGACAGCAGGTTGTAGCCCAACAATCCTGTTTCCTAAAAAGCTCAGCGTGTTTCCCAGAGTAGGGCTGGTCTCTTCCGTGACCACCTTCGAACAGTTACACTCAGGAAGCTTAACATCGATCTGCTACTTCAGAGCTACCTATAGTTCACATTCCAGCAGTCCTGGTTGTCTCACTAGGTGCTTTGTTTAACAAGAAAGCAAACAGTTCTTTTCCCCATGCAGTGTCTAACCCAGGGGCACGTGTAGCAGTTACTTATCATAGCTCTTCACTACCCCAACCTACACTCCATTTGGCTTCATCTTTAAGACGCTGACATTTTTACGAGGCATGTAAAAAGACAATGGGACATGCTGGGTGTTTCCTGATGAGACAGTAAGGTCTCTATCCACACTAAGGCCTGTGTGTACCTATCCACAGCGGCTCTCCGCAACTCTGGAAAAAATCCAGAAGGGGCCCACAGGCCTGCGAACAGGCTGTGGAATATCTATGCAGCAGCGTATGTGCCGCTGAACGGCCACAGGCATGAACACAAACCGCTCACAATAACGACACTGAGTGAAACAAGCCAGGTTTTTAAAGTGCATGCCTCATGATTTCAGAGACACACATTCCTAGGAATGGTGAAACTATGTCCTGAGAAAGAAAGCAGATCAGCGGGCCCCGGGGTTGGGGGAGCAGGAGGGAGGGGTGCCCAGAAAATGGGGGGGATGTGGCATCAAGCACAGTCTCCATTGCAGTGGTGACTTTGTGAGTGTGCAAACGTGTCCACACTTGTCACGTTGCACCCTTGAAGTGTGCGCAGCCTCTTTTGTTGGTCACACTTCCATAAAGGTATTTGGAAGAAAGAACACAAGGGAGGAAAATGTACCTACCAGTAGCTTGACAAATGAACCAGTCTCTGAACAGAATTAGCACTCATGCAGGATTAGCACTCATGCAGGATTAGCACTCATGCAGGATTAGCACTCATGCTCCTTTTCCTTATCCTTTCCTGAATTTTCCTGTTTCTAAAAGGAATACGTTACGCTATCAAGGTCATAAAAGTAGTTTCGTGTGAAAAAATAAAGAATTGGGTGAGAGAAACTCAAAGACAGTAATCTGTACACTGGAGCCTCAAAAGACCTGTGCATGAAAAGAGTCAAATAGACGACACTTTCCAGATGACAAAAGATGCCCTGTTCTTCCCAAGCCAGCAGGCACCATGAGAGGGCTGGGGAGTATCCACAGGAGAAACATCTAAAGCTCAGAATCTATGGACACAGCCCCATGGTAACAGGGTAACCATTCACTGGGGGCCTCAGTCCCAGGGGTTTGCAAGTACACGAGTGAGAGACAGACGATAAGAGAGACAGTCCCAGGAGGCAAGGCAGACTGAGTTTTTCCCTGATGTTGAGACTCGTTATTTCTGCAGCTCACCCAAGACCATAAAAATCAAGGAGCAGCCCAGCGTAACAATCGAGTGGCCCGCACTGCATGTCCTTAAAAGAGCACATCCACCACAAGCAAGTCGGCCACATCAGATGCTGTCCTACATCCAACCAAATATGGTCACGCCTCCTCATCTGGAATCCACTCCGGGAAGTGTGGGCTGCATGGGGCTGGCAGGGCTGAGGGCTTGCTCTGAAATTATGCTAATGGTGAAAGCAGATAGTTCCAAAAAGCTTCCAGGGCACATATTTAACCTCCTAAGATGATAAAGAATTTGCAATAGTAGCCAGTGCATTATTTATTTGAATATCAAAGACTTTAGGTTTGTCAAGTGATGTTTTGTGTTCATTTATTCAAAAAAGCCTCCAAACATTGGCGACTGTAGCTGCTGCTGGAGCTCGGGACACAAAGTAGGCGACCCAGCCTGATGTCTGGGTGAAAGTTCTCCTCTGGGGGCCAGGAAACCTTCATAGACAAGGTGTCAGCCTGAGAGAGGGAGGAACCAGAAGAGGCTACAGAGGAGAAAGCCCCAACACAGGTCTTGAGGGGACACGGGACTCCCTGGCTAGAAAAGGGAGGTGCTCTAGGCAGATAAAGAGGCTGAGGAAAGGGGACGACTTGGTAAAGGCCAAGAGTTCCAGGGGAGTTGGAGAACAGGGTGCCGGGAGGGCACAGGCCTGAGGGCGATGGTGGCCCCTGTCACCGGCTGAGGCCAGGGGATGTGCGGGGTAAAACTCCACAGTTGTAACCAGACGAGCTAGCTTGAGGGAGGAAAAATGCCCTGCAGACTCCCAAGAGCACAAGGGTGAACTGCAGTTGGACCTGAGGAGGGCTGGGCTTGGGAACTGGGAAGCTCTTCTCCCTCCACCTTGGTTTTTACTCATCTCTCCTGGTCTATTTTATATTAGCTGTAAGCTTTAGTCACAGGTGAAGGACGTCTCACAAAATGGTTCAGGCCAGGAAGGAAATGCATGGCTCTCAGAAGTGGGACAGCCCCACATATGCTAGCGGGGTAACCCTCGAAGACTAGAAGCAATGTAAAACAAGCCACCAAAGGACAAATACCACATAGTTCCACTAACATGAGCCACCTACAGCAGTGACATCCACAGAGTTCATTTCCAGAAGGCTCTGCTCACATAGAGGCAAAGATGGTGGCCTTCATTTTAAATCGTGTGTAGGGCTGATGACTGAATCCACAAGAGCTGCGGGCCTGACACCTGAGGCCAAGGATCACGGGATGACTGGCTGGCATGGTGTTGGACCCTGACCCCTTCAGTGAACTTATCACTGTAACCAAGAGCAAATAACTCTGATTGGCCAAGCTTGGGTCACATGTCCAACCATAAACTAATCAGTGTAACCAGGGAATCTGGGTTCTCTGGCCACACCCCCCTGGGGGTGGAGCCAGTCCTACCTAAAACCCCAGGGAGGAGGACATCAGGGTGAATTCTCCCAGCGATGCTGGGCAGGCAGGCCGTGTCCATTACAGCCTGTTTCTTCCTTCTCTGCAGACTGCGTTTCTGTGTTTGCAGGTAGAAGGGAGGAGAAATCTCTCCAGATCCAGCCCAGGTTACACTTCTTCTCTATTCAGTAACAATGGAGACCGCGTGGCTTGGGTGGTCAAGGGACAGGGTGGGGAGTCACGGAGCCGGTGTCGCCGAGGCGGGTCCTTCTTTGTGAATGTGAGTCAGCACCAGGTGCCCTCAGGAGCACGATGGATCTCTCCAAGGGGCCTCCAAGGGCAGAGGATGCACACATTACCACAGCTGTGCCAGCCGTTAAGCACTGGATGGATTGATCGGGTGTAGTTGGTGGGAGGAGACTAACCGCGGAGCTGCTGGAAATAATCCTGAGCGTCCCCGCGTGGAGAAGGAGGAGCCGGTGACGTTGGGGCTGGGGCTGACTGCGGAACGCATGTCCCGTGTGCGGTGTTGGGGGAGCGGAGGGAGGCTGGCTTCCCCAGCGTTGGCATCAGGACGGCACTGGACGCAGGGAGGAAAGGAAGCCTGGGGAGCACACAGGGAGACGCCGGGGCCGGAGGAGCCAAAGGCAGAGCCTGACTGGTAGGTGCCCACGGTGCCCTGCCACGCCTGCTGGGCCCTCGGTGTTGCCTTGTGTCAGTGGGTCCCGCCCACACGCTGCCCCGCTCCATGCGATGTTGCCTGCGGTTCTGGGTGCTGCAACCTCAGTTCCCAGCAGGGCAGTGATGGGAGGCAGTGGAGCCCAGGTGTTGGGCTATGGTGGGGCACTGCTGTTGGGAGTGGATTAACCCATCTCTCCAGGCGGGACTGTGTTGTACAAGAGCGGGTTGGCAAGATGAGTATGCCTGGTGGGCCACCATTTCCTCAGGGCCTGTCCCCTTCAGGGCTCCCTGTTCTCCATCCTCCCTGCAGCTCTTGGGCTTCACCTGGCATCTCCCCGTCTCTTGCTCCTGGCCTCGCCACCTGGCTTCTGCATCTCTGTCCCTTTCACCACCATGGCATGGCACAGCCGGGGGCCTCAGCAGATGCTGGACACCGTGCTGGACGAACTGTCCCGTCACCAGAACCATGAGCAATGTAGGCCTTTTCCTTTACAAACCACTGGGCTTAGATACAGCGATGCACAGCGGGCTGGGACACCATCACAGGCTTCTCCGGGGGAGCTCTGTGCTGGCTGGAAGTGCCCGGAGCACTCAAGGGTGGAGTTAGAGGACAGCTCTCCCAGCCCTCTGCCCTTTGCAGGACAACACGAGCCTGTTGCGTGCCATCTCACCAGGTCCCAGTGGGACTCAGCCCCCGATGCCCGAGAAGGAGGAAACATCAAGGGTCCCAGCTGCCCCCGGCTACTCATCTCCGTCGGCATTGCCCGTGCTCCTCTGCCCACTCATCACCAGTCCTGCCTTCGCCCCCCAAACCCCACCCAAAGCCACCCGCCTCCCCCAGGAGCACTGGGTGCTGGAGCCAGTTTGGCCCGGCTCGCCAGAGCCAGTCAAGGTATTTTCACAACTTCTTTCCAGTTGGTTATTGTAGTGGATTGACAACTGGTGGTCAACTTAAAACCCCAGCTGAACTGAGTAAGCGTGATGCTGGGTGTGGGAGGCCCACCTGGGGATAGTTGCCAGCAGCATACGAACCAGAACTGGAGAAGGAAAAGTTAGGCTATTGGGAGTGGAGAAAGTCTTTTGGGAGCTGGTAGAAGCTGTAAGAAGCTGTCTGTTGTTTGGGAGAAGCTCATCATGCTGGTTTCCTGATGAACTTTGCTGTTTGTATCCTCCGAGGAGCTCGGGAGCTCGTTGGCTCTGAGAATGACTTTGATTCACTTTGGGGGAGCTCTGGTCCTCACTTTGAGCATAGCTTCCTGGCTCCAGAGGGGAAGATGGTGCACTGCTGATTTCGTAGAGAGGCTTGCTGTGTTGGCTTCCCTGATGGGAACTCAGCCAGTTTGATCATCGGAGGAGCTTGGGACCTCACTGATGCTGAGGATGGCTGTGGTACCCTTTGGGGGAGCTCTGGTTCTTCTGAACATCACTTTCTGGCTCCAGTGCAGATCCCTCAGCCTGCTAGCACAGATCCTTCATCCTGCTGGCACAGACTTCCTAGATTCTACCACTGACCTTGGGGCCTTCCCAGTGCAGATCAGTGAAACGGGCCTGCGTGAGATGTTGTTGTGGGCTCTGGGCCTCCAGTTGGATTTGTGGGAGGCATTGTTATGAGCTCTAGGTGTTCAGCTGGACTCATGTAGGATATTTCTGTGGAATCCAGGCCCTCAGCTGAATTCCTTGGTCTTAGTGTGTGGACAGATTTCCTGCACTCTTTTGTATATTGTTCTTTGGGTGACTGTTATAAGTAATTATATAAACTATGTGTCCTGTATTATATTGTTTCCCTTGCAAAATATCCCCCAGACCAACAGTTATTAAAGATGGATGTTATTAAAAATTAAACAGTGCAGATTTAAAATTAAATAACTCACAAGAAGTGAAACAAAGTAATAAGTACTCAAAACTCATTGTGTCCATTGATTTTTCTGTAGTGCATGCTGATCCACACTCCTGGGGTTATGGACACCCCCGTTTCTGGGCAGTGGAGACTGTCAGCTCTGACCCTCTCCACTGAGCCTTGTGGGACATCCACAGAGGCTGGACAGGTGCCCTGGGGCGGTGTTCTTACCCTGGGATCACCAAACACGTTTACAATGTCGTTGTCCTGGTTAATTTACTGTTCTGCTGATGGGGGAAGGAGGGCAGCGAGGTCCTAGGAGGGGCCAGGTCATATTGCAGTCTTTCAGGGCCATACAGTCTGGTCCCCATCTCTGCTCCTTGGCATGGAGGCAGCCCCTGATGTCCCCTAAAGAAAGAGCTGTAGCTGTGTCCCAGGAAACCTCACCTGCAGAAAGAGGTAGCAACTATTTTTAGGGTTAACCATGGGTTTAGTGGGGCTGTACTTTATTGGTGTTTAGGTTAAAGGCTTATGGATGTGTTAAAAATACAGGTTCAGTTTAGAGGCACATCATGTGTATAGGGGAATAATTCAAAAATAAACAAAAGAGTCGTCTAGTATTCAAAGCTATGATGTTTACCTCACAACATAATTCTTACTCGTTCAATAAAAACATCCAGACCAGAAGTGCACTGGGTGTCAACTGCAGCTAAAGGTTGGCTAGGGGTGGAGGAATTCAGCTCTAAGTCGACAAAAGCCTCCTGTGAACGCCAGTGTGGAAGTGCGCCCCCGTGTGGCCCTACCCAGAAGGCTCCTGTGCTGGCGTTGGGGAACCGCAAGGAGGGAGCTGTCAGACGTCACAGCTGAGTGTTCCCGAGCTCCTCTGTCGCCCCAGACACCCAGGACATCTCCATTTTTCAGAAGAGAAAACTGAGGCCATCTGAGTCGTGTGACTAGTTACCCACAGCGCTGGCACAGGCCTGTTGGACCTCAAGTTGTGCCTCAGGGCTCCGAGGGACACCGGCCCTGGCCGTGAGGCGCAGTTTGCAAAGGGGCTGGAAGAGGTGGGAGAAGGCCCAGGGAAGGTGGAGCATCCTAGTCAGACACGGACAAAGAGAACAGACTGGGGCTGAAGCTGGTGTCATCAGCGCCGCTGGACCCTCACTGGATCCCCAACCAAAGAGCCCAGCAGTCGGCCTGTCTCTTGAGCTCCCTGTGCTCACACAGCTTGGGTAACAAACAGCAGGCGCTGCAGAATCAGTGCTGTGGGAAAGCAAGCAGAGGACGGTGGCCCGCTGCATGCCTAACTCCTGCGTCTGACGCCAGCTAGCCGGCCTGTAACAGATACCTCCAGGCTCAGGGTCTCACCTGGAAAGCGGGAGGGAGGGCCCTATCTACTTAAAAAATGCACAGAACAGGCTTTGTACCCCCACGCACATGGCTCCCCTCCCTCCTGCCATGGCGGGTGGGGGTACTTTCCTGACTCAAGCCCCTGGCAGGCGAGAAGCCAACCTGGAAGCAAGCGAGGCTTGGGGCAAGGTCTGGGCAAGGGGGCTCGAGAGGCTGCTTAGAGCCAACCGCAGATCAGATGGGCAGAGGAGGCCAGCAAAGGAGGAGGAGAGCGGGAGACAAGCGGGGGCCCTGAGCAGAGGGGAGGACAGGAACACGGCTCGGGCAGCGCAGGGCAGGGGGAGGCACGCGCGCGGGGCACAGGGCAGGTGCTCAGTAGCTGGGCATCGCTCCTCCCCGGGACGGGAGGGACGGAGGAGAAACAGCACCCGCCTGCGCCTCACTCTTCTTCTCTCTGTTCCAGATCACGCCAGACTCGCTCCATGAGATATACTGCGGTTAGCACGCACCTCTTAGCCCCGCTAATTTCCTCTCTTATCAGTTAAAAATATTTCCCGTCCAGCCGCGGAGCTGTAGGGAGAAGGCGGTCGCTTCTCCCTTCTCAAGCCCCCGAAACGCAGCAAGATAATGTCGCTGATTTGGTTCATTTCAGGTGCACATCGGGCTATTCAACCTGGGTGAATTTAATGACTCAGGACAGGACAGGCGATGAATGGCGCTGTAAATCACCTCTAATTGCACACATAGAAATTAAAACTCAGTCTGAAGAGCCTGATAACAGCGTGCGAGTCTGGGGACAGAGTTCCCGCCCCAGTCCCGCCTGTTTGGGGACAGGGCTCCGGGGACCGTTCTGGGGCGAGCAGTGTGGGACCTCCTTCCATCTGTAATGACTCACTGTGACAAAGGAAATGGACTGAGTTTTCAGGCCATGGCGATTTCTCACTTCTGGCTCTTTGTTCTCGTCTGGTCTTTTCTCCTTCTGAGGGTCCGACCCGCGAACAGCTAGGCCCAAAGTCCAGCTTGCGAACGACGTGTGAGGGATTGGCAGTGCTGCCTGGGGCCAGTCTTTGTGGCCGCAGAGGAGTTTCGAGAAATCTTTCCGTTTGTTTAGGGATCGTTTAGAGGATGCTGTATACGCCGCATCCCCAGCCTGTTGGAACCAAGTTGGGGATGAGAGAACGGAGCAGGTTCACCCCTGTGTTGCGGGCCACCCTGTGGCCTGTGGACACCTGATCCCATTCCCAAGGCTAATTCAGGTGGAACTTCCCCCAGGAAGCCTTCCCCGATTACACCACTCCTTGCTTTTCTATTCCCTGGAACTTTCCCGCCCTGACAGTGCCACGTTTCTCGCTCAGATTTCCTCAGAATGTTGTACAGGCTTAGTCCTGGCCTTACCATCCTGGGTGGTAAGGTGCAATCACAAGACAATCATATTTTCTCCTACAAAACAATCAGTGGTTTGTGGGGAGACTGGCTGGGACTGGGACAGGGGCTGGGGACCCTAGGCAGGCAGTCGGTGAGTGTTGGTGGCTGGAGATCCTGCTGATTGCAGGTCCCCTGGGAGACACAGGGAGGGGAGTCGAGAGCACCCCAGTGCCACGCCGGAAGAAGGCAAGGCAAGACGGGCGTGGGGGGCTGTTGGCAGGGGAGCTGCTTTAAACAGACACAACGTGGTGCGTGCTGTTGATATAAGAACAAGCTGTGGGGTGTTTCCTCGGAAGCTTCTAAACATTCCCAAGAGCTCAGGGAAATGACAGTCTTTTCCTGAGCAGCCAGCTGAGATATTGCTCTGAATGGTTTCCTGTCTACATGAAGTGTGTGTAGTCGTCTCGGAGGTATATAGGAGACATGCGACTTCAGTCAATTTAAGGATCAAAAATGTCGGGCTTTGAGCAAGGTGTGGTGGTGCACACATATAATCCCAGCACTCGAGAGGCTGAGGCAGGAGGATCACTTTGAGTCCAAGGTCAGCCCGGGACAGGCGATGAACGCTGCTATAAGCCCAAAGTCAGCCCGGGCTACATAGTGAGTTCAAGTCCAGCCTAAGTTACATAGGGAAACCCTGTCTCAAAACAACAACAACAAAAAGTCAAGGTGAATTTCACCTCCAGAGCCTAGAAGTAGCTCTGTGAACCCAGGGGCAGCAGAGAGACCGGAGCTGGGAAGGCCACAGTCCACCCTCCCCTGCCCAGAGGCTGTGGGCTGTCAGACTCGGTAACAATGCCAGTGGGCATCAGGATCAGGGGACCTGGTCACCCCAGCCGCTATCAGTACAGCAGATCTGGAGGGGGCTGAGAGCTGCCCTGCTGACCACCGACCCCGGCTCCTGCTGAGCGCCCGCTCCACACGGTCACACACTGGCTGAGGAGGGCACAGGGCGACTCTGGAGCTGTTGTGTTTGTAGGTCTCAGCCCTGGTGAGCGGGCAGACACAGCCTTGTCCCACTGCCGCTCCCCAGGGCACAGCCAGGAGCAAGATGCTGCCTCCAGACATAGCTCTGGGTGGACTTGGGCTGCCGGGCGTGCGGTGGGCAGTGCCAGGGAGGGGCAGCCGGCAGCATCCCCATGTGGGGGTCTGAGCCCAAGGCAGGCATCTCCCCTTCTTCCTGGGATGGGGGAGCCCATGTACCTCTAGTCCAGAGGACGCAGGACTTGGGAAACCAAGCCCAGAGCTACCGGTCCCAGCCATGCAGGGCCCAGGAGATGCGGCAGTGTCGGGAAAGACTTTTGACTCTCACAGCCCGGGGCTGAGGGGACAGTGCTTAGGGCATCGAGTGGGTGGGGACCATCAAGGCTGCTGAACATCTCAGCCGCAGGGCAGGCTTCCTGCTGGGAAGTGGGGCAGGCCCGGTGGGTCGGGCTCCATAGCGCAGGGAATTCAGGACTTCTTGCAAGGGTGCAGACGAGTAAGCGCGGCTAGGAGTCCCGTGTGGCCCTGCTCTGCCTCCTTGCCCGTCTCCAGATGAGGCCTCTTAAGCTTGACGCTTTTCTCACTGAGTCGGGGAGGGCAGAGAGGAGTCTGAGTGGAGGCTGATCGCCCATGACAAGAAGCTCCCGCGCTGATCGAACTTTCATAACGGATTAGGACTCAGGGGCCTGCTCCTGTCACACAGGCCGGCTCCACGCTGCCCCCAGCGGGCAGTGAGAGCAAACCTCTGTCATCTCCCAAAGGCCCCTGGACCCAGGCTGGCCACAGCGCGAACGTCAGGGGTGCGCCCCAAACATCCGGTACCCAGTGACGAGGCCCGCGCCCGTCCCGACATCAGCAGGGGCCACCGTGCCCGGCGCTCCTGAAGGCCCATGTGAAGCTCGCCCACGAGACACTTGGAAGTTTAGAGCTGGAAAGGCCTCAGGTGTCCCCAGATCAGCTCGATCGGCTCCCAGGAAGGACTACCGCTCACCTCCACTTCCTCGATCACATCCCAATGAACACGTGGTGGTGGCGAAGACCCTTAAATGGAACAGCCCAGCCAGAGCCCCGCTGTGTGGAGAACTAGCTGTGTCCCAGAGAACCGGAGCTCAAGAGAGGGCTGGGCCATGCGGCGCCAGCCGGGGCAGATGGAAATTCCCGAGAGTCTCCTCAAACCATCGCAAGGTCAAGGCACTGCACGCCGGGTCGGCACCAGCGTGAGAAGTCTGCAGAAACAAAACCTGTGCTGGACAAGAGGCTGAGTGGAGGGAGAAGCCAAGTAGCCCCAACTTTTAAGGCAGCTGTGGGACACAGCCCTCGGGAGAGGTCTGGGCCGGACTCTAGCTGTGCTTTGAGGTGTTTGTTGTTTTGTTTTGATCCAGCCTAAGAGTCTGTGTCATTTAATGAATTAATTGCATTCAGTGGGTTATTTTTGCCCTCTTATGTTGTGTGTTTCTCTTGGCTACTCAACTCTTGGCTTCCTTATTCCCCTTTGTCTCTGACTTACTGTTAGATTCGCAGCGTTCTGTAATTTCTCTTGTTTTGGGCACTGTAGTTGTTTCTATTCTTCTGACCCTACCCTACCTGCTTAATTACACAGTATTTGAATAGCAGGGTCTCACATCACTCGTTCTTTCTTTCCCCCACACACGGCGTCTTGTGTCTGAAGCTGATGGTGTGGCTTCAAAGCCCCAAACACTTACCGCTCAGCCCTCGGAGGAAAGTCCGCAGGGCCCTGTGCTGGAGAGCAGTTTCACGGGTAGAGAACATCTCAGCGATTCTGTTTCCCTCGATCCTCTCAGCCTGTTTCCTCTGTCAGACGCGCAGCCTGGAATTCACTCGTGGGCAGCCATACGGCGCGTCCAGCTGGTCCAGGAGCGGTCGAGCCGTGCCTGTGTGGCTTGGCCCGCTCTACCTGCAGGCTCTTGAGGCCCTCTCCAGTTCGTGCCAGCGACTGACGTCTGCCGCTTGCCGTGCTGGGGTCTTTGAGCTCTCCTCAGGTCCCAGCTGTTTTTGCTTTTAAAATTTAAATGCTGCTGTGTTTTATGAAAGACTGGGTTACTGCTGCTCTGCCACTCCCTAAGTCCGTCTTCTACTGGATTATTACCGATGGTGTTGCTTTTAGGTCAGTGGCTACATTTGTGTTTCCAAGATTGCCAGTGGTTTATTATTTCATCTGTTCGTTTATTTTGCCTCCCACTGACCACTCATCTTTTCTTGGTTGACAGCGTTGCGGTTGCTCTTGGGAGTTCACCCTGACCAGAACTTCCGCCGCGTTTCGGGCCCCACCGTGTGTGATCCGTGCAGCGGCCATCACTGCCTACACCCGGCCACCCAGTCTCATCTTCTCCCAGGGAACAGTGACCGTACTGGGGATGTTTTCTGGTGGTCAGAGCTGGAGCTGCCAGAGTGGTGCTGTGTCACCTCCTGTGCAGCTCGGGACCTCTGGCCCCGCCCCCACCTTCACGCAGCAGGGAGGGAGGCTGGCAGCAGAGAGGACCTTTCTTCCCCTCACAGGGACCTCCCACACCAGAGCCCTGGCCCGAGGGCCCAGCCCCGTCCTGCAAGCCATGCTCGCTCTCCCGGCTGAGTTTGCCTTCTCCACCTTGCTCCGTTCTGTTTACCGGGTTGTCTCTTGTCACCGCATGCTGGGGCACAGAAACGGACCCAGGCACGAGCTCCTTGGCCACTTTGACCAAGCTCTCACAGGTGAACCTGTGATTCAACCATTTCTTTTTTTTGGTATCGGGAATCAAACTGAGGTCCCAAACTTGCCAGGCAGGCACCTGTGCCACTGAGCTATATCCCCGGCCCAACCATTTCTTTTCGAGATAGAAGTATTAGATGTTTTGAGCTGTGTCTCCCATGTAACGAGATGATCTGTTCTAGACAGAACTTTTCAGGGTGACCTTTGGGGAGCAGCTCCCAGAGGCCTCTAGAATGATCACCTGGAAGCCGTGGCAAGATGAAGGGACCCTCACCTGTGAGGATGCTGGGTGTCCAGGGCAGAGACTTCCACACGTTCCTCCCCATGACTGGTGTCCCAGCTCCCTCACGTCTTGGAGACCAGGGACACCTTTGCGAAGGGGATGCTGTGAAATGCCTAGGCAGGAGGCTCGGTCTCCGATGAGATCACAGGAGCAGGACGTGGACAGCCGAAGTCACAGCGGACCCCAGAGTTCCCTGGCAGACACTGGACAGAGCAGCTGTCACCAGCATCCTCACCTGCCCGGCCCAGACTCTGGGTGCGAGGCCAGGATGAGGGTCCAGGTAGCACCCCACAGCTGTGCCTGGTCCAGGTGCTGCCACCCGGCCCAGGGACAGAGTGACAGCCCCCTTTCCCCGGCCGTTGATCACAACACACTCAGCTGGATGAAGGGGGACACAGCCCTGCTCTCTTCCCTCTTCCGGAAGACGGAGCTGGGCCAGGGCCAAGGTCACCCACAGGTGGCAGTCAGGCTCCGAGGTCACACTGAAGCCAGCACAGGGCGTTGCAGGAGAAGCCATCATGAGGGCCGGGCCACTGTCCACTAGGCACCCACCTGGGGCCCCCTGAGAGCTGAGACAGCTGCAAGCTGTGCTGCAGAGAGCACCAAACCCCTCACGGGCACGGGGTTGTACCCAGGCCAGCAGTGGCGTGGTGCACAGAGAAGGTGGCTCTGCAGTGATGTGGGGCGGGGAGCCCCGGACAGGGCAGAGGCGGAGAGAAGCTGCCGTGGCCCTGGACACTCCAGGCTGTGGGCCCGCTCCTGTGACACCAGGGCTGGGGGCGGCTCCGTCCCGGCCTGATTCGACCCCTCGTGGCCAAAGCGAGCAGACCGTGTGTCATGCAGTCACATGACCCCCTCGTGCTGAAGCAGGCTTGTCTGCACGGTGAGCTCAGAGCTGGCTCTGGGGCAGTAAGTGGCGCTCTGTGAAGACCTGCAGGGACCACGTGGACAAGGACACTGGGCGCCCGTGACAGAAGGCAGTGGAAGCACTTGGGGCTCCGACCAAGACAGGGCCCCTGCGAGTGAAGCAGGGCGTGTCCCCAGACCTGACGTCCCCGACACAAAGACAGCAGGGCAGTGTGGCTCGAGAGCTAGGCCACTGTGCAGCTCCTGTGCTGAGAAGGAAGTTTGCCTCCTTGGTGAATAAAACCCTAGATTTAAAAAAAGATCTTAAAGTGCTTTACAAAGTTAACTTTAAAAAAAGGAAAGTATTTAATTTTTGCTAGAGTTATGGCTATCAGACCCAGATGGCCTTGGAGGGAGCAGGCCCCCCCCCCCACAGGTGGACAGAGTAGCTCAGAGAGGTCGGGGCCCTCAGCAGGTGGCACAGGGAGCAAGGGAAAGGGGTCCGCACGGTGCGTCTGCCTCCTCGAGCAGCGCTGCTACCGCAGTGAGCAGCCCCGGCAGAGAAGCCTCAGCTTCCTCGTTTCCCTGCTTCCCCAGCTCCCAAAAGAGGCTTCGCCACGTCCACTGAACAGCTCCCCTCACTGCTGTCCGCCTCAGTGTGGCCAGCTCGGTGGGCTGATGACCGCATTTATGCCTTTACAAATTGAGCACACAGTGACAAGCAAACTTGAAACACCAGCAGCGCCAGTAAAAGGAGTTTTAAACAACCGGGTCACCAAAAACAAGAGCAGCTTCCCACTGCACCGCTGCTGTGAAACGTGACGTGTGCGAAGTGTAATTAACTTAATGCTATTTCTGATATCACTGTGGGGAATTGTGCCGAGGGCCCACGGCGTCACCCCTTCAGGGTGGCGCCGTCCTGAGGGGAGCGTCCTCCGGGGGATGAGGACGCTGAGGGGCGATTTCAGCGCCTCGGCCCTGACGCTGCGCCTGCCAACAGCAGCACACGCTCCCCGTTTGTTTTTTTCCCAATTAAGGACCAGAGAATCCTCTTTGTGTAAGCAAAGACTCATTTTAGGCACAAGAACTTTCCTCCATTTTCCTTCTTAATCATCAGCAAATCCCTGTCTGCTATTAAAATGCACACCATGAACACTGGGAGGCGAGCTAATCAGTCCACACTGTGGTGGGACTAATACCCTAACGCTCAGAAGAAAACACTGGAGGTGTGGTGCGGCGGATTAGCCACTTTCACGTGGAGAAACAAAATAATAACTTCCAGCAACCTTCGGAGGCAGCAATTTGCTTTCTAAAGTTCAGAAGACTTAAACTGATGCAAAAAGCAGCCTCCCACACACTTAAGCTCTGCAAAATACCTGCTTACTTTGGGTATAAAAACACCACGCACAGAAACGGATCCAGCCTACAGGTTGTCAGAAGTGGCTAGAAGGACACCCCTGGGCGCAGGCCGGATTTCCTACCCCTTCTCTGCTGAAAGGAAGGATTCCATCCTTAGGTCATTCTCGCTGAGCTCTGTTAAAAATTAGCTGCAAAGACTTTGCCATGAAATGCAAGAGCAGGTTGTCAATTCCGCTCAGCCTTCTGACTGAATTCTATAGAAACTGAAGTTCTGAGGCTGGAAATGCATCCTAACGGAGGATTTCATCCGCTCGCCCCAACTCAGCAGCCGTGTGGAGCCTGGCTACCAAGATGGAAGCAGTACGGTCAGTCAGTAGACCTTGAGAGTCTGCTCCTCACTGTCTGTTTAGGTAGAAAACCACCCTCAGGCTGCTCTTCCATCTGGAAGACTAATTAATAAGCCATCAGTTCCCTCAAAGAACCCCTGGAGAGCCTTGCTTGTGCCTCGGGCTCTCCGAATGGGGGCTTCGGCCCCTCCTCTGACATAGCGGCTGCGCTCTCTCCAGCTGTCCCCTCCACGTGCTCCCGTACCACGCATCTCAGCCCCTGCAGCTTCGCACTCAAAGGGTGCTGTTGGGGGCAGAGGGCGAGGCTTGGAGGGAGGACGTGGGTCTTTGTCTGTGCCTGCAAGGGGCCATGGGGATGCACCTTTGCTGTCTCCATTTCCCAGCCACCCTATGTCCTGCTCCCCGTGACGTCCCACTGGCCACAGGTTAAGTTCCCGGGGACCAGAGCCAACATGAACCTTCCCTCCTGATAAGCTGACATCACATCGGACTATGCTATTGTCATGGAGAGCTGGCTCACACAGGGAAGGGCAGGAGAATGCAAACCCTCAAAGACGCCTCAAGACTGACTGTCGCAACACCCTCCCATGGTGACACCTCAGGAGGGCCCAGGGAGGCTTGGTGGGGGGGGGCACAGTCCAGACTCCAGTCAGCTGGGATCACACAGAGGAGACACACACGAGGCTCCTCATGGCCCTGTGAGCCTGGGGAAGTCAGTGACCCGACCTCAAGATACTTTGCACTCAGTACTCAGCTGTCAGCAAGTGCTACCATTACAATGAACTTGCAGCCTGGAGGAGAAGCGTTTGTCTTACTCCCAGGAAACATCTCCACGTGCTTTTTTATCCTGTTTTATTTGTCTTAGACTCGTCCTGGAACTCACAGCGATCCTCCTGCCTCAGTCTCCTGAGGGCTGGGATTCCCGTTGCCACACTTGGATATCTGCAAGTACTTTTAATCATATTATATTTTGTACTGGGAATCGAACTCAGGACCTCATACTTGCTAGGCAGGCGTGGTGCACTTTTTTTTAAATGAAAATGAAGCAAAGAGATGCAAAAGAATGCTGATGGGAGGAAGCAGCCCTCCCTGTGGGTCAGAGCTCTGCCCCGGAGCTGCCCACCCAGGAAAGACTCTGCTCCCATCTGAGAGTCTCTGCATGATCCTGTGGCCAGAACTGCCTGAATGCTACTGGACTCCTGCAAGGCTGACCTCAGGTGCGGCCCCAGGTGCTCTGAATCCACAGCGTGTATCACTGCTGCAGCCGGACTGACGCCCGTGGCCACGCACAGATTGGAGGTTTCCTGCAGAACTCCAGCCCTGCCCACCCATCTGCACAGCTGTGTGGGCACCCCACTCCCCCTGGGGGCCCCCGGTGTTTGGGGCTGGGTCCCGCCTGGAGAGTGTGTGCTGTCCAGGGCGTGAGGACGGCTCCCTGAGGAGCTGCAAGGCCAACCGGGCCCAGCGGAGCCAGAGCCGGGGTCTGCAGGAGGCTGGGCGGTCGGGCTGCAGGCGAGGGAGGCCGGCACGGAAGCCAAAGGCACAGAGGATGAGGCACTTGCTGCGGTCCCCACGCAGGACCCCGTGCTGCCCCACGGCAGGTCACTCAGCACAGCGGCCCCCTTGAGATGTGTCCAAGGGGACGAGTGTTGTCCTTAAAATTCTCCGCGGGGAGCCAGGATTAACACGATCCTCAGACCCTCGAATCCACAGAGTTCTGCGCAAGCAAGGCTGGAAAGAGGAAACGTGCAATTTAAATTATAAAAACGGTTAAAGGATCCTGATGATAGATGACATGGCAGTTAAAGCATGAACAGGGAAACACCCAAATAAACTCCCAAATGTGAGTCTAAACAAAAGCCCTCAAAATCAGCCCTCTGAAATCTGTGCTGATCTAGAAATTCACAGGGACAATTATATTCCGCCCGCTACGGAAACATTTCCGGTACCTTAGGAATCACGATGACCTTGAAATTATGATCTGGAGTGAAATATTGTGTCGTTTGCAAGTTATTTTAAAAGGCCGCATATGGCACTAACAGGCGTCTACGGAAGTATGATAAATTGCACATAGAAAACAAATTATGTAGCAGTTCTTGGCATTTTTATTAGTTTAAAAATGATTTCAGCATTGACATTTTGCACAGTGAAATGAAACATAAATAGAATTAGAAGACATCTTGATGTTGGTTCTCAAATTTATCTTTTGCAAGTCCCGGTTTTCTGACAAGGGCTCGGCTGCTGGAGACAGGGAGAGCCCGGTGCTCCCAGCCTGAACCTCGCCCCACTCCGCCGGGTGTCTGGTTTTTGCTGCCTGAACTCAGGTCCTTGCCTGGCCAGGCCCCTTCCCAGCTCCTGGGTCTGACTGTAAATCTGTCTTTCCAGATGCAGAACCATCGAGCCTAGGACACCTGCCCCTGGGTCAGCAGCTGGGCCAAAGCTGGTGGCCAAGTTCTTGCTGCAGCCTCTCCCAGAGACACACACAGCTGGGCACCACTGCCAACCCAAGTGTCCCCAAGGCCCATGCGGCTGAGGCCTAGTCTTCAGCAGGCACAGCTGAGGGTGTCAGGACCTTAAGGGTGGGGCCTGGGAGGGGACGCAGGTCACTGGGGGCCCATCAGGGGCTGTGGGACCTGGCCCCTTCCTCTTTCTGTCCTTTGCTTCCAACCCAGAAAGGGGGTGGTCGCCACCCACGGCCACCGTGATGTCCTGCCTCACCGCGCACCCTGAAGCAACTGAGCTGACGGGCCGCAGCCTGGAACCTCTGAAACCCGGAGTCCAAATAGACTCTGCTGCTTATAGGTTGACTGTGAGGTGTGATCACTACATAGGTGGGTGTTTAAGAAATGTGCCACAGTAAACGACGCATCTCATTTAGAACACACTCATCCCATCCGCTTTTCCGGTGTCTACTGTTGTGCTGTCCTGGCGGCCTCAGTGTTCTTCACGTGGTCATTTCGACTTTGGAGGAGAACCATAAGTCGCACACGGTGACAGGTCCGGTGAATAAGGTGGATGAAGACACAGTGTCACGTTTTTAAAGGCCGACCCGTCCCCTGGGTGGCGCTCGGCAGCGGCGGTCACTGTAGCTTTGCTCACACTTGTACAGACACCCAGGAAAGGGGACTCCAGTGGTGCTGCAGAGAGTGTCCAGGACGGTGGGCTGAGTGTATTCGAAGCGAGGGGAGGAGATGAGGGGGTTTGTGGCAATGCGTCTTTTACTGCAACACATTTTTTTTAAACTTAAACATGTTCTGTAGTTTTTGACCAGCCCTGGCAGGCGCAGTGTTTGTGATGGTGGTAGAAAGCTGCCTGACATCCTCACCCGGGCGCTGAGCGAGGACACAGCAGAGACAGGGTCAGTGGTGGCTGTCCGTGTTCCCTGCGGGCACAGACTGTAGTACAAGGTGGTTGGAGAATATTTGCTTTTTAAAATGAGGCTCCTCTGGCAAGCCCAAGGTCGTGAGTTCGATCCCCGGTACCACAAAATAAAATAAAATAGAATAAAATGAGGCTCCTGATCAACACTTTGCCCACCCTCTTTTCCATACACAATGGAAATCTGCTGATGCCATGCTGTGCATGGTAGTGCACACCTGTAATCCCATCATTCTGGGAGGCTGAGGCAGGATGATCACAAGTTCTGTGCAGTTTAGCAACTTAGTGAACTCTGTCTCACAATAAAACGTAAAAAAGGACTGGGGGCGTAGCTCAGTGTGTAGGCCCTGGGTTCGATCTCCAGGGCCACCCACATGTGAAAAAGCACAAGCACGTGAGCCTTCGCACTTAGAAACAATGATTCCTCCCAACTTAAAGTAAGTCAGTGGGTCTTTTAAGAAAAGATTAAAACTTATAGAATGGTTCACAGTTTGCCTTTTTGTCTAGACATTTGGAATTTCAAAGAAATTCCACTTTGGATTTTACTTTGATTTACATTTTTTAATTTATGGTGCCCGTGTCAGCGCAAAATGCTTTGCAAACTCCGTGAAATTATCTAAACTATCTGGCTTCCTTTTCATTTTCTTTCAACTTGGAAATCAAAAGTCTACGGATTTCATAAAATTATTATATCTCTAAAGACTGTTTTCTTTTTAGCCTCTGTATATTTTATCTTAGAACATTTTATGAATACAGCACTAAGAAAATGGGGGAAAGGATCTCATTTTATGGATCACATAGGTTTACCCGGTGATTTACTAGCGTACAGCTAAACAAACCTCGGAACGGTCCCATGAGGTAGATGCCATTATCGTCACGTGCAGGCCTGCAGCCGGAGGCCCTCACAGAGACAAAACAACCGCCGGTGAAGTCCCCGAGTGGGTGGGAGACTGAACGAGCACTGCGTCAGTCAGTCCGTGACACACAACCGCCCCGACCTACGGGCACACAGGAGATCCACCGAGAAACGTGTGCAATGCATCACCAATCTACATACGTCTAAGCAAACGCAGCTTGACCCCTACGAAACAAGCTGAGAGCATAACCGGGAAAAAGAACCATCCAGCAAGGTTACAAAGGGAGAAGACGTTATAGTTCTGGTCTCGCACTACCAGTACGGTGGCAAACAAGTGCTCAAGAGTCCTGGGGAGCAGAGTAAAACTCCTTCAAAAGGTCACAGCTAGGAACTGGACAGGGTTTCCCAGTCCTGCATCCTGAGAGATAAACTTGACACCCAGACTTCAGAAAAGAACAGACACAGAAACACTGGACGGCGTCTGAGACCGGGACGCAGGGCCACCTTCCAAACGGGCACTGGTTCTGCCCCGTGGTCAGCGAAGGCCAGGCCTCCTGGGTGAGGTCAAGACAACAGCAGCTGGGGAGTCAGTAAGGGCACAGAGACGCAAAGACGGTCAGTTATTCCAGAAAGTGATGCTGCTGAGACTCCTCCAGAGGAGCCTGTGGGCCTGGGAAGATGCACGCTATCCTGAAACTGCTGACAGACAGACAGATGGAGCGTGGACAGAAGCGAGGACTCCAGGCCAGGGGCACAGGTGGTCTTTGGGGAGAGGTGAACAGATCTCTGCAGCGAGTCTGGGGCCTGGGGCTGACTCTAGGTCTTGGGCAGGGATGAAAAGTGACGATGCCACGGATCTGACCTTGAGAATCGACGCGGCTCCGGATGAAGCTGTCCATCCTCCGCGCCACCCCGAAGCTCTTGCCTGGCGCATGTGCCAGGGAACCAGAGCTGCAGGTCTCAGTGTCCGTCCCTGGAAGCAATTCCTGGCTCTCTCTGCAGCAGGACAGTGTGTAGGAAGTAGCTAATCCTGAAAACCACCTTTATACAAACATCAGACTTCGATTTCCTTAGAGGACCCAACCAGCGGAAGCCTTACATTCCTCTCCCCGGGAAACTGGCCATTGCTGTCCTGGCAAGCTGGAGACTTACAGACTGATAAAAGTCAATAACCTCATTTTAATCCTTTGTGTGACATCCATTCATCTGAGCACTGCTGACACTGGAGGAGCCAGGAAAAGAGTTCAAATCTGACGTCATTCTGGGGGCAGGGCCGGGGAATCTCTTGGTCTCACGGCTCCCCGGACCAGGCGGTAACCTGGGTCCCTCGCTGGCCACATCGAGCTCTAACATGCAGAAAGGGATATTCCCAGGACCAAGATAGCAAAGGGCTTGCTGTGCTCATCTGCAACACCAACAGCCTGGGGGAGTTTGTCAGCTCAGCCCCTTGGCACCTGTTTTAGATGTGAGAAGGAAAATACACTTGCACAAGGGCGCACTTCCTCCATAAGAACTGCAGAGGGGACCCAGGACCCCAGAGGCCATGATCAGCAATGCTCGGGCATCTGTCCGATGGGCAGATATGCTCACCTGAGCTGAGCAGCTTACCCACAGAGCCAGGCACAGAGAGGTGCTCAGGAGAGATCTGCTGAGTAAATGGAGAAAGGCTCTGGGAATCTCTTCAGTGAGGCTCCGAGAGGTTAAAAGGAGTGACACTGAATTCAGACCCAGGGATATCCACGCCTCCACGTGTCTACGCCCAGGAGCCCACTCCTTAACCACCTGCCTGCGTCGTTAGTGAAAAATATTATCTGAACCTAGGCTGTGTGCTAAACATAACCCCAGGGCCAGGCGTTGTGACAGTGATGAGGGTACAGGGTGGTGGAGGAGACAGGGCCACTAACCCATGAATTAGTAAACTGAGTAATTTGAAGAGTGTGGATGACCAAGTCTCCCCTCCACCCAATAGAGTGGGGTTGGGGACCCCCAGCCCTAGGTCCAGGCAAGTCCCAGAGGTCACAGCAGTCTGAGCCACCTGGGCTACAGCACAGTTTTCTCCACCACCTGATCGCTTTCTGGCTTGACCTGTCTGGAGCAATCCTGGAGACACACATCAGAGAGGGGTGTTTGGAGAAGAATTCCCCTCAGCTGCAGACTCCAGCTGGCTGAGGTTGTCCAGGCAGTGAGCGTCTCCACACACAGGGCAGCCGGGTTGCTCCCCTCCCCTCTGTAGCAAAAGCCCTGTCCCTGTCCCTCCAAGAACCCACTTAGTGCCTACCCAAAGGGCAAGGCCCAGGGTCAGACCGGAGCCCCCCAGCCAGTGCTGTCTTCTAAGGCCCCTTCCTGTATGCCTCTCCTCTAGCCAACTCATGGGTCAGGGCACAAACTCTGCAGAGTGACCCCTCACCCACAGGCCTGGCTAGTGCGACAGGACTTGCTAGCAAGCCCTGGTCAGACTCCTTCACTCAGCATGCAGTATGGAAGAGCATCAGGTCAGACACTGGTGAACAAAGCAAGCACAACAATGTGATGTCCATCCTCTATAGGGAGCGGTCTGGTAAGAGTATAACATATAGCCACTTTCTTGGTCTCTGGGACAAAGTACTCTGCACCCTCAAGTTCAGAGAGGAGAAGATTACTTTGGCTCACAGTTCAGGTGCTTCAGTCCATGGCTAGCTGGCTTGACCACAGAAACAGCTTGGCAGAAGGGTCAGGTGGACGGGAGCTGCTCAGGGCGTGGAGACCAGGAGGCGGAGACAGTAGAGACGAGGCCCATGAGGAGAGAGATGCACCCTCAGGTCACACTCCCAGCGGCCACCTCTCAGCAGGCCCCGCCTCCCCATAGCAAGTCAGTTATAGCACCCCATAATCCAGGCCCCTTCCCGCCTCTGAGTGCATGAGGGTTTGAGGGGAGCGTCCAGAGATAAACACCAGCACATTAATAAAAGCAAAAAGAAACAGCTGACATTTATTTATTTATTTAGCCCAATATATCCAAAATATTCTCATTTCAACATGTGATTAATATAAATTTTTCGGGTGATGTTTACTCGGGGGCGGGGTGCAGTTGTCTGAACAGTGCAGCCCCGGTCCTGTGAGACCTGTTCCCAGGGCCCATCCAGAGGCGCCATCCATGGCACTAGAGATCCCAGAACGCCCCATTCCCACTCATGGAAAGGGGCGTCCACACCTAGTACCTGTCCCCTCCCACACTCCGCGGACAGAGGCCCAGGACTCTTCCCAGTGTGTGGCCTTGGCTGCCCTTTAACCAGCATGGACCAGCCGCTCTGTGTCAGGTGTGGAACAAACCCGAAAGACTGGGCCAGGCAAGACCTGTGCCAGGCCCAGTTAGCACCCAGCTGCCCAGCCAGCCAGCACCCTGCCAGGGGTCCTGCTACCGCTGCTTCCTTACCAAGGGCTGGCAAGAGGACTTGGTGCACCCCCAGCCACCCTCCCCAAATGCTTTCCCAGCCATCTCTGCTAAACTCCACTCCATTTTTGGCACTGACCAATACATTCTGACGTCCACTTGGAGCATGGGGCTATCAGAAACTCCGGCAAGCAACAGCAGAACCAATCAGAGGATGACTGACCCCTTACCACCCAATTATTTAAATGCAGGATGACCAAAAATCACATATTTTTATAAGAAAATATAACAGGAAATGTAAAACAACAATTTCATCAGATTTATTCAGTACTAGAATTGACTGGGTCAGATGATGCCTGCTGAGCGGCACTTGGGATGTCAGCACATGCACAAACGCGTGGCCCAAGTGGCACAGCCCAAGTGACGCTCCGCGTTAACTGGTAAGTGGTTAACTCGGGCGACCTACAAACGGTCCAGTGCCCGGTCACCCCATAACTGAAGGACTCAGAGAGGGCTCTGCAGGACAGGGTTCACTCTTTCACCCCATGTCCCGCGTCGTGCTCTTCCTCTCTGCCTTCCTGGCTTGTCATTGTGCTCTCCAGGCAGTTGCCTTGAGGTCTTAACGGCCTCCTCACAGGGCCCTCATCCAAATGAAGAGAAACCATCTATTCTTCCTGCTCCCCACCCATCCTAGGATTCCTTCTCTACTATTGGCCAGAGCTGGTCACATGACCACCTCTGAACCAATCTCTACACATGACTGCTAGCTTCCCAACTGGGTTAGACCAATCAGAGGCCATCCTGGAAGCAAAGGAAGGGTTAGTTCCAGCCAAACAGTAGGGTTGGCAATACAGAAGGATGAATCCCCCAAAGGAAAACTCAAGGTCTGCGAGAAGCTGAGGTGGGTATCCGAGAGGCCCTGGCAAATGTCCACCACAATCAAAACAATGCATCCACACTTGTTCCTTTATCTTGCCTGATGTGTGGGTATTCACCTGGGGAAGTGCTTGATAGTAGCTTCAACTATGTCACTCAAAATTAATTTCACTCTCTGGAGAACTATCCTAGCTTGGACTCTTTGGCTGGAGAAATTCTCCTGAGCACATGGCATTGGACACTACACTCCTCCCTTCCTGGGTAGGATTTCCCCAGACTGCTCTGCTGAAAACCTGACTACGTCCCAGGGATATTAAGACACAGAAATTGCAGGAGAGTTAAAAATTGCAGTCAGAGTCTGTGGACAAATCTCAAGTGTTACCATCTTGTACCCAGAGATTGCACCAGGAAAGCCCTCTCAGGCACTAGGCTGGCACATCTTTCTGGAACTAGGAAAACAACCTCAGAGAGCCCTGGGGTCAAATTCCTGTGAAGGATTCTTATTTTTCTTGAGCTCCTTCTGATGACAATACTGGACCTTGTGCATAAGGGACTCTGGGGCTCATGAAGTTTCAATTATTGTGTAGAAAGAATACTGCTTAATACTAGAGTATTCTCGGTCACTTCTGCCCTGGGGCTGTCACATGTCATGTTCATCTGAAAGATGGAGTGTCCTCCTGAGTTTAGAATCCGAAAGTAGCAGTTACTGAAACTGAGAACCAGCGGCATCCTCCGAGGCAGGGACTGTGTCTGTCCGGTTCGGCCAGTCTTGGAAGGCAGTAGGTGCTCAGTAGACGTCGGAGGCAGGGAAGTGAGGGTTGAATCCGTTTTGTAGAAGTCAGCTGATGTTAACCGTGGCTCTGCCTGTGACTGTGACACGTTTTCTGCTCTTAAGTCTCTGGGGGTGAGAGGCGGCAGCATGGCTGAGAACCGGGTACTTAGAGACGACCTAAAAGCAAGAACTCCGCTCTCAACCCGGGCGGCTCAGTGCTGGGGACAGGAATGGGGAAAACACCAGCGCCTTCCCATGCCGGGGGACACCTAAGTACCACAGCGCAAGGTGACCCTACTAACACGAGGAAGAGCAGTGCTATAGACAAGGTGAAGGGCAATTCACTGTTGCAGCAGGAAAGAATTCTCACTGCTGCAGGCTCTACCAGCAGGTCCCCGAAGGACTCCGAGGCCAGGAGGAGGCGTGAGGCCCCCGGCCAGAAGGGTGGCTGTCCTCTTCCGGGGAGATGCCGCCTGTCCTTGCTGTCTGAGGACACAGCTGCTTGTCCCCTTCCCCAGCCCACAGGTGCCCCACATGCCAGATCAGAGCCCTACTGGGAGAGAACAAGGTGCTGGACCGAGCAGCTCTGTGGAGCGGGCGAGCCCTATGGCCCGAGGCAGGGGCCACTTCCTGGGTGCTGTTTTGCTCCTGTCCTGCCTGCTAGATAGATCTGTGTATGCAGCAGGCTTCCGGAGCTCCTAACGAGCTGCTAACAAGCTGTCAATTACGGGCACAGCAAGGAGAGATGGCGGGAGGGCTCCGCCGCCACACACCCACCCAGGCCCCAGTCTGAATCTGAACTTGCGTTCCCTTCCGGGCACCTGTGACCCATGTGGGTAAAATACCCAGGAGGCTCCCAGTTTTGGGGTGGGGGTGGAGTCGGAGACCTAAAACTCAAAGTAAAATATCTGTGTCTTCCTGTAAGTGCAGAAATCCTCTAGCAAACCAAGCGGTTAATTCTCCACTGCAACTCGCAAACCTGTGCTGGCAGAAGACGTGATTCCAGGCCACGCTCCTTGTCATTTCCTTTCCAGCCAATTGGCTCCGTGGGCTTTCTGCTGAGTACCGGTCCCTGTCGGCTGGGGCGGGGCGGAGGGGCTTCACACAAGGGAGCAAACTTTCCAGGTGACTGTTGCTGCCGCACAGCCTCCCCAGGGAGTGCGGGAGCTGCTGCAGCCTGACCCCCGGCCGCTTGATTGGCAGCAGTGAGACAATGTGCCCAGCTGGGAGAGCCATCAGCCGCTGAGGCCGGGCAGGCTGGCGCATTCCGTGGCAGTGGGAAGTTCTCCAGAACACAAGGGGACATGAAAGGGACCCAAAAGAGAAAGAGACAACACTCAGAAGCCCTCCCTGGCTGACAATGCGCCAGTTACTGGTTAACTTGGAGACTGGGAGGCCAGCGGGAGGGAGGCGGCTCCCAGCAGCAAATGAGGGGTCCTGCCCCTGGGAGTCACTGAGGAAAGGAGAGGGGGAGGGGAGAGGCTGTCCCCAGCACGGGGGCTGACGGGCAACCCTTGTTCCCACGCCACGCCCCCAAAGTCAATCATTCCCCCAGAGACCAAGCCTCTGTGGAGGGGGGCCCTCACATTCACAGAGACAACTTCTGGTTAGCTCAGACCTAGTGACTCAGTTTCCCCGGGGCGAGAATGTTGGTGACAATCCCAGAACGAAAGGAGAGGTCCAGGAAGGTCACTTGGTCCCTCCTGATGCGGGGAGCTGCGGTTCCCTTCCTGGGGTGCGGCTGCCTCCTGCGGGCCTCCTTCCAGTAGTGGTCACCACCCGCTTCCGGCCTCAGCCCCTCCCCCTGCCCTGCTGCAGCCCTGCACTTGGGGTCTGAGGCCCAGGCTCAAGGCCACTTATACCGCCCCCCACCCCGAATCCTTTGCTTCCCCGGAGCGAGACCCCAGGAACGAAGTCCAGGTGGGCTCAGGCGAGATGTTGGATGCTCCTGAGCAGAAGGCCGTGTCCCCTGGCCTAACCCCTCCCCCGTCCCTCGTCTCCTTCTAGCAGGGGGCCCGCTGTCCCTAGTGAAGCCTCCAGCAGAGCCCCAGCCTGCGCGGTGGGACAGGCAGGGCGTCAGGGGGTAGGGCAGGGTCCCCGCCTCCGAGCTGGCCCCTCCGCTGCTGAGCGATAATGGTGTCGATCTTCACTCTCAAAAACAGCTGGGCAGTACCAGCCCACACCGCCGTGGACGACCGAGGGGAGAGCGCAGTCCAGGCCCGGGAGATGCCGGCCACACAATGCTTTCTGTCCCCAAGGAGAAGACGCCCTGCTCATCACAAGGACCTGATGGCCTCTGAGCTTTGCTCATGGTGACTGCTATCTGTTGTCCATCTGTGCAGGTGTCCCCTGCCCCTGCATGCAAACTTAGGAACTGGGTAAAAGGACGGGGTTCTTAGAAACAGTCTGAGAAAGCTGCGCTACGGACTGACCCACAGGGCTGCCCCGAATCCCGCTGGCCTGGCCACCCGTCAGGTGTCCAGGAGTGACCACCCATCCCGCGGGCTGCAGGGAGTGGGGTGGATGGTGGAGCGGACGCAGGCGGGGTCCTGCAGTGGGAGCCCTGGTCAGCCCCCAACCTGGGCTCCCTGCAGGACTCTCTGCCCACAGAGCCCGGGGGAAGCCGGCCAGCCTCAGCCCAGGTGGAGGTGTCGCAGTCCTCCCTGTGCGGCAGAGGCAAAGCACTCCAAACGCAGGGCTCCCGTGCTCCCCACCCCTCAGCACCAGCAGCGTGACAATCCCACGGGAAAGTGATCCAGACCAAGGAAGTCACAGTCTCTCCCCGGGGAGCCTCGAAGGCTGATTCCTGCCTCCTGTGATAAGCAGTCAAGTCCAGGGGGACCGAGACGGGGAGAAAACCTGGACAGGGCAGGATGAGAAGAATGAGGCTCATCAAGAAGAGTTCCACATTTGTAGGGAAAAATCAGTTGTTTTTCTTTACAGAGGGCTGTAGGCGCGAGCGGCCTTGTCTCCCCAGCCGCAGTCCCGCCTACATCTGCGGCTTGCTTGTGCCCCCTGGTGGCCAGCGGCGGCCAGTGCTTTCCCCGAGTGGCAGCAGGACTCAGGCCCCCGCTTTCTTATTACATCATGAATTTTGATAAGCCCATTAGCCAGCCAGGCAGCCGGGAGGGGGTGCCGTCCTCTCTTGATGACTACACAATGAGGAGTAATATATTTTAATTTAAACACCATAAACCTATTGAGTGCTTAATTAACTTTAACCGTCTTTAGGGGAATGAAGCCAATTTGAGGGGGTCAAAAGGAGTTGTTTCAATATCAAACAGTTTTACATAGTCAAGCCATTCATTCGGCCTACAGCTACTGATTAACACACAAAATTAACATGTTAGTAAAAATTCATATTCAGGCCTCGGGGGAAATTAAGATGCGCGTGCACAGGGCGTGATTAGCACGGCCATTGTTTGCTCCCAACAATGTCATTTAATGGGTTTTCAGAATTACAGAAAGAGAGACTCGGTGCTGGCTTGAATTGATTATTTACCACAAAGCTGTGAAATATAGAAACGCTAGAAAACATCTCAAGCCAAAAGGGTCGGCACCCGGAGGCCGGCGAGCTCCCCCAGAGGCCAGCGGCCCCTCCTGGGCTTGGCCGGCACTAGCTGAGGAGGGCCAGCGCACACGCAGAGGCCGGGGCTGCGTGGACAGCACAGCCCGGAGCTGCCTGGCAGAGGGGTTTCATTTAAGACGCAGTCAGACCCCGTGTCCCGCCTACTTCCCACCAGTGCCTGCAACAGATCACCTTCCTCCAAAGGATAAACGAAAAAGGAAGGCAATTTTTTTTGACCCATACGGAGTCAGTGAAAAAAATTATAGAGAGCGAGCGTCGAGTCAGTGTTACTACATTTGCAGAGCACATTCAGTTGGGAGCCTCCTGGCAGCTGAGGGGAAAACGTCCAGGGCTCTGGGGTCTGTACATCAGTGTCAGGGAACAGATACACTGCCCGTCTCACACTAAACTCAAGAGCAACTGATTGTGTGGCTGCTTCGGGAAAGGTTACTCAGACGGTTGACTGTCAGCGTGGTAATTAAGTGCCACAAAGGTGAGGAAGGGTTCTCTCAACGTGTATCGGGGTGTGGGGCTCCATGAGGGGCAAGTGCAGACTCTGCAAACCAGCAAAGCCGCTGTGCAGGGAGCTGAGCTCACCAGACCCGGCCTTCGCCCCCAGCTGCCCACCATGGCCCCAAGGGATCCCGGAACAACTGTCCCACGCTGGGCCTGGCTGCCTGCTCACATGGGATTTTTATTATTTTGTAAAAGCTGACCATACCCTCTGCCAGTACTGACCATACTGACCATACTGCTGAGCACTTTTCCCAAGCTTTCTGACAATTGTGATCCTGATTCCAGGACTCTTTGGGGTCCCTCCTTCTCCACATACTCCCCACAAAATGACAGCCCCTCTGTGACCCAGCTGTCCTGAGTGTCCTTCCCCAAGAATCCAACTTGGAAACAGTGACAGGTCAGGGGGCTCTGGGGACATCACCCCAGGGGCCACCATGAAATCTGTCTGCTTCCGAGGTCCAGTGGGTGCAGCAGTGGAGAGAGTGGGGTACACAGAGCAGGAGCCCAGGCAGCACCTTCTGTCCATCCTAAGCAGCAGGCTGATGCGGACGGAGGGGAGACAGGGACCCCTGGTCAGGTCTGAGGACCGGGGCTCCAGAGAAGAGAGGCCGTGCCTGTCATTCTCTCCTTCCCAAGCTTGGGCTTCGGATAGCCTTTGAGACACTGGGAGGGGCCTGACCAGAGACAAGGACAGGGCTCACCTCATTCCAGGGACACCAGCCTTCTCACCAGTAAGGTGCATGCACAATTATGGCTGAGTCGTACCACAAAAAAAAAAACACCCAAAGAAGGCGGTGGATAACACTCTGGCTGGTGTCCAGCACCCACCCTCCCTTTCCTTGGGAACAGAACCCCCGAGTTATCCTGAGCGACAATGGATTTGACCAGATACGTTCTTAGGGACCCCTGTAGATAGTGTGACCAGGGCACCGAGTGTCTCCCGGCAATTGTCCTGCAGAGTGTCACACAGCGGCCAGGAGAGCTCTGGAGAAGCTGCTCAGCCAGAAGTTGCCTGCCTCTCCTTCCTGTCCTCCTGCTTCCTGCTTCCTGCTTCCTGCTTCATGCCGGTCAAGTGCCAGTGGCCTTCCTCAGGCACAGTTCGCTTCCAGACGGCATCCGTGTGTCATTGTTTATATCCAGATGTGTCCCAAGAGCCTCACGTGTGCAGAGCTCAGGCTTCCAGAAGGCAGTTGGCTTGTGGGGTGCTACAGCTGGCTGCAGTTAGGAGGCTGGGCATGGTGGAAAGAGGCGGGTTGCTGGGGCATGGCCTGGAAGGATTTACATCCTCCCCGCTCTCCCTGCCTCCCGGCCGCCACCCAGCCTCTTCCATGTGGTGCCGGCCTTGGAGCAGCCAGCTATGGACTGAACCCTCTAAAGCCGTGAGACAAAACAAACCTCTTCTCCTCCAAGTTGTGGGTGTCAGGTGTGGTGTCTCAGGGACTAAGACACCGTGTCCGAGTCATGGCACTGGGGGGGGGGCAGAAAGAGAAGCGGCCGCATCTGCCTGCCCCCCTGGGCCCTTTGGATATAAAAAACACTGGGGCCGAATCTCATTCAAATCCCTGTTCTTGTGGAGTCTCTGCCACATGCAGTTGACGATGCCTCAGAGCTGGGATGGGTCAACAGTCCGTTAGCAGGAGCCGTGGGGCTGGGGGAAAGGCCTGCGATTCCAAACCAGGTGTCCAGAAGAGTCGGCGAGTGCTCAGAAACGGTCCTGTCGGGCTTTTACGTGCCATTATTTAAAATCATAAACGCTGACATTCAGGCGACAGAGAGATGCTGTTATTTCAAGCATTAACACGCAGAGCCATGCAAGCCACTTCACTTAGAAATGTTTAACACAGGTAGCAAAATTGCCGCTTAATGGGCCACAGGCCCAGAGGGGCTGCCTTGGCATGCCCAGCCTCCCCTGCACCTCCCCGCCCAGGAAACACAACCACATCGTCTGCAGATTACAAGCCCGACAACCACAGCTCACCGCTTCGGCCGTCCTTTGGTCCTTCCATTGTTTCACAAGCGCAGAGGCCCCGGACACAAAGCTCAGCCCCTTTGGGGACTGTGTCCGGTGCCTGGCTCAGAGCTGGTCCAGGACTGTCATGCTGTGGTGGACCAGGCTGCGAAGGTGGCCTTCACCACAGCCTTCCTGGCCCGGGCTTTCAGCTGCCTCTCTCTTGCCTGGTTCTTCCCTACTGTGTCAAGTGTCATTTATTTATTTATTTTGTGGTGCTGTGGATTGAACCCAGGGAGGGCTGAGCTATCTCATTATTTTTTATTTTGAAACAAGGTCTAAGTTCCAAGGTTGGCTTTGAACACATCATCCTCCTGCCTCAGCCTCCTGAATTGCTGGATGCCAGGTGTACATCACCGTACTTGGCTTTCCTACTTACCTTTTAAGATTCAGGTCTGGTGTTTCCTCCACTGGCAAAGCTCAGCCAGGTCCTGCCTGGCCTTCCCAGGTGACTGAGTTCCACCTCTCCCGTGATGACAGCCGCCACTGCTGGGGTCCTTGCTGGGCCCCAGATGCCCTGCTGACCAGTGCTGTATGTGGCTGCTTCACCCGCCCTGGGCACAGCCCGGGGACCCCCTTCTGTAAACCAGGCCAGGAGGGAAGTTCATTTCTTGCTTTGGGCTTTGTGATTGATGAGAGAAAGTAATGAGTCAGCCCAGGTCGTCGGTGTAGAAGCCAAATCACTGCTCTGTGCACGAGCCTGGTCTCATCTCTGCCTGTGCCCTGCCTCTGGCAGTGCCCCACATCCAGCAGTTACCCCATAAAGGTCAGCTGGGTACCTGGCGGCCCGGCGTCCGTTCGTGAGGCTAAGCAGCCACTGGACATGGGTGAGAGACATCCCAGGAGACGGGGTTGTGGTGGAATCTGGTGCCTGGGATACAGCGGCTGAGGAAGGAGCCACCTCCAGCTCGGGGCTTTCCATGTGGAGGGACCCGGAAGCAAAACAGACCAGCATGCCCAGGACAGCCCTGTGCACAAATCCCAGGGGAGAAGGGCTCCAAACTCAGGAGGGGACCTCCAGGGGCCCTGGGCAAGCATCCAGGCTCCCAGGAGGGCCGGGAGGGGCCAGGCAGGCGGGCTGTCCCCAGGCACCCGCTGGCACCATGCTGAAGGCGGTCATCGGGAGGACAGCACAGGACACCCCTCTCTCCTCCCCTCCTCTCCCACCCAGCAAGCATCCGAAGCCGTGCCTGTGTCACACCTGTGCACACGCACACGCACACGCACACACAGCTCAGGCCCAGCCAGCGGCTGCTATGACGGGGACCGTGCCAAGCGATGTGGCTTCCAGCAGCTGCACCTGGCTCCTGGAGCGCCTCCACGGGTCGGAACGGGGCCTGTGCTTCTCCGTGCCTGACTGCACAGCCCTCACGCCCTGCGCTCCCCCAAGGGCCTCCTCTCTGTGTCCCTGCTTGGACCGCCCCCTTCCGGCTACAGACATCACCTCACCTTCTTCTCAGCCCCCAGAAGCTGAAATCAGTCCAGCCTTCCTGAAACCGCAGGTGGGGCTCCTGCCCTTGCAAACAGGGCTGCAGCGGGCCTGTGTGTGGCAGCCGTCGGGCTCTGTAGGGACACGGACACCTCGTCCTGAGTCCAGGGAGCGAGTGCTGGGGGCGCAGTGGGAGCAGAGGGCCTCGCTCTGGCCTGGCCCGTCCTCCACTTCCTTCTTCCTCTCCCCGTGCCAGTGTGGGGCCCGTGCCCTCAGGAGCCGCTGTGACCTCTTCCCGTGCCGAGCACCATCAGTGCGAATCCTGTCCGCCCTGCACCCGGCCCCCACCCCATCTCCCCACCGGCCTTGAGGGTATTTTCCTGGCCCTGGGCTGCCTTCCCACCCCGAGGGCTGCACCTACCCCAACATCCGTCTGTCTGCTCCTCACTGTCCTGCATGATCTGGCTTCCCCACCCTCTGGGAAGGGACCCCACTGCACCCCACCCCGGGATGCACCCCAGGCTCGCACCCAGCTCCAGAGCGTCATCTTGTCCCTGCTCCTTGTAGCCGGGAGCATCGAGTCCAGGCCGGGTCTGGATTTAGGATTTGAATCCCTGCAGCAAGCACAGCACCAGCTGTGTGGACCTCAGCTGCCTCAAGCGGTGAATGAGAACAGAGGGAACCTAGACCACACAGCCTGACGCGAACTCAGGAGCCGGCTCGGTGGGTCTGAGCTCACTGAGGTACCCAGAAGCCCCACTCTAGTGAGTGCCCCTGCCAGGGACAGGTCCCTGGGGTCCTGGCTCACCTGCGGCCACGGCCCGGGCCAGATCTCCCACACTCGTGTCTCCTCACCTGGCCTGCCCATGTGCGCCCTTTTCCCAATCACGGCCCAGCTTGTGGTTCACTGCCGGCGGCTAACCTCGGCCTACACTGGCCTCTGACTAACTCAGTTGTTGAGGGGAAAGGCCTGGGTCTGCCTAGTCCAGGAATCCTCAAAAGACAGAATGAGCCGGCCTGGGTGGCAGATCACACCTGTAACCACACCTCCTTGGGAGGCTGAGGCCGGAGGATGGCGAATTTGAGGCCAGCCTGGGCAATGTAGAAAGACTCTGTCTTAAAATAAAAAAAAGAATTAAAAACTAAAGAAGGCTGGGGCTGGAGCTCACCGTACAGCGCCACTGGGTGCAACCCTGGCAGCACAGAAGCTCATAACAGAGACGGATGAGAAGGCCTCGTCCCTAGTGAGCAGCGCGGGTTGTGCTGGTGCAGTGTCCGGGACTCAGGGCCCCTCTGGTCCTCGTCCCACAAACCGGCATAGATGGAAGCCAAGCGTTCCCTTCGGTTCCTCCGTTCAGCACACACTGACCACGCTCAGCGGCCGTCACACCCACACCCCAACCATTGCCCTTCTCCACACCGGGGTCCCCACGCCGCTGTCCTCCCCACCCACATGCTGGAGCAAGCTCTCTCCCTGCAGCGCCGGCTGACTGTCACTTCCTGCTTTGGCCTTCATGGCTCCCCCCCATCAGGGGTCCCGTGCAGGTTCTTGACGTCCTGAACAAGGAACTGAGCCGGACACTCAGGGCCAATGGTTGATCTGAAAGAGAAAGGACGAGACCCCTCCCCTGGCGGGCACGGTGCAGAGAGCTCCACCTGTGAGGTTTGGCACCGAAGGCTGTAGCCCTGGGGCTGGGGTGGGACTGAGACTGGTCTGAGGCTTGACTCCCACCGTAGCAGCTTGACTCGACTTCCCTGTGGAGCAGTGGGGCCTTCAGCCATTTGTGACCCTCAGAGGAAGTGTCATGGTGCCCACAACCCATGGGGTTCAAGTCTGCACAGTGACCTGGTGAGGAGGGCTGGGGTCACCCAGGCTTGAGGGGACCCGGGCACACACCTGGGGACTGTCATGTGTAAGCCGAGTCACCTGCTCACCGCTTCGCTCCCGGAGGAGAGCGGACCCTCCCTCCCTCCCAGCCGCAGGCCTACAGGAGGCTCAAGCCCCTCCCCTCGCCAGTAAGACCCACTGAGGATCTCCCCCAACTGTCTCCAAGTCCCTCCTCCCTGTGGGCACCTCGGGAACCTCGTGCCCTGCCCAGGAGGATTCTCACTGTTCGTGCAACTTTGCGAGATGGCGCCCTCTCCATGGGCAGAAGCCATTCTGCCGCCGCTGCACGGCCAGCCCTTGCTCACCCTGCTGCGCCATCTTTGCCCCGCCTCTTTGGAGGCTGTCTGGCGGCCTGGCCCTGCGTGCAGGGCTGGATGAGAACTGCGGGTGACACCAGCGAGTCTACTTGAGCAGGCGCTCGCTGTGGTCAGATCGGGGTGAGAAACGGCTCTGGAGGACGTCAGAGCGTACTTCGTGGACGCAGGCAATGCCCAGACGCTAAATGAGTCAAGCAGAGAAAAACAGCTGCACACTCTCTCTGCGGCTCCTTCCAGAGCTGTCCTGTGTCGCCGGATTTCACACTGTCTGCCTTTGCTCAGAAAGTCTGCACCACTGAGAGTTCTCACACCTGGTCAGCAAAGGGGCACTCCTGAGCTCACACAGCCTCGGGGTTGGAGCTGAGGCCTGGGTTCGAATCCCAGCTCCACCATTTGTGGGACCTGGGGAGATTATCTAACATCTGTGCCTCTTTTCCTTTTTATTTCACCCATAAATAGAGAAAATAATAAATGCTCAGCTCATTGTGTCCTTAGAAGTCACTGAAGATATCAAGTGCTGAGAGTATAAAGTCCGCGCTGTTATTATTTCTAACTCTACCGACCTTTCAGGGGGAACAGGGCCTGTCCAGCTCACACCGTGCTCAGTCCGGGCTGTATCTTGGCTTTCCCATGGTGACCGCACAGATGGACGTCACCTCCAGACCCGGGGGCTGTCTTGGTCCACGTCGGGGACAGTGAGACTCACTCAGGGTGACCAGCTACCTCACTGCTTCTCAGAGGGAGCCGCGAGGCACGCTGCACGGGGCTACTGAGATTCTGCTCCTTCCTTCTCCTTGTTTTTAGGGCCTACCTTCCAAAGTGCAGGATTTCCGTTTTTTACACGTGGACACAGGCAGTGGTCGCTCTTTCCCTAGCACCCGGCAGAGAGTGAAGCTTCGAAAACAGTACCGATCGGGGAGCCGCCAGGGCCCAGTGTGGCCCCTCTTCCCACGCAGGAAGTGGATACCGCGCACCTGCCACGTGCCAGGCTCTGTGCGGAGCGGCAGGAACAGGGAGAGGCCAGCCCCCACCCGGGGGACATGGTACTGACTGTCATCTTCCACCTCTAAGCGAAGGCTCGAGGAAGCCAATCTGCAAGAAGCTGCTTGCTGGTGGGTGAGCCAGCTGGGTTTCTATTTTATTTTGTTTGGGACAGGGTCTTGCTATGTAGCGCAGGCTGGCCTTGAATTCGTGGCATTCCTCCTGCCTCAGCCTCCCGAGTGCTGGAATGACAGGTGCATGCCACTACCTCTGGCTGCCAGCTAGGGCTTGAACCCAGCCAGGGTAATGTGGGGGGCCATCTGCCAGGTCGGCTTCTGCTCCGTCAGAACCTGGAGATGCTGCATGAAGTCTGCAGATCTGGAGTCCTACCACTGCCATCCCAGACCCACGGCACACAGGGCACTATCACTGCATGTACCTTACGGCGGGAGGTGACCCCGGGCCAACACGAGCACAAAAGAACCCCGAGCTGCACCAGGGGTGGGGGCTGACCCCACAGCAGCCCGGGCCCCACAGACTGGGACCCATGGTGCAGCAGGCACAGGGCCCTGCCCGCAGAGCACAGTGACAACTAGTTCAGCTGCCAGACAGACGTCTCCATCCAGCATGCAGACAGGAAGGAGACCAAGCCTGTGGGAATCAGCAGCAGGGAGAAGGATCCACCAGACGCAGACTGCGTGAGAGAAAGGCTGGGGGGATCTCAAGCTCCAGCACGGGAGGGCACAGCGTGGCCAGGATGACGGTGAGTCACGGCAGCTGCACCCACTTAGAGCCCCCCAGAAGCCCCTCCTGCTGGGGCCACTGCTGAGAGTCCCTGCATGCAGCCGTCTAAGACCCCCAGCCCCAAGCTACCCTGTCCCCTCCACGCCTAATATCCCGGACCCCAAGCAGGCTGTGAGCTCCCCTCACCCCCAACCCTGCTCCGCTCCCAAACCATCAAGGCCCAGCCACACCCCCCACTGTCCCCACAAAGAGAGCTCCTATCTCATCAAAGCCTTGTGGCCCTTGCTGGAGCCCTGTCTAAGTCACCTGCCGACTGGACCAGCGTTGGTCCACAGGGCTCGAACCAGAGCGTCCACTCCAGCCCTGGGACGGGTTTCCCCAGGGGACCACTGGCCACGCCTGGAGACGGCTTTGCTGTCGCAGCTGGGAGGGATGCACTCCTGGTGCCTAGCGCTGGAGGCCAGGGATGACCTCCTCTAGGGCAGGGGATGTGCCACTGCAGTGAGTTATTAGGCCCGAAATGCCAAGGTGCTGAGGCTGACAGGCTGGGCACGATTTGGGGCAGACAGCTACAGCAATGCATTCGTAGAAGCAGAGTGACGGGAGCTTTTGTCTGGCAGCTGCTGTGATGCTGGGGGGCTGCACTTGGCTCTGGGCTCCTACTGTAACTCAGCTGTGACCCCACCACTTCCTAATCAGCTTCAAGCCTCCATTTGCTCATCTGCAGAGGGGCCATGGTGCACCTGCATTAGGGTTGGAATTGGGGTCCTCCAAGGCTCACTGTGGACCTCCTGACCCCCAGGACCTCACATGGCGATAGGTAGGGTCTTTCCAGAGGTGATCAAGTTTAAATGAGGTCACTCAGAGGGCCCATCTCGAAAAGATGCATGTCCTCGAGAACAGGGGGATGTGGAGACAGTGTCACCCAGGAACGGCATGAAAGTTTAAGGCAGAGACAAGGGCCGAGCTCCTATGACTAAGGAGAACTGCGGATGGCTAGCACACTCCAGATGCAGGGGGCACGGGGCACATGGTCCCTCCCAGCCCCTAGAGGAACAGGCCACCCTGTGCTCCCTGGCCTCAGCTCCTGCCCTCAGAAAAGAAATGCCTTGTTTCTGAGCTACCCAGTTGTCTCAGCTGCTTTTCTTGTTGCTAAGACAAAGTACTGGATGCCCAAAGTCAAAGGGGGAAGGTTTATTTAGCTCACAGTTTGTAGAAGCTTCAGTCCATAGTCAGCTGGCTCTAAGGCAGGGGGCATCACAGAGGAGAAACAGTCTGTGGCGGTGGAAGACAGCAAAAGCAGCAACCGACCTTAACAGAGTCTTTCTGCACCTTCTATTCTCTGCCTTGGCCGCTGGGATTATGAGCAATTATTGGAAGAAATTCAAATCTGGTAAAGATGTTCTGAGAATAAGGTACATCTCTTAAAATTGCCAGATTTTTGGTGCATGACTTCCAGAATCTGTACCATGTGCACCGTCAGATGCCTAACACACACACACACACACACACACACACACACACACACACAGCCCAGATGTGCTTTTCAACAGGTAGGAAGCAAACCCTCGCATGCTGTTCCATAGGCTGTCCTTTTCACTTCCTCGACAGAGCAATCTCCCTTGTAAAGAAATCTAACTTTGTATTATCATTTTTGATGGCAGTGTAGCATGAGAATATCAAAGTTTATTCAGTCATTCACCTGCTGGTGAATCTTGAGGTTGTTTTGAGCTTTTCATCATTGCAAGCAATGCCGCAGTGAAAAG
Organism: Chinchilla lanigera; assembly: GCF_000276665.1. NCBI lineage: Eukaryota > Metazoa > Chordata > Mammalia > Rodentia > Chinchillidae > Chinchilla > Chinchilla lanigera. Next base: position 10,331,216 of record NW_004955476.1, read on the forward strand.
CCTGGAAATCACAGCTTGGGGACAGCACAGTTTCCTGAGCGCAAACTCCAAAGTCTGCTCACTGGGTAGAGCAGCCACAGCGTCTCAGCTGGAGCCGCTCCCAGCCCTGGAACTGAAGGGTCCTTTTCCCACCCTCACCTACACCGCCCTTCATCTGTTTATCTTGACTCACATGGGAAGACAGAAAAGGAAATGTTCCATCATTTTATTTTTTTCTTAATTTTAAAGAGAATAAAGAAAAACACAAATATAACAACAACATAGACAAAAACAAAACAAAGCAAAAACAAAAAAAAAATGATATAGGCCTTCAAAACAGAATGATAGGAATTAACAGTGGTTGTTATATTACACATTGTTATCTTCAGCGAAGTTGCTCAGATTACCAGATGTAAGAATTTGAGATGGTTCGCTCCATGGTTTTGATCCCCATTGTTATTACTGCTGAGTTTGGACATCTTTTTGATGAAGCCAAGGGTCCAGGTGTTTATTGTACAATGCAACATAATACAATTACTAATATTACAGTATCTGAATAACAGAGTATAGTTATTTATTATATTGTGTAATTATTCATTGCATTGTTCAGTATTGGGATATATAAATATTTATTAAGCTTCTAATAAACATTTGCAAAGTAACAATAGTTAATACGAGTTATAGGCAAGTCACTTCCCTTGTCAGAGGGACAAAATATCCAACTCCCACAGTGTAAAGGAGGAGAGGTTTACTTTGGCTCACGATTTAGAAGTCTCAGCGCTTGCAGGGTTGGCGGCATGGTGGAAGGGGCTGGCGGAGGAAATCTGCTTGCATCATGGTGGACAAGAAGTGGAGTGTGAAGGGAGGGGGCAGAGGGCGATGCACCCTTTCAGACCACAGCCCCGGGGAATACTTCTTCCAACCAGGCCCCACTTCCTACTGCAATCAGCTATGAGCCCCGGGATCAATCACTTGATGAAACCAAGGGTTTCATCCATACACTTAAGGCTGGGGAGTCACTTCAGATCCCAGTACTCAGTGACACCTCCAGCCATCTGGGCACTGTCTCTTCACCCCTGGGCTCCATCTGTTAGGAATCTACACAACTATGTTTGAAATATGATTAAATTTGGAAAGAAAGGTCATTTTTAAAACCACTGTAAACCCTTTTCTCATTCATTCTCAGTCTAACAGTGTGGGGTTGCTCTATTACTATCATAACTCCTCCTGTACAGATGAAGAAACTGAGGCACTTGGTGCCCAGGGACTTGGCCAAACACACACATCCAAGAGGGGTGATATGAACTCACCAGATCCCAAAGCTCCTGTCTTTAGCCACTACAAAAGCCACTAACTTCAGGGACCCTTAAACTCCCCCACTGAAGTAGTAGGTAAGACACAAGGTCCACTGAGGAAGGCTTGATCTGTAAGTCAGTTAAGACTGTTACATCTTCAGAATAAAAGCAGTCAGAGGTGTGTCCTCAGGCACACTGGAACTCACATGTGTGAGCCCCTTGGCCCAACACGGAAGAGTCTCTGCCTATGAGAGAGCTGGACGATGCCACTGCAGCATGTGGGACCCCTGCCACACAGCCCAGAGAGGCACCAGCAGCCCCTCCATGGGGAGACACCTAGCTAAGAACCCTTGTCACCTAAGCAGAGAGTATGGGTGAGAGAACATGGGGGCATGAGAGGGAGAGTGAGCCAGGAGAGGAAGAGACATAAGTAAGATGGTGGCACTTCCTGGGTGTTTCCAGGACACCTGGCACTGCACTGTGTATCTGGAAAGTGACATGACTTAATCCCATCCAGGAAGAAAATCCAAATGGAGCAGCACTGGTTTGGGACACGTAGAGTGACGCTGTGTGGCCATGTTACATCTGGTCTGAGACAGCCACAGTGGAATCTCAGAACAACCTTGCGACGCCCACTCAGCATGCACAGCCCTTGGTCTGGGCCGTGCTGTGCTTTCCTGGGACACCTCTGCCACCTCCCTGCCCTCTGCACTGTTGAATTCTTCCCCAAACTATGCAAGGGTGGAGGCCTCACCCAGGCCCCTCTCCCAAGGCACCTGGACTCTGGCCAACACCCATCTGAATTCCTAATAGGCAATGCGATTTCCAGCCTCCTTTGTGGTTGAAAGCTATAAATACAACACCATTTTGCAAACTCTCAGAGTGCGCTTTGAAGACTGTTTGGATCTCTTTTTCTGGATTGCAATCCTAATTAGTCCCCAGTGGATGTAATTTTCTTTGTGCTCAGCTAGGACGATGCTGTTCTCAGTCAACAGCCCTGACCTCTGTCCTAGAAGGTGGGAACTAGAGGACACCTGTGCAAGGGTACACGGCACAAGGCAGGAAGGAGAGCTGGGTCTTCTCCTCGCATCCAGGAAGATGCCCAGGGGCTCCATGGATGCACTCGTGTGGGCGGAAGAGCGGACAGACAGCCGAGGTTCTGGGTTTCCGGTCTTGCGTCTATCAGAGCTGCATTCTACTGAGGGCTTGTTGAAGCGAAAGGTTCTCTTGCTCTTAAAAACCCATATTTGAAAACACAGTACCACAGCACACCTGGTTCCTACCTACCTCCAGCCATGCAGCAGCGCACACTCAGGGTGGCCAGCTGCTGTCCAGTATCAAAGGCCAGAACTTACCACGCACTACCTGCACACAGGGCTTGTGCTCAGGACCTTCCAATTTCCTCATCTAGTTCTTCGACAACCGGGGCAGCGGGGGCCCACTGTTTTCATTTCAGGACCAGGAAGCAGGGGCTCAGAGACGAGAGCCGCTCACCCGCTTGGCTGGCAGGAGAGAGGGCCGGTTCCAAATCCTGTGTTTCCGAAGTCTCCGCCTTTTCTCTGTGCAATCCTGTCCTCCCCATCCTAGGCACTGACGTGGGAATGCTCACCCAGAATTCCTGTGTGTGGACGGAGGGCTTCCAAAGCCATGGGAGCCTGCATCCCAGAAGCTGACAGAGAGGAAGGAGGTGACAACTGTGGAAATGAAATAAACTGTACTGAAAACAAAAGCAGGAGAGCTATGGAGGCGGTAGATGTGTTAATTCACTTAACTGTGGCGGTGGTCTCACTGCGTAGGCAAGTACCCAAAAGTCAAGTTGTGCACCGTATTTCTGCAGGTTTTGGTTGCCAACTACTGCAATAAAGCAGGAAAATTAAATCTAAAGCAAAGGTAAAAACAGTACTCAGCGCTCATCCCTCCTACACACTCTCCTTCATTTTTCTAACTGCTCTCTTACACCGGGGTGGAGGAAGCACTACGCCATGGTGTGCTGTTGCACAACCCTTCCCACCACTGCTTGTGAGACCGCCGGCGGCGCTTGAGGCTGGTGCGGAGGAGATGCTGACCCAGGGACACCGGCCGACCCTGCGAAACAGCGCCCTGTACTGTTCTGTTGACTGTTCCCACTTACTACAGTGATGGGGAAATGCTAGTGATGTAGGCTGGACTAACACTCTACCTCTCTGTAGCTGTTGCACAAGCACCGGGGACCCGTTCTCTGGGTTTCATCCCTGGCTGGCACACTGGGAGTGTGCACTGCCATTCGTGTGAGCATTGGGCGGATTGGTGGGTGCTGCGGGGAACTTCTTGCTGAGTCAGTTTGTTGTCAGGCATTTATTGGCAGCCTGGTTTCGCCAAATTATGGCTGAATCAAACTCGGTTTGGCCATAGATACGTGGGTTAGGTAAAGATCAGTGAACTCGTTCTGTGATGATTAACGGATTATGTGAGATTCACACAAAAAGAATTGCATGTTTTTATTTCATTTGTAAATTGTGAGCTGCGCATCTTTCATATCAGTAAAATTTAGATCCATTTTTCTTTCTCCTGCAGAGCTGGTGGTTAAACATCTGAAAGCCGAGCAAACACTGCCGAGCAAAACCTCAGGCTCCCTGGCCTTCCTAGTGACAGATTCCTGGAACCGTAGGAACAGGTCCTCCCGGCCCCAGGAGCCCCAGAAGGAGTGGAGCTTCAGACCTCATCTGCTCTCCAGAATGCACGTCCTGGTTCCCAGCATCTCAAAGTCTGCTGCAGTCTGGCCTCTTCCACAAAGTTGACCACAGCTCTCTCAGCAGGCTCAGAGACTCTTCCCCGAACATGAGCTTGAGGTGAACAAGCCCTCTGGGCCACAAAGCGCTCCTGAATGCCCTGCAAAACCCCAGTCACTGTCTCTTCATGCTGCACTCAGCACGTGACGTTGGGGTGGTTGATTTCTGCGCCAGCCTCCCCCGTGGGCCGCAGGGACACGGAAACAGGGTGTCTCTTCTTCTCCCCTCGGCCGGCCAGAGTTGAGTCAATGTCCTGAGGAAAGGGAGGCCAGCAGGGACTGGAACGGGTAGCGGGGGATTCTCTCCTTCCCAAACCCCTGTGGCCGAGTGGATCCTGTCCCCGTGCCAGGCGGGCATTTCGGGGTGTTCCACTGCGATGCCACACCCAAGCGGGTGAGATGGGAGTCCCTTTAGAGGTCCGCCAGACGTTTAAAGATACACACGCGTGTTTTTATGCCTGCTTTACAGAGCTCGTGAGCATGCGACCAGCGAACGGCTGTCCGGGAGCCGTGCACACAGATGAACTGCCAAGCCCCCGAAGTGTGGGTTCTGGGAAACGCACACCTCTGCCCCAACCCTGACTCTGCCCAGTGCCCCAGGGCACAGAGGGTGGGCCAGGCCGCCGTCCTCAGCTGCGCGGCTGTGCGAGGTGACGGTGACTGTGTCCCCAGGGTGTCCTTGTCCCTGAGGAGCCGGGAGTGGGGTGACAGTCACCCTCCAGACCCCAGGTGATGCTGAGAGCAGCAGCAGCCAGCGTGCGCGCGCGCGCACACACACACACACACACACACACACACACACACACACAGACAGGAGAACCGCTGCAGAATTCTCCACCCGTACACAGCATGCTCAGTTGATCCTGGAACTGAAAAAAAAAAAAGGCACCTTGAGGGATACTGGTCAAATAATTAAGTCACCGTTGAACTCAATCCGTGAAACAGTCAGCATCAGAACAGGGCCAGAATCCTCCTTCATCCCAGGTGGAATGGGCTCCAGCTCCCCTTCCAGATTCTCACACTCCACCCGGCTCCCGACCCCTCCTTCTGTGACCGGACCCCACACGCCCGTCTTTGCCCTCCAGAGCGCCATGCCTGGGAGCCAGGCTGCTGTGCTGGGCTGGGGCTTGAGAACACACAGTGAGGCCCTGTGCTGCCAGCTGGGGCTTAACCTCCATCCACGTCCACATCCACGTCCGTGTCCACGTCCCCTTCGAGGTGCTGGCTCTGCCTCCTAGTTTAGGGCCTTGTCTTTGCGCACAACAGTTGCAAAAAAAAAAAATCCCCAAACCGTGCAAATGGAGAGGAATGGCAAGGGCCGCGGAGGTAATTAAAAGTGTATTTTCCATCTCCCCCGTAATTGAATTGTGTACAAGCTGCAAGTTAATGAGGTCATCTACCCGCGAGCACTGACAGGAAAGCAGGAATAATTATCTTTCAATTTCTTCTTATGTAGCAATTAATTTTAACCATTCGCGTCCACCCCGTCCCGCTCTCCTCGTCCCAGTCAGTCAAAGCCATCGCTAAGCGGAATTGACAAGCCATTGATCGGCAGCCACCGAGGCAGGCCAGGCAACCGCGGCGGCAGCTGGCGAGAGCTGGGCGCGTCCAGGTGAACGTCGCCGGAGATTTCGCATTCTGCCACTCGGAGCGCCCGGGACGCACGCGGTGGCTGTCAGAACATCTGGTGCCAGGTGGGCCGGGAAGGGGCGCTGCTTTCTGGGGAAGGCGACAGAAGGACGGACGGGGTTGATGGATGGACAGGGCCGCGAGGCAAAATGTCACTTGTGAACACTGTTATCCGGAGTCGGAGGAGAGACACCCAGCCGCTCATCAAACCGTCACCAGCTCATGGCTTCTGGGGTGGATTTGTGTGGCACATGGATCTGGGGGAGGTCCACGGGCCAGTTCTGGATGTCCCGGGGGCAGCGAAGTTCCCTCACTGGCCTGGCATTGAAGCCCACTCCTGTGTCCCCCCACCTCCACTTGCGGCTGTGGTGTGGCCGGCTTGGCCCGGGGCCAATCCGTGTTCCCACAGGTACTGGTTGGATTCGGCCCACTGCAGCCTTCTGGGCCCCACAAGCAGGTGAGGCCCTGGGCGCAGAACGCTGTGTGTCTTCCTCGTCGGTGACACTGGGGAAAACCTCACTTTGGGTCAGTTTCCCGCAGCACGGAAGTATCTAAGTGAGAAGGAGCAGGAGGGCCACCGCTGCCGCCTTGGTAACTTGCGGGTCCAGGTGCTCACATTAAGGGGCAGCGGGTGGCAGACGAAGCCCCTTTTGGGCGTTTCAGTGAGGTGCCAGAGAGACTGGTGCTCGAGTCGGGGCTGAGTGGCCAGCGGGCCCTCCCCCGGTGCAGGTGCTGCCACCAGGCCCGGTGGGACCCACTGAGGACGGGAAGCAGGAAAGGAATTGGGGGTCTCCCCCGCAGCCTGGATGCCCATGCCCTCTTGCCCTCTTGCCTGTCACACGAGCATCGCCCCCAGCCTGGCTCTTGGGCCTTTGGGTCCAGCCGGAACCGCACCGACTTCCCAGGTCGTCCTGCAGGAAGATGCCCACCTGAGGTCCTCAGCCTCCAGGGTCACAGGTGCCGAGTCTGCTGTGTCGACCCGTCTCGGTTTTGTCTCTCCAGAGAGCCCTGACAGCACCAGGCCTTCCTCCAGGGACCCATCCAGCCTCAGTGAGCATCCGAGTTGGTGCCAACACCAAAGAAAAGCCTAACACCAAGTTCTATCAGCAGAACATACTTCACACTCAAGAGGCTGGGGCAGGAGGGTCACAGACTGGGGCCCAGCCTGGGCAACTTAGTGACCTGGCAAAACTTTGTCTCATGATAAAAAAAAAAGAAGGCTGTGGATGTATCATGGTGTAAAGGCCCTGGGTGTAACCCCCAGTGCCACACACACACACACACACACACACACACACACTTGATCCTAAGTGTTGCACTTAGAACTAAGAAGCAGGAGGTGAGCACCTCGCTTGGCCTGCGTCTGCTGACCCCAAGGAAGTTCGGGTGGCACTCTCCAGCGTCCTCCACCCACAGTGACTCTGTGGCATCCGGGTCCTGCAGTGCCACTGGGCGGGGGGCAGGTGCTGCCCGTTCTTGGAGGGCGCCTGCTGCATTCCTGGTCTCTGGAAGCCCGCGGCCATCCAGGACACCACAGCGTCTTGTTAAGAGGCCCCGTGACCATGGGGTCCCTCTGGAGATGTGAGTTTGGTGCAGGACGCCACTCGCGTGAGTCCCAGCCAGCACAGTGAACACCAGGCTGTGAAGACCATGACAGAAATTTCTACATCATCACAGAGAAGGGCCACGCTTGGGGGAGGAGGGTGCAAAGGGAAATTCCCATCGGGAAGGGGCACTGGGCACAGGCTGGGATCCCAGCCTTCCGGGAGGAGGGCAGGCGCAGAGCCCGGGCTCTGAGTCCTCCACACTTCCCTGGCTGCCCACCCTCTTCCCAGGGGATGTTCCAAAGGTCCAGCCCTGCTCTGATCGCTGCAGTGTGGCCCAGAAGGACCCGGATCGATGATGCATTAAAGAGGCACAGCTCCCTGGAGGTCTGGAAGGGGGACAGACATGGACCCTCTGTGCCCGGGACATCACAGGATGGCAGAGCTGGGGCAGAGCTGGCACTGCAGGGAGGGCAGGAGAGACACACTTTGGAGCCAGGGCACCATACCTTGGCTAGCTCCCCCCATGGGCTGGGAGGACACGTATCCACTTGTTGTTTTCAAAACCATCCTGTGAAATGCTAAGGACAGAAACGGAGGCTCAGAGAAGTTCAGGGATTTGCCCAAAGACGAAGGACTTAAGCCCAAGTCCATCAGGTGCCAAAGCCATGTCTTCGTTGTCACTCCAGCAGCCTGGTGGGGAGGCTTCCGTCTGTCCCTGTCCCAGCCAGCTCTTTTTAGGGGCCCCTCCTCACACCAGATCCAGCTCTCCAGTGAGGGACCCCACTCCTGGTTCCCTCTGTGCAGCGGCAGCCCCTGCCTGCACCGCAGCCTGCACCACAGGGAGGGGACCCTTGCCTGTCCCCAGGCCTGGTGCGGCCAAGGTCACCAGCTTGTACCCCCAGGTTTGGCTGTGGGCGAGGAGGGGCCCAAGGGGAGCAGCAGCCAGAACTGGAGGAAGGTGCAGAAGTCGGGGTTCTCCAGAGGCAGAGACCCAACAGGAGAGTGTGTTTGTGTGTTTGTGTGTGTGTGCGTGCATGTGTCCCACCCATACTACAGAAGGAAAGTCATTTTTCCCCAAAGTCTTCTCTCCCTGATTGGCCAGGTCCGTGTGTGTAGAATCCACAGATGGGCAGGTGAACATAGATGTATAGCCGCACACAGAGAGACGGGGCATTATCTTAAGGCCTTGGCCCGCGCCATTGCAGGGACGGCCTGGCAAGCCTGAAGCCCACCAGGAGGCGCGAGTGGTGAGTTCCAGGGAGCTGCAGTACAAGCCCGGGAGCCTCCAGGCCCAGGCCGAGCTGAGGGAGCAGCACAAGCCCCATCACTGCAGGATCTCCTGCTTAGAGCAGCCAGTCTCTGACCTTCACTGACTGCCAAGGCCTGACGCACCGCAGAGGGACCCGCTGTCCTCCGAGACCTTTGAGGTCTGCCCCACACCTCCCACATGACCCCCGCTCTCTCTCCCTGCTTGCTGACAAGTGGAGAAGGTGCCCCTGACTTGGAGCGGTGGTCAACCAGGGCAACGTTGTCCCCCTCACCTGGCGACCACTGGAAATGGCTGGAGACACTCCTGGTTGTCCCACTGGGTGCTGTGCCAGTGTCATCTACTGTCGGGCTGGGGATATGGTGAACACCCGTCAAAGCACAGAGCCGGGGCGAGGGCTTGGCCGTCCAGCCTAGATGGAGAGGAGGGCCAAGACGGGTTCTTGAAGTACTACATGAAACAGAGGCACACGCACACACATACACACACACACGTGCACGCAGAAATGCATGTGCACACACGTACACACATAACCACACACATGTACCCACATACAAGCATACACACACACACCACATGGACCTGCTGCTCCCACATGGGGAGCTAACTGTGGCGCGGTGCCCTGGCTCCGAAGTGTGTCTCTCCTGCCCTCCCTGCAGTGCCAGCTCTGCCCCAAGCATACACACACACACCACATGGACCTGCTGGCAGGAAGTAAAGGGTTTACTTCCTGTAAGTAAACCCTTACTCTGCCGAGCCTCTGAGGTCCAGGGCTGACTCCATTAGCAGTGACATTGCTCATGGATAGAGGCTGGTCGGACCACATCCGAGCAACAGAATCACACCATGGATGGCACCTCGAGGTTTCTGGAGTGAGGCAGCAAGGTCTGTGGATGCCTGGCCCCCAAGCCAGAGGCCCCAGGGCAGTGGAGGCACTGGGTGCTCCTGAGCTCCTGTCCTCTGGGTGACTGGCAGCGCCACCTCTGGGGAGAGCCTTTAGCAGCTCAGCCCAGGATGCAGCAGGGACCCAAGCCCTGTCCAGAAGCAGCGACAGCCTGGGGCAGAGCCAGCACTCACCTGGCTCGTCATCCACCCTCCCTCACCCGTTCGTACCTGCTGGGGTCTGGCTGACGTCACCAAGGTCCTCTAGTGCGGCCCTGGTCTTGCTGTGGTTAATGAGATGATCAGTTGTGTGTATCCTCCTTATGGAATTCACTATATCACCCTAACATAAAGTAATTTAATTTCGGGGGGATAGGTAATTAGGGTGCCTCTAATCTAACTGATATTGAGAATGAAACGAGATTCTCCGAGGGAGATTTGTGCATTGGGAGACCAGTGACCTCCAACCCCAACACATTCATCCAAGAGCCCCCTTCAGGGCTGGGGATTTAGCTCAGCGACAAAAGCACCTGCCTGGCAAGCACAAGGTCGTGAGTTCGGTTCCCGGTACCGGAGAAAAACCAAAAAAAAAAAAAACAAGAGCCCCCTTCCCAGTTCTCTGTGTCTGTGTGTTTGGGAGCTGTGGGTCGTAGACCCGCAACGGGATCACTTTCTGTGTGATGGGATTTCCCTGGGCTCCGGGTGTCCTGTGCAGCTCTCAGCCTACAGAGCTCCCATCCCTCTGCTCACACCTGGGAGGCAGGTGCCCCGGGGAGCAAGCCAGTTCCTGGGTCCTGGTGGAGGAACAAAGACAGAGCCCTGTGAGACGCCCAGCTGAGTGTCACAGCCTAAGGGCACCGGCAGGGGCAGCTCACATAGCTAGGGGGCTGCCTGGCTCCCCAACTCCTCCCGCGAGGCCCCAGGAAAGAGGAAAGAGGTCCCAGAATAGGACCAGGAGAGGCCAACAGGGTCAGAGCTGATACTCAGAGAGAGCAGAGGCTCAAGACCTGACTCCAGTCCCCAGGGACCCCTAGTGGTAACGCAGCCCGCCCCTGTCCCCAGCACCTTCCACGCACCTAACCCTTGCCATTGCTCTTTGAAGCCATCACTGAGGCCGGATGCTGGTTCTTTGATAGCATTATCCCCATGTTTGTCCCAAGTGTCGCCTGCGCCCGAGCCAGGCACTGTGCTCCTCAGGTCTCGGTGCCCAGGACTCCTCCCTAAGTCTCCTTCCTGGTCCTCTTAGGGTGTAAAGTAAGAAAAAGTTTCTTTGGAGATGCGATGTTTCCTTTTAATTGGAAAGTGAGAGTGGTAAGGCTCATCTTGTGCCCCTTGTGCTCCTGGGTGCCAGGAACCTCAGCGATTGAGGTTGTGTGAGGCAGGGCGGTGGCAGCAGGTTCACACTTGGTTGATTTTCTTATTTTCTATTTTCTTATTTCTTGCAAAAGAAGATTTATTTAAATGAATCATATTTTCTAAGATGGTTCAAGTTCAGCTTGGAAAGGGCATATTGTTTTTTTTTTTTTTTTAAAGCAAAGATAGAAGTATGGTTTTACAAAAAGCCACTGTACAAAGCCCGTTAGAAGGGGTTCACCAAATGTCTATTAATGCTAACACTGTCAGGTCTGGCCTGACCATTCCCGGCACCGGGCCCTCCCCACGGCCCCCGGGGTTATGGTCTCCATGGTAGCGATCGGGATGCTTCGAGGTTTGCCTGGGTGGCACCCTCAGCAGAGTGGAATGGGGGGAAGCCGGTGTGGTCTGGGCTGCCCCCTGTGACCCCTGCTTCTCAGGAGGTGCGCTTACTGTGCCAGGCAGCCAGAGGTGCACGTGGTGTGGAGAGATTGCCGCTTCCAGGCTGCCTCCATCCCAGGCCCACCCCAGCACCCAAACCTGTGCAGCCACCAGCACTGGGGCATAAGCTGGGAGCACCCACCAAGCTTCGAGGGTGCAGAGAAGCCCCCCACTTCACCCTGGGCAGTGTGCAGGAGTCCTCACAACCCTCACACGCACATCCACTTGGGGGCAGACAGGCTGACACCCACTGCACATGTGGATGGAGCCTCCCTCTTCCTGTCCGGTAGGCAGAGGATTTTAAGGCCATTCTCGGGGATCTTCGAAGAGCCAGTCCCTCTCGCCACACTGCAGAGGAGCTCAGGAGCATGGGGCTGGTGCTCCTCCCTCCAGTTCACTTCTCCTGGTGCATCTCTTGCTCCAAGATACACCACCTGCATGCAAGGTCTCCTCTCAGCTTTGCTTTTAGGGGGACAAGGACTGAGGCACTGCAGTTCTCCACTTCAGAAGTTCAGTCTAGGCTGCACGTCATTACAAGAGAAAGAAGTTCACAAGGTGCGTAAGCGCTGTGGGTCAGAGTTTGATGGAGACCAGTATGACGCAGCTCTGAGCAGGATTCAATAGTAACCAATTGGCTTTCCACGTTTAATTGCGGAGTTGTCCAAGACCTAGGTCCTTTGTCTAAGGACACAGCTGAGGCTGCCTGGCTCCAACCCCATCTGACTAAAAGGAGAGTGCAGCTGCAGGCTCTGCTCTCCTACAACCTGGGATGAGACAAGTCTCTGAATCAGCACCCTTCACCACCTGGGGAAGTCTTTGAACTGTCTCCCAAGATTCTGCTCAAACACCATTGTTTTCTTCGTACCTCCCTCCTTTGTCTGAAAACCCAATAAACACAGGTCACCCAGAGAAGTTCTTTGTTTCAGCCCTCAGAGACTCTTAAATTCTGTCAGAGGGTTTTGATCCTCCTGGAGCCCTAGAATCATATCACTGGACTCTTTTATTTAAGTCTTCGTCGTACACTCATTTGCCTGATCAGTCTGCAATAACTAAGGGAGAATATTAACAAGTCAAGAGTTTATGACAGAACACCAGAAAACTGATCCCAGCTGTGAAAACGCAGGTACTCCGTCCCCAGAGGCCTGCCTGTCCCCCGCCTCTGCACTCCTGAGATCTACAGGGCTGCTCAGCCACTGCATTTGCATAGAATTCACAACTGTTACTTTCTTATTTTTCTTTTTCCGTTTTTTGTTTATTTCTTTATTTGTTTTTGTTTTTTCAAGACAAGGTGTCACCATGTAATTCAGGCTAGTTTTGAACTCACTGTGTAGCTCAGGCTGGCCTCAAGCGCATAGTGATTCTCCTGCCTCAGCCTCCTGAGTCTGGGATCACAATACTCTAAACCTAGGCACTCTAAACCTTGGAAATAGGCCCCCTGACTTGTGGACAGAGTGAAAAGAGGAGAGACAAGCAGCATTGGTCGAGAGGCTTCTGACTCTTCAGTGACCAGCAGAACGCCTCGAACACGCCGGAGATTCAGGGAAGCACAGCAGATGTCCCGGAGGACGGGAATAGAATGTGACCACGTCTGAGCCTGCTGAACTCAGTAGATCAAACAGGTGGATAAATACCAGAATGCAAACCAAGCCAAGATCATACCACTGGAAAGCAGACAGCGAATGAAGAGATCTCCGTGCTAACAACAAAGTCTTTTCACTCTAATTGATTTTCACTCAGCAAAATACAATGGAAATAGGAGAAAACAAGGCAATAAAATGCCTTCAAAACTCCTAATTCCTCCAGAGAAAATCCAAGGGTGTGTCAGTCAGGATTTAACTACAGAAACCGATGTAACACAAGATATACAAATTATAAGAAATGGCAAGATCGGCTTACGATGGTCACCACAGAGTTAAATGAGGAAGAGTGCAGAGGGTGTCTGCACACTGGAGACTGAAGGAGTCAGTCCAGCGTCTGGAGCTCACTGCAGTGTCCCGTGCAAGTCCATATCAGGAGGCCAGTGGGTCTGTGACAACAGGCTGAGGAGTCTGCTCCAGAAGGCTGAAGGATCCAAGGCAGAAGCCGAAGAACCCAGGAGACGACATCCAAGCTGAAGGTGAAGACTGGAGCTCCTCCGAAGAACAAAATCAAGTCCGCCCTTCCTCATTTTCCCTTTATAACATCCAGGCAAAGAGCAGCCCCAGGGTGGGCCTTCTACATCCCAGGGCTAAGCTTAGTTAAGCTTCTAAACTTCTCAAGTTGACACAATCAATCAACCATTACAAAGGGCATTGATGGAAAGGAAATAAAAAAACAAATGGTTGAATTATACAAACTGATAAAAGAAGAAATAAAAAAGAGATCAATCAGATGCTCAGCAAGCTCAGAGCTGTACACTGCATAGATAATGGACTTAATAAACAAAATTACCAGCAAGCTTAAAAAAGACACTAATAAAAAGATAGCTGAGCTAACCCAAATGATACTGCACATAAATGACCAGCTTAGCAAAATAACTAGAGTCCGTGAAAAAGTACCAAACAGAAATCTAGCAGATAAAAAAAAAATTCTATTGAAGTAAGGGCAAGGAGCTGGGGTTATAGGTCAGCAGCACAGCACCTGCCTGGCAAGCACAAGGTCCTTAGTTTGATTCCCGGTACCAAAATAAAAGAACTACGCAGAAAGTAAGGGCAGCAGAAGTGACCAGTGTGAGGACAGAGGGCCAGACCTCGAAGATGAGACAGGTGGCCCTATAGTCAGAGATACCTTAAAACAACAAGAGATCATGGGAAATGGATCCAACAACAGCTAGATGATGCAAAGAAGACTAATTTAAGATGAACTGGAATTAGAGACAAGTTAGAAGGTGGTACAAATGGCAGAAAAAAATCTATTTACAAAACCATGACAGAAAACTTTCCAAGCATGGGAAAAGAATTCAAGATACAGATAGGCAAGACATACAAAACCCCAAGTAGTCACAGTCAAAAAGAACTTCACGACACACTGTGGTCAAAACCTCAGAAGCCCAGCACAAGCACAGAACTTTGAAAGCTGTTGGAGAAATGCAACAAATCACTTATAAATGTAAACCCATTAGAATCACAGCAGGGCTGGGAGATAGCTCAGTGGCACAAGCACCTGCCTGGCAAGCACAACATCCTGAGTTCAATTCCCAGCACTGCCCCCCCAGAAAAAAAAAGTAAAAAAAAGAATCACAGCAGACATCTCAACTCAAACCTTAAAGCCCAGAAGAGCTTGGAGTGAGATGTTTTAAGATCTAAAAGAAAAGAACTTTAAACTCAGATGAACATATCCTGCAAAACAATATCTCAAAACTGATGAAGAAATTAAGGCTTCCGCAACAAAGAGTTCCTTAGGAAATCCATGACTACTAAACAAGCACTACAAACTGACTCAGGAATACACTGGACAAAGGCACAGCAGACATGGATGCCAGAGGGGCCCCTGGAATGAATGAAGCTGGTGAGCAAAGGGCGAACGCAGAGGAGTCAGCAACAGGAAAGCAATGGAAAGGCAGGAATAGCTCTACACTTTTCACTAGCAACACTCAGCCTGACAGGTCTCAACTATCCAATCAAGACAGAGATTTGCAGACTGGACCAACACACAAAACTGAGTGGCTTACTGCATACAAGAGACACATTTAATTAAAAATTTCATAGACTAAAAATAAAAAGATAGAAAACAGTATTCCACCAATGGAGGCCTAAAAGGAGGCAAGAGTGGCTGTCCTATTTTAGACAAAGTAGACTTGAAAGCAAAAGTGCTCAGAAGAGGCAAAGAAGGCCACGACATTTTGGTTAGGGGGACACTTCAACAGGAAGAGATAACAACTGTAAATATTTAGGCCCTGAACACTGGTATACCCAACCTCATAAAACAAACAAAGAGATCAGATAAATATCAACACAGTCACAGTGGGGACCTCAATACCCCACTATCACAATTAGATCAACTAGACAAAAAATCAGCAAAGAAATAGTGTCAAGTTGAACCACATCATCAAATAAATGGACTTAATAGATGTCTACACTGTTTCATCCAAAAGAATGACAGAATGTACATTCTTCTCAGCAGTATACAGAACTTTCCCCCAAGTAGATGACATGCCAGCCTGTAAAAATACTTCAGTAAATGCAGAAGAATTGAAATTTCCCATGCATACTGTCAGATCATAGAGCAATGAAACTAGAAATCAGTGGCAAAAGAAGCCACAGAAACTGGACAAACATATTGACATTAAACAATACACTCTTGGATAAACAACAATTCACAGAAAAAAATCAGACAATTCCTAGAGTCCAGTGATAATGCCAGGACAGTATATCAGCACCTATGGGACACAGTGAAAGCAGCCCTGAGAGGGAAGTGTATAGCTGCGAATGCCCACACCAGGCAAACAACATGAGCCCAAATAAATAAGCTGATGATGCACCTCAAGGCTCTGGAAACAAGAACAATCCAAACCCAAAGCTAGTCCAAGGAAGGAGCTTATGAAGATTAGAACAAAAATTAATGAAATTGAGACTAAAAAAAATACAAGAATCAATGAATCCAAGAGCTGGTTCTTTAAAAGAATAGTCAAAATACACTATCTTTTAGCCAAGCTTACCAAAAGAGGGAAAGAAAAGAACCAAATCAATGCAGTTAGAAATGAAA